>NC_137077.1:1386129-1846255 GCF_951640355.1 Cnephaeus nilssonii | reverse complement strand
AACCCGGGACCCTTCGGTCCGCAAGCCGACGTGCTTTCCACTGAGCCAAACGGCCAGGGCCTGACTCATTTAAAAAAAAAAAAAAAGCCAAATTGTTCTCCAACATGATTGTGTCATTAAAAACAACAACTTGGTTTTGAAGTAATTATGGATTCGAAGGAGATTGCAGAAAACGTGCAGGGGGGTGGGTGTAGCCTTCACCCAGTCTCCTTACTGTCAGCAGCTCATGTAACCAGCGCTCCAGCACGGCACAACCAGGGACCAGGCGGGTTTGGGTCACCACCACAGCAAGTACAGAACTGCCCTTCACCACGAGGCTCGTTGCCTCACCCACCCTCCCCCGAACCCCTCACCCCCTCTACAATTTTCCTTATTTCAAAAGGTTACAGAAATGAGGTCGTACAGTCTGTAACCCCTGCACAGCTTCCTGAGGGCCATCGAGTGTCGCAAGCATCAGCAGGACCTTCCCTTTAACGGGTGGGTAGTATTCCACGATTGACCACAGACCCCGCCCTTGAACCATCCGGCTACGAGACACATCGGGGTGCTTCCAGTTTTGGGCGACCGTGACTGCAGCGTCTGTGAACAGTCGTGTGAGGTTTCCCCGTGAACACAGGTCCCGCTGTCCTGGCACGATCACCGGCGCTACCCGCGGCTGCGCAGGGAGCTTGTTCGCTTTGAAGGGAAATTGCCAGACGGTTTCCTGCTGGAGACCCTTCTCCGTTCCTGCCAGCGGCACACGGCACACGGCCGGTCCGGCTTTTCCGGCACCCGCACCCGCATTTGGGGTTATCGCTGCTTTGTGCAAGCCGCGTGGTCGGCAAACTCATTAGTCCACAGAGCCAAATATCAACAGGACAACGATTGAAATTCCTTTGGAGAGCCACATTTTTTCAACTTAAACTTCTTCTAACGCCACTTCTTCAAAATAGACTCGCCCAGGCCGTGGTATTTTGTGGAAGAGCCACACTCAAGGGTCAAAGAGCCGCATGTGGCTCGCGAGCCGCAGTTTGCCCACCACGGTTCTAGCCCTTCCGATGGGGGGTAGGGGGGGACCACTCCACGTTCCCACCCGCGGTCCCGGTCCAGGCAGGGCTGGGATGGCCAGACGCTGAAATTCCGGCCATGCGGTGGTGTGTGCTGGTCGCCTCACTGGGGTTTTGAGGTGCGTTGCCCCCCTGTATAACCATGTTGAGCCTCTTTTTCGGGTTCTTAATCTGCCATCCTTGTATCTTCTTTGGTGACTATTGTGTACACATATTGTGGCCAGTTTTTACGGGATTGGGCTGCCTGTCGTGTGATCCCGTTAGGACTTTGCAAACATCTCCCAGTCTGTGTCTTGCCCTGCGTCTTCCAAAGGTGTCCGCCCCTCACCCACCTTTCTCTTCACGGCCTCATCACGCCCAACACACGTGTGTACTGTGGGCACCATCTACACTGTCAGCTGCTAGCACTGTGGGGCTCCTGCCTGTCCCCCGGCCTTAGCAAGCCTGGGGTGGGGGTGGGGTAGGCGGATGCGGATTGGTGAGTGGAGACCTCAGAGCAGCCTGTTGCAAACTTGCAGGCCCAGTGAGGAGGGCTGAGCTGGAGCGTGGGTGGGGCTGGGTGGGCTGGGGTGCGGGCCGACCCCAGGTTGGAGAAGGAGGGCCAGGCAGACTTATCCAAGGGGCACAGGTCAGGCCGCCCTCCTCCCTTCTCCTGCCAGCAAAGCCTTGGGCTACCCCACGCACCCCACCTGCTGCCCAGCGCCCGCATCACAGTCCTTGCAGCCACCTGCCCAGCCCCTGGGGCAACAGAAATGTGATATGGGATGTGTGAGTGTGTGAGTGTATGTGTGTGTCCAACAGGCTTAACTAACTCCCTTTCATTAGCATGTCTGCAGCATGTGTGTGTGTAAGGGGATGTCTGCACCGTGAGAGGCGGTGTGGTGTGCTATGCGTGGCGGGTGTGGTAGGGGCACGGGGTGCAGGGCGTCTGTGTATTAGGAGGTGGATCTCTCCACGCAGCAAAGCAATGCGTCCTTCCGCTCCAGGACGGAAGGCTTGTCACCGGCCCTGGTGTCCTTCTGTTCACCCTCTGGAGCAGCCCTCCCGGGGCCCGCCTGTGACCCTGTCCCTTCTCTCTTTTCTTTCTTCTTCTTTTTTTAAAAAAAATATATTTTATTGATTTTTTACAGAGAGGAAGGGAGAGGGATAGAGTTAGAAACATTGATGAGGGAGAAACATTGATTAGCTGCCTCCTGCACACCCACTACTGGGGATGTGCCCGCAACCAAGGTTGAATCGAACCTGGGACCCTTGAGTCCGCAGGCCGACGCTCTATCCACTGAGCCACACCGGTTTCGGCCCTTCTCTCTTTTCTGACAACGTAAAGCCCCTTCCGCAGCCACACAGTCCCTGCCAGCAATTCCGATGCCGCTTTCCAGCTTGGCCTCGTTATGATCAATCCTCTCTGTTCTTCAGTCTGTTCAAGGGGAATAACACCTGTTGCATACAGTGAGTGTGAGGAGGAAGTAAGATGAAGAAGTTAGCACATAGTAGGTGTTCTATAAACACACACACAGACACACACAAGCATGTCCTTTCACACACACACACGGCCTCTCTGGGCAGCACACACATATTCACTCTTTGTTCATTCAGTACACACGCAATAAGAGGTGCTCGTGCCAGCTGGAGGGGGGCTGGGACACGGACGCCTACACCCTCAGCATTCAGCAACGTGTGACACACCCACACGCCGGTGCCGCGCCGGCCCCTTATCGCCTCCGAGAATGCTCAAGGCGGCCAGGTGCAGTGCCTCTCAGTAATTTTCCACAGCTTGAGAGAAGCTTCGCCTCACGTGGACACGGGGGAGGGGGCATTGTCCCTAAGGCGCCCCTTCTGCTGGCCTTGTCCTCCGAGGCTCTGGGCTGAGTTTTCGGGTGGAGGGGTTGAGCCTTCCAGCCTGTGCTGGGGCTGAACTGATTAGCCTCCAGCTCCACCACCTGGGCTGTTCCGCCCAGGGCCCCGGTGCACCGTGGCCTGGCCTCTGCCAGCACCTACCCCCCCCCGGGCCCTGCTCTCCGAGGTCCAAGCGGGCCATGTCTCCTGCAGGTCTGGGGCCGTCACTCAGCACAGAGTGGGTGACCAGGAACGACACTGGATTGCGTTTCAGTCCTGCATGCAGGGCACGGCGAGCTGTGCGCAGTGGTGGTTAAATGTGGGGCTGGCATGGGACTGCCTGGCAGCCTTGCAGGACCTCAGCTTCCCCCGTCAGTTGGAATAAGGCTGGCACCTTCCTCAGAGGGTTGTCCCAGGACTAAACGAAGGAACACGTGCCACGTGCTAAGGAAGAGCCTGGCCCCACACAGGAAGCCCCGTCTGCCTGTTCACTCCCGAGCCACTGGCCCCCGCAGGGTTCTGGGCTCCAGGCCCCCAAGTTTACAGGCTGCTGAAACTCCCCAGCACAGCTCCCCTCACAAACAGGGTGCTTCCTCCGTGTGAGCTGGGGGGTGTTAACAGCCACTTTATAAACCAGGCAGGGATACATGTGCTAAGGAGAGAGGAAACAGTCGTGAACTCTGCTGGCTCGGGCGGGGCGGGGCGGGGCGGGAGGGCAGCCCAGGAAGGCTGGGCAGAGGAAGTGGCTTTTGATCCGACCAAGAAGGGCTGTTCCAGGGCGGAGTGAGGGAGGAGGCGGCCTCGAGGATGATAGGACACTAGGGCACACTGACCCACTGGCCCGCCCAGTGCCAAGGCCGTCTCATGTAGTCCTCTCAACACCCCGGGAGGCGGGAACTTGGGCACTGATGGGCGACAGGTCATAGGGCCTGACGGATCCGAACCCACGCTGACCCCATTACCAGCCTGGGGGGAGAGGATTTTTGGATGAGGGCTGCACACGAGGAGGACACTCACGCATTCACGAACAGTTGGGCACCCATCCTGTGCTCTGCCCCGTCCTGGCTTCTGGGGACCCAGGGGTGGACTTGACGGACAAGATCTCGGCTCTCGCTCGAAGGGAGAGAGAACACTAGGGTACTGCATCCGGAGATAAGAACTCCGAAAGGAAGGAACGCGGGCTGCGGGAGGGGTTGGCGGTTTGAGGAGGGCAGGGGTCTCTGGGCAGCGGGGCGGCTCGGGTGCATGAGTGCGGCGCGGGACGCTGCAGAGGGGCGCTCCCGATCGCAACTGATGCCCGCCCCCACTCTGCAGATGAGGAACCGATTTGCACGGCCAGGGGGGCACGTGGGGCTCACACGCAGGTTCAGAGGGCGGGGTGTCTTCGCACGCGGGACCCACCTGCGCCTGTGTCCCGAGGGGGCGGGGCCTCCCATGGGGGCGGGGCTGGCAGCTCGGGGCGGGGCGCGCGTCCTGGCCCCGCCCCCGCAGGACCGTTGCTTTGGGGGCGGAACCTTCGCGCGGCGGGGGCGGACGCGCGGGGGAAGGCTTTGCGGCGGCGCCGGGGCCGGCACCGTGGGAGTCGCAGCCGAGGGCGGCGCGGCGTCCGCTCCGCTGTCTCCCGGGTGCGCGCGCAGCCCCCACCGCGCAGCCGCCCCCGCGGCCCCGCCCAGCGCCAGGCGTGCGGCCGGGACCGCGGAGACCGGGACCGCTGAGCCGGAGGCGGCGGCGAGGGCGCGAGCTCCGACCAGCGTCCGGGCGGCGCCGCAGGTGAGCGGCGGGCGGGGAGCCCGTCGGGCCCCCTGACACTCCCGGGGCCCCCGGCCACCTCCACGACCCCGGCGGACCTCGGTTCCCAACAGCCCGCTCCCCCTCCCCTCGGGGAACCCAGCCCCCGAGCCTCCGCGGGGTCCGCCCGGCTTCCTGGCCTGCCGGGGTCCCCGGCCGCTCCGGCCCCGCCACTCTCAGGACTCTCCGCACCCCAAACCCTTAAGGCTTTTCCCGAGACGACCTCCCACCTCAGGGCCCGAGGTCCCCCAGGACCCTCGGTTCCAGGAACCCCCCAAGGATGCGCTCAGGACCCCGAGACAGCCCCAGGTTTCCCCGTCCCGCCCCAGGCCTCCTCAGAACCCCCCTGGGCCGCGGGGGGCCTCGGTGCCGTCCCCCCAGAGCGCCCGGTCCCGGCCCTGCCCACCCTCGGCCTCTCCCCCGCCCCCTCCACCACCCGCCCCAGGTTCCGGCCCGCTGGGCTCCCTCTCCGCCCCGTCGGTCACAGGGCGGGTTTCTCAGGCCCGAGGCCCACGGACCGGGGGCGTCTGTCCAGTGCTCCGGGCTTTGTGAGTTCTTGGTGATAAAATAAAGGAGGAGGCGTTAATAGGTCACCCGATGACCCTTTGTTACCCCGCAGGGGCTGGGCTCTCAGCGCCCGCATTTGCATCCGTGTTTACTGTTGCAAGGAGGCCAGAGCGGCCGGTGTTTAACTTTTAATGCTGCTGGGCTGGAGGAGTGTAGTCGGAGCTGCCGCGGAGGAGGAGGAGGAGGGAGCAGGTGAGGGGCTCAGGCGAGTGAGGATGCCCGGAGGTTGCCTTCACTTTTTCACTCCTGGAGCCAACATTGTTGTGAAGGCCGCCAGTTCCCAGGAATTGGCACTGGACTTAGAGGCAGCTCAGTCCCTGCTCAGGGCCTCTTTGGGGGGGGGGGGGGAGGGGGAGGGAAGCAAGTAGGTAGTTTTATATGGTGATGACAGTGCAGCGCCTTGAACTCAGCGGGGAGGGGTCGGTTCTCAGAAGGCTGTTCAGGAGGGCTGGGGGCAGGGGGAGGAAGTGACAGGTAGGGGTGAGCTGGTGCCTGCAGGATGCGGGTGAGGAGTGGGCCAGGGCCATTCCAGGCAAAGGGGACAGCAGGCACGGCCGGGAGGCGGCCACAGAGCAGCCAGGTTTGGAAACCAAGAGGTGTGTTTGGAGCCTTGAGCCATCCTGGGGTGAGTGGCTGGAGCGGTGTGGTCTCCCGGAAGGAAAAAGGTTCTCTGGGTGGAATTAGAGGGGCTTTTATTTATTTATTTATTTTTTAAAAAAATATATTTTATTGATTTTTTTACAGAGAGGAAGAGAGAGGGATAGAGAGCCAGAAACATCAATGAGAGAGAAACATCGATCAGCTGCCTCTTGCACACCCCCTACTGGGGATGTGCCCGCAACCAAGGTACATGCCCTGGACCGGAATCGAACCTGGGACCCTTCAGTCAGCAGGCCGACGCTCTATCCACTGAGCCAAACCGGTTTCGGCTAGAGGGGCTTTTAAAGGGGGGGGGGGGCAGCTTGGTTCCTGAGGTCCCCATGCCCGTGGCCCTTTCTTGAATTGTGGCTTCTACCACCCCCTGAGCCAGTGACATTCCCCTCAGCGCGCAGGGAGAGGAGCTGGTGGGTGGAGGGGGTGAGGGAGGTGTCCCGCCGAGAGACTACAGAAACTGGGAAGTCTGGCCGAGTGCAGGGTGTGAGGTGGGCCAGGGAGTCAAGACCAGATCATGGAACCTTCTGGAGGCCCGGAGGAGGAGGGTGTAGGAGGGGAGTGAAGATGGTTTTCGTGTTGTTGTTAATCCTCACCCGAGGATATTTTTCCGTTGATTTTTAGAGATCCAGGAAGGGAGGGGGAGAGACAGAGAGACATCGGTGTGAGAGAGACACATCCATTAGTTGCCTCCTGGACGCACCCCAACCTGGGCCGGCGATCGAGCCTGCAACCGAGTTACGTGCCCTTGGCTGGAAATGAACCCGGGACCCTCAGTCCACAGGCCAGCCCTCGATCCACTGAGCCACGTAGGCTGGGGCGGTGTTGTGTTTCTGGACAACCACGGCTGGGTGCAGGAGAGCGGTTGGAGGGAGCCAGGCCACGTGAGAGGCGGCAGTGACCTGGGCAGGGCGGAGGCAGTGGGGGCCTGGGCTTCAAGGCACAGCTAAGCGTCAAGTCCAGACGCCGAGAGGGTGCGCTCTCTCCTGCCTGAGCCCGCGAGTTCTGGGCATTGCCACGGGAGCTTTCCCCCAGTTGTCTTTATGCCAAAGGGCAGGTGGTCCCCCAGGGCCGCCCCAGGGTGACCGTCGGGTGTCTTAGGGGGCCCAGCACCCACACCAGAGGGGCAGGCATCGCGGGGCAGGGTCCTGAGGGCTCTGAGGGCAATTTGGAAAGCCCTGGGAGGGCTGACCTGCAGCTCGTCGCGTCTGAAACGTCACTCCGGAGGCAGTGGGACCAGAGCGCTGAAGGACAGCTGGGGGCCGGGAGCAGTGGCAGGGGGTGTGGGGCAGGGAGACTCAGGAAGACAGACCCACAGGACGATGTTGCAGTCGACTCGGTGAGGGAGGGGGAGAGCAGGATGCTCACGGGAGGTGCTCACGGGAGACTGAGCTGATGCAGGGCCGGGTCTGCGCTCCGCGTGGCTTTCACGCGGGTAAAATGTGACTAGCGTGGTTGGGGAACGGAATTTTCAAATGCAAAGGGCTTGGTGGGAAGCAGGCTGCTCTCGGCTTGTTCCTTTAAATGTCATCTCTTCGTGTCTCCAACCGTCCTGGGAGGGACAGATACTGTTCCTTTTGTTCACTTAAAGGAAACAGGTCCGATGGGAGGACGAGGGGTGTCCGGGTCGTTGAACTTAAGGCTGGGCTCTTTCAAGGAGCTCCCACTTCCTGCCCCCAGGAGCCGAGGGGCTGGCCAGGAGCCAGCAGCCCCGAGTGGCATTGCCCCCGCCCGGCCCCTTAGTTGTTCCCTGAGGCGCGTGGCAAACGCAAAGAGCAAACGGAAAACTGTCCGACGCCTCGACCTCGACATCTCCCACGGGCTGCGCTCAGGTTTGGAGAATGAATGGGATCGGCAGCGGGTGGAACTGCACTCAGCCAGGCTGCGGCGTGCTCCCAGAACTGCGGGGCGGCTTGGTGGTAACGCGGACGGTGGGGCCGTGGGTGAGGGTTGGAGGCGCAGTGGACTAGGGATGAGTGCCCAGCAGAGTGGCAAGTGGCGGAACGGGAGCGAGGGGCCCTAATTCCTGGGGGACCTTGACCAAGTCACTGCCTCTGAGTCTCAGCGTTCCCTCTATTAAATGAGGGCATGTGGCGTCGCATCACCTCGAGGACCCCTCCGGCTCCAGGACTCTGTCCCTTTAAGTTGAGTCGGAGGTTTACTTTCTAGAATCTAGAGCATCGCTGGTTTCCCGGGGGATGGATGAGAGCCGGCCTCTGAATTGGTGTGTTTGACCATCGTTGGCTTATCGCTCAGGAACCGTCTGTTTGAATTGTGCAGCGCGTCAGAGCTGATGGACAGACTGTAAAGCAGTTAATGATTGACCGCTTGGCAGGGTTCCTAGCCAAACGCCACGTCTTTGTGCCGGTCTGAGCGGCACCGGCATTCGGAGAAAACGTGCGTGACGGGTTCCCGCGGTGGTTGGCCTCTGCGAGGGCTGCGTGGCCCCAGCCAGGTGAGCGGCGGAAATGACAGAGGCCACTCCTCGGGTCACGGAGAGGGCGGCTGGATGAGGCGAGGCGTGTAAAATGCTCAGTACTTTCCCTTCACCCCAGTGAGGGCGCCACGGGCCATAATTAATGTTGTTTTTTGAACTAAACTGTGGCCTTTACATTTTTTATTCATAATTTTGTTATTTTCTTGGTGTGAGCATTTATGCCCAAGCAACTCTGGAGGCACTGGTTTCCAGAAGCAAGTGAGCACGTTTTGATTATTACAAAATGAACAGCCTCCCTCCCCATCGTAATTCATTGGCTCAATACAAGTGACCAGTTTAGTAGCATGTGTTCACATTAAGGTTTTGTGTTTCTGTAAATTGAAGGAGAGCTACGTTTTACCAGAACTGTGGTTAATTTTTTTTAAATTATTTTTTTCCATCGCCATTTACTCCCCCTATATCCTCTTGCTCCCCCTCTCCCCCCGCAAGCGGGTGAATTAATAGCAGTTCTGGTGGCGCCCGGAGGAGTGGAGCTGGCGGCCGAGGCGGGCCGGAGCGGCAGGTGGACATTTAGATTCAGCGCTACGTCTGCCCCACACGCGTCAGTGATGTGCGCAGCGGACTTCCCATTTGACAGATTTGGAAACAGGTTCAGAGAGGTCTCCCTGCTGGGAAGCGGCGGGGTGTCCTTGACCCCAGACCTGTGTTCTTTCCTCCGCGGGCCGCGCTGCTTCCGTGGAGATGTTGCCGTCCCTGGCTGTTCTGGAAGCTTCCTCTTGGTCCGTTTGCACCTGTTCCCAGCGCAGGTGCAGCTAGTCATGCTAATCCAACCCCCTGAAGCCATAGCTGCGTCACGGTGGCACTGGGGGTGAAAGCGTGCTTGTCAGTGATTGCTGCTTCTGGGGCCCCTCCCAAGTCTCCGCGGGAACCAGATCGCCTTGGGAAGGGCAGTTTGTGGGAATCCAGCCCGAGGAATGGGGCGTGGTGTGAAGGACCTGCAGCGTCAGCGTCATCGTGTGGGGGTGCTGGGAAGTGCCTGCTCCATGGCTCCAGGCTTCCCGACCTGCCAGGTGGTCCGAGGACAGTTGATGGGTGTGGCCCCTTTAAGGACATTCCCGTCCTTAGGAAGGACACCGGTTACATGGATCACACTTAAAACTGGCACCTCCAGTGTGGGGTCTGCTGTGAGCAGCACAGTGTACTAACAGCAGCACGTCTTTCTCATGTGGTCACTAGCGTGTTCTTGACACTCTTGTCTTCCTTTCTCATCCTTCCAGTCCTCAGGGCTGTGGAGCGGGGTGGTGAGTGCGTCCGACCCCCGCGGGCTCTGGGTCAGGGCATGGCTGGTTGCAGGGCTCTGTCCCCGGAGGGGCGGGCGGGGCAGGCGGGCGGGGCTGTCAGCTCTGGTGCCGGGCTCACCCTGGCTCCCCCTCCCCGGAGGGCAGAGTTCCCTAGTGCGGGCGCTGGCCTCAGAGCTTATCAAACTCCTTGTGGTGGTGGTGGTGTTAATCCTCACCCGAGGATCTGTCTCCATTTTTAGAGAGAGTGAAAGGGAGGGAGGGAGGGAGGAACATTGGTGAGAGAGACACAGTGGTTGGTTGCCTCCTGCATGCGCTCTGACCAGGCCTGGGACAAACCTGCAGTCCAGGCCTGTGCCCGTGATTGGGAATCGAACCCACGGCCCTTCAGAGCCCAAGCTGACACCTGGGCAAAGCACTTAGCAAACTCTTGCTTCCTTGCTGATGTCCCATTGGCCAAAGCAGTCACATGACGGAGCCTAGAGTCTGGGTGAGGGCCTGTACCAGGGTGTGGTTTCCAGGAGGTACGTGTGAGGGGGTGGGGTCTTTCAGTCTAGCCATTGGGTTAGGGAGGGGAGGGCGGGGCTTTGTTTTGCCAGCTGTAAATGACAAGTCTGGTGTTCGTAGTTGACTCCCTTATGCTTCGGGACTCAGTTAGATGAGCATTTATTTAGTGCTGGATGCTGGGAATTCAGAGAATAAGGCGATCTCTGGCTACTCGGAAGCTAATTCATAAAATACTCTCAATCTCACCAGTGACGCAGAAAGCGTCCTTAAGACTTACTTGGGCTTAGGTGACCCGGGCAGGAGCTGCTCGCGCGGATCTGTGCCGGGGCCGCCGGTGCTGCCAGAAGGGGCCGCTGGGGCCTTGGGGAGAGTGGGTTGCTATGATGACTTGGCTCTGGCCCTGCAAGCTGTGGTGACAACGGAATCACCAAGGAAACCAAAAGATGCAGCTTCTGAAAGTCTCTGGAGGCTTTTGTTACCGTTATCTGGAATCCGCCGGCCGAGAAGGGCTGGATGGGGGCACGCGGGCTCGCTGTGCTTCCAGAACTTGTGGGGTCCGGGCCCGGTGCTGTGGGCGTCTCCTGCTTGGCCTTGGTTTGCAAACCAGGAGCGGTTTGGATGCTTTCTAGGGTCTGGCCATTGTGCTGCTGGGAGAACAGGAAATGAGGTAATGCCTTCAGAGGTCCTGGTCGGCGAACTTAATGCCTAAATATGGGCAGCTGAGCCGGCCTCACTGCAGTTTGGGAGCGGAGCTGCGGGATAATTGGTGCTTCCAAGGTGGCCCCCTGGAGCCTTCCGGGTGACGTCAGTGCGGGGCGGGGAGGGTCTGTGAAGCTGAGCCGCTCCAGCCTCGGGCCCCAGAAGAGGCCGGGGAAGCTCGCCCGCTGGGGCTCAGTTGTCAGCGCGAGAACTTGTTCTTTGGGGAAACTCGGAATCACTTCATGCGGAGTGAAGTCCAGCCCGTAAAAGTTTAAATGGTTCGCACCTTTTGGCAGATGTTAAGTCAATGTTCAGTTTTCCAGTGTGTCACTATAACCATGACTTTATGGAGAATCAAAAGTAGTTGAACAATAATTAAAAGAATTAGAGACATTATTTTTTAAATCAATCATCTGAAGATATGTGTGTGTGTGTGTGTGTGTGTATATATATATATATATATATATATATATATACACACACACACACTGATTTTAGAGAGGGGAGGGAGGAGAGAGAGAAACATTGATGTGAGAGAGAAACAGCTAGTGGTTGCCTCCCATACATACCCTGACTCTGGATCGAATCCACAACCTAAGTATGTGCTCTGACCGAGAGTCAAATCCAAAACCATTTAAAAAATTTTTTTATTTTTTAAGAGAGAGAGAGGGGAAGGGTGTGTGTGTGTGGCGGGGAGAAAGAAACATTGATGTGAGAGAGACACATCGACTGGTTGCCTCCTGCATGTGCCCCAGCTGGGGCCGGGGATCAAACCTGCAGCCCAGGTCCGTGCCCTTGACCGGAATCGAACCTGAGCCCCCGTGGTGTGCGGGCCAGCGCTCTAACCATGTGGCCACACCGGCCAGGGCGCCACAGAAACAGTGGTGGGCATTTCCTAAGTCTTTGGTTGCCTAGTGACTGTTTAAAAAATCATCTAACGTGTGTGGAGAAGGCCGAGAGAAAAGACTGCTTCCTGTAGGTGGACGGGCCACCTGTTTCAAAGTGCTGTGGATGTGGGTTACTTGGGGGGCAGAGGTGAGGGGGCAGTTGGGCAGGTCCACTGATAAGCGTCCGATATTAACTTTTCAAACCCAACACGCATAGAGGATACAGGTATCTATCTTCTCTCTATAAAAGGCTGACGTGCTAAGTGTCCAGCCATCTGGGTAATGACGTCAAGTAGCAACACCTGGCTTCCTCTCCCTAGCAACGAGGAGCTTCAGGTGGAAACGCTACACTGTAACCAGAGGTCTGAGGTTTTCTCAGCCTCATCCAGTTTGATCCTCACAGAAGTCCCCGAGTAGGCAGATAGGAGACTCGTTGTGTTATGAAGTTGTAAACCTGAAATTCATGTGTAATGTTATTAACCAATGTTGCCCCAATTAATTTAATTTTACAAAGAGGGTTGAATAGGAATGATTCTTTGAGTTCTGTCCTGCATTGGAGGTAAGTGAAGGAAGTGTGTGTGTGGGGGAGGCCAAGGGGAGGGTGCGGCTCACGGACAGGTCACAGTCTGAGCTCTTTGACTCAGCAGTTTGAACGCCCTGAGCTCCGTTCATAACCTTGAGCTTTCACAACTCGGTCGTTAGTAGAATTTTATTTCATCCTGTTAACGGAGGACTGGCGAGGAGTGAGGTCAGCCATTGAGCGCAGGGCCGGCCCACAGCGCTCCTCGAGTGGAGAGCCGCAGTACCTGTTCTTGTCCTTGCTAGTAGCCCACACCCATCTGACCTTGGGTGGCTCAGATGGGAACTCCGGTGGGAGGGGTGGCTAGGGCACCCGCACAGCGGCCGGCGTCAGTGAGCCCTTTCATCGCGGAGGAACAGGGTTCCTCACACTTGGAGAAAGCCGCAGACGCCTCTGGGGGAGGCTCCGCTCATTGCCCTGGGGCAGCACCTCGGGGCAGAGTGCCGGCACCTTCAGGGGACATTGTAGGCTCCGTGTGCTCTGTGTGCTCTGGAGTGTCATGTCTTAGAAACCGATCTTGGAAGATTATTTTAGGTGACCTGATTCTAATTGAGGGAAAAAGATGACACATCTAAAAACGGTGCGCCCCCCCTCCCCGCCCCCCCGCCCCCCGTGCTGGTTAGGGTACTGCAAAGAGGCGCTTACAGACCCCGCTCTCCGCCGTCTGGAAAGCAGTTTGGCGGCGCGAGCTGACGTGTTTCACAGACGCACGTTCTGTGACTCGGCACCCTGCTCCTCAGAAACTCCCCTGACACATCCCTTCCCAAGATGGGAGACACTCGTGCACAGGGTGGTGTTAGAGTGTCGGGCAGCGGCCTGTATGCGGGGTTAGGGCTGGGGATAGAGATAAGGGAAATGATGGCATGTCGGAGGTAGGATTCCAGGGATGTGGCCTTACACTTAACACTTATGAATCATGCCCATAACATGCAGGAAATGCTGTGATTCTAATGCATGAAACGAGGGGGATGTGAACTGTGGTCTCAAATGAGCATGCAATTTAAAGTGCAACGTGTGGAGGGAACATGGACAGTAGTGACAGCTGTTGCTCGTGGTGGGATCATGGTTTTTTTAGATGTTACTTTTCTATATATTTTCTTGTTTCCAGTAAATAGTTCTGGAATTGGGGGCGGGGGGAAGAATGGGATTCTGGGAAAACGATCGAATGTGGAGATAGTTTGGCAGTGGAGACCTAGCTGGTTAGGTCTTGTTTTGTGTAAGTGGAGAATTGACCGTCGACCTTTTTTTTATCCTCACCCGAGGATACGTTTATTGACTTCAGTGTGCGGAAGGGAGAGAAAGAGTGACAGACAGACAGACATTGATGTGAGAGAGAAACATTGATTGGTTGCCTCCCTTATGCGCCCGGTCCGGAGATCAAATTCGCAGCCTAGGTACGTATGTGCCCTGTCCGGGAATTGAACCCGCAACCCTTTGGTGTACGGGATGGCGCTCCAACCAACCGAGCCATCCGGCCAGGGCTTGCCCTCTGACTGCGCTGACGTCTTTGGACCGGATGTCAGTGCGGCACGGGGAGGCCTGGCACCCGGAACCTGCTGAGAAGGTCACGAGCCCCGGCCAACGCGGTCTCGGTGCCGGCGAGCACCCAGCCCTGCACTGCGCTGCATCCCGCCCCCCCCTCCCCGCCCCCGTCCTTCCTGCTGGAAGCTCTTCGGGAACCAGGCCTGAGGGGCAGCGTGAGGACCCGGCACGAGGCGCGGCAGCGCCCGCCCTGCGTTGCCCGGCCAGTGCAGAGGCCGGAGAACCTGCGTCCGAGCCTTGGCGCGGCCTGAGCCGGCAGCCGGGTTAGGGATGGGGCGCAGGAGACGCTGCCCAGGGGCCCAGTGTAAGCGAACGCCCAGGACCTGACTCCATTCCCGCCTCCCTCTTCAGGGCCCTCATCACCGATCGTCCGTCTGGGAGACGGAAGCCGCTCTGACTGACCTCTCTTCAGGGCTCCCAGATGGATTCGCTGGAGAAGACGACACACAGAAGTGAACAGAAGTCAAGGTAAGTGCAGCGACCGCCTGTGCAGGTGTGGCTCTGGCACCGACAGGCGAGGAGCGGGTCGGACGGAGCCGCAGGGCTGTGTAAGCCTCCGCTCCAGCGGCAGAAATGCCCCAGGACGTGACCAGGACCTGGTCTCCCAGGAGAGCAGGGGTCAGGGGTCCCCTCAGACGGGCTGTGGCCGCAGGGGAGCCGTCTGCCCGTAGACCCAGGTTTGCCTGTTAAAGGGGCGCCAGGTCGGAGCGCTGCTCTTGCAATGCGCGGGTATGATGGTGGCAGGAGCCCAGCATTTGCCAGGAATTCTGTCTGCACGGGAGCAGGCATCATCTCGTCATCATTGTTTGCGCGCTCTGCGGCTTCCGAGAATTAAAAGGGCCGTGCTTTTTGTGGAGAGACACACGTCACTTACATGGGCGCTTAACCCCGGGACTCGATGAACAACATACTGCTGTCCTCAAGTCCCCTGTGGAATAAGGAGAGACCATGTATGACAGACAGACAGGAAACAATGCCTCCTGTTGCAGCAGCGGAGATGGGGAAATGTGCATGTGCGTGTGTGCATGTGTGCACACGTGTGTGCTGTGCGTGTGCCAGAGCGCAGCCCAGGCCGACAGGACCAAGCACCTTGCCGATCTCCCCAAATGCGCGGCTTCTGTTCGGGGCGGTCCTTTCACGCTGACTTTCCTTCTCTCCCTCCGGTTGTTAAGCAGAAAGTTTTTGAAAAGCCTCATCCAGAAACAGCCGCAGGAACTGCTCCTGGTCATCGGCACGGGCGTCAGTGCGGCCGCGGCCCCCGGGATCCCCGCGCTGTGCTCCTGGCGGAGCTGCCTGGAGGCCGTCATCGAGACCGCAGAGCAGCTGGACGTGCTGCACCCCGGGGACGCGGCCCAGTTCCGCAGGAAAGTGCAGAAGGACCGGGACCTGCTGGTCGTTGCCCACGATCTGATCCGGAAGATGTCGCCGGTGAGTGCTGCTCAGGTGGCCCTGGGGACCTTGGTTCGGCCAGGTGGGGAGTCCGGAGCGCTCACGTTCAGCTCCTACCAGCCTACCAGCCTACGTGTGTCTTCCTCAGAAGCGTCCGGCTGGGGACCCAGCAGTCTTTCCTTCCCGCAGTCCCGCCTCTGAGCAGCGATGCCGGGGCAGCGTGGGCCCTGGAGCAGCCGTGTCCGGGGAGCCTGCTGTGAGCTGCCGGGTGTCGCCTGGCTGCGCTTGGCTCGAGCTTGTGGTTTCCTGTCTCGCAGGGAGGGGGTTGCCTGAGGTGCGCTTTGGGCCGGGCTGGCCAGCCCGTCCGTGCGATGACAGTGGTTGCCAGAAGCACGTCCAGGTGGGAGCCGTGCTGGCGGTCTGCAGGTGGCCGTGCTGGCGGAGAGGAGCACTGGGTGCTGCAGGAGGCGGTGGCTGAGTGGTGCCTGGGGTCGGGGTCGGTGCAGCAGTGGGGGTGGCCAGGTCCCCATCACACGGGCTGGCTGCAGCGCAGGCGCCAACGCTGGAAGCGGACACGGCAGGGCAGGGCAGGTTCCGCTCGGCACCCCGGTGCTTATGGAGAAGCACAGCCGACGTCTGGGAACTGGGTCAGGGGGGGGAGGAGGAGGCCCGGCACAGGAGAAGGTGGGCATCGGGAGCTACAGCACGTCCGGCTGCTGTGGCGGGGACCCAGCCACGGGCTTCCGTGGGCTCACACTTGGCTTCTCACATGGAAACCTGCAGGCAGCCCGACCCCGGGTTCGCCCCTCTCCTGCTGCGCCACCCTCCGCGCAGCCGCTGCTCCTGCTCCACGCCAGGTCCACGCTGCTGCCAGTGACTCCAGCGCGTGGGAGGGGCTGCCGTGGAAGCCACATGGACCCCTTCCGTTGTCACCATGCTGGCCAGTGTCACGTGGCCACGCCCATTTTCCCAGGGTCCGAGGAGCGTTCCCATTGGTGTCTGTGCCGAATGTGGGTTCTGTGATGAGGGGCAGCGAGGTCCCAGGGCGGGTGGCCCTCCTGCTGCCTGTCGGAGCGTGCTGTGCGCAGAGCTCGGCAGTGGCAGAGCCTGGCCGGGGAGCCCAGCGTGGTTCCTCTCTGGTCCTTGAGGGCCAGCGGCCGGGCCTGTCGTGGGCAGAAGGGGGAGGGGTCAGTGGACTGAGAGGCGGCAGGGCTGCTGGGCAGACCGGCCCGTCCAGGGGAGCGTGCATTTGAGGCGAGGCCAGGTGGGCTGCTGCTTGTTTAGTCCGGGAGGTGAGCTTTATTCTTCTCTCTTTACTTTTGAAAACTTCGTAAAAAAGAGTTACAGTGCCGCCTGTCAGAGCCTGTGCTTCCAGCCGAGTTCAGCAGGCTGAGAGCAGGCAGGCCTCGGTGGGGCGTTGGGAGTCAGGGGGGGGGTTCGCCAGGGAATTAGTTCCAGCGAAGCCAGGGCAGGGCAGGCAGAGGGGCTGGAAGCGCCTGCAGGTGGTGGTTGTGGTGGTTGTGGGATCTAAGCTGCGCCTGGGAGAAGCTGGCCGGCGAGGGAGGGAGAGACCAGGCCAGTGGGGGCAGGTGCCTGGCTGCAGGTCTGCATGGGCTGGACGGCCTGGGAGCTGCCGGGGCTAGAGAGCGGGGCAGGTGGAGGGAGAGGCTAAGCAGAGGTCTGGAAAGGGTAATGGTGAGGTTGGGGAGGTGGCCATGGGTGGGAGGGACCAGCACATGGCAGGAGAGATGGAGGCGTGTCGAGGCCTTGGTGCAGTAGGATCCCTCGGCACAAGCTGAAGGAAGAACAGCGGGGAGGCGACAGTGACCGAGAGCCACCCACGCCCTCTGGGTCAGGGAGTGAGAGAGCCAGTTTTGAGGTGGGGAAGGTGGTGAGGATGGAGGTGTGGGGCGTACTGAGGGCAGACCCCCAGGAACGGTGGAAGGGTTTTCAGAATCGGGGCGGGGGTCAGAAAGGGGAGTGCCCAGATGTGCCAGGCCAGCACGGCCAAGGGTGAGCCTGAGGAGGGGCGGGGAAGGATTAAAGAAGACAGACGAGAATACAGCTGGGGCTTGGTGGATCTCCCGGGCCTGGATGAGGACACAGACCCAGCCTGCAAGCCGAGGCTGTATTTTCTAGTCAGAGCACACAAAGCAACACACGGGAAGTGGTCAACACGGTTACAATGTTCCTGTGCGTTTCACCTTGTTTTGGCAGCACTTGCTGCACCTCCCACAGCCCATTAGCTTCCCAGGAAGGAAGTAGGGAGGGCTGTAAGGTTAAGCTTAATTATGCTAAGAGGGCTCTGCCCTCCAGGCTGGGACTTGTGGCCCTGCCACAGGTCAGTCCGAGGCTTGACCCTAGAGCCGCTCCCTACACCCGGAGCCACGGGATAGGAGATAATCTGAGTCTTGTGACAGCTGACACCCGCGGGCTCAGAGGGCAAGGACAGAGGTGAATTCTGAGGGACAGTGGAAGCAGAAGGCGATGGAGAGGCAGAGGGTGGGCAGAGGGGTTCCGCACGCAGGCACAGCCCGGCTGCACTGCCCGCGGCTGCCCTGCGCGGGTGGCTGGCGAGGGCGGTCTTCCTGGGAGTGCACCCTCCCAGCTCCCACCCGCTCACCGGGCCCACAGCACAGCCCTTCACGGGCGTCCTTTGCTCTCCTGTCGCCAGCTGCTTGCTTCTCCTCCCACGCCCATCCCGCCGGCTCCACTGCGGCAGCTCTGACCTGGCCACGGCACCCTTGGTGCCACCCCAGGGCCACACGCCACCCTCGTCCTGTGGAGTCCTCCGCTGCGTGTGCCACACCGACTCCCCTGAGCGAGGAGGCCATTGAGACACCATTTCCTAGACCCCAACGAAGAGCACCCCGTTGTGGCAGCTCTCAGAGGGGGCTCTGTACTTGGTCTCCCAGGACCCCCGTGGTCTGGCTCTGGGTCACCTGACCGCACCTGCCGACACAGCCTCACTCCTGCGCGGGGGCTCCCTGCTCACCTTTGGACCCACCTGTGCTGCTACCCCAGGGCCTGCGCTTTTCTCCCCTCGGCTGGGATGCTCTCTCCAGAGGCCCCTCTGCCAAAGGCCCCACATCAGAGAGGCCCCCCGGGCCTGCGGCCCACCTACCCGTGCCCCAGCAGTCGCTGCCCCCGCCTCTTCTGGCTTCACTTGCCCCAGAGCATTTAGCACCATTGATGGATCATGTGTTTGTAAATGATCTGTTTCCCTCCTCTAGCGTTTAATTAACTGCGAGGTCAGGGGTCCCCTCCCTCCTCTCCGCCCTCCCTAGCAGCCGGAGGATTGCCTGGGTGGGCTCGTGCTGCTGAGAGGTGATGCTGTTGTAACTCAGGTCCACCTTTCTGTAGCGGACGGGCGACACCAAGCCCAACTTCTTCCAGGACTGCCTGATGGAGATCTTCGACAGCCTGGAGCAGCACCTCCAGAACCCGCAGGTGCTGCAGCCCATCCTCAGCCTCATGGACCGCGGCACCATGGTGCTCACCACCAACTACGACAACCTGCTGGAGATCTTCGGGCAGCAGCAGAACAGGCCCATGGAGTCCCTGGATTTGAAGGACAAGACCAAGGTGCCGGCTGAGGGGCCGTGGGCGGGAGTGACGGGCGGGAAAGGCTGGAAGTGCTGGCATTGCCGTGGGCGTGGAGGCCCTCGCTCCTCTCCACGGTGACAAGGCCTCGCTTGGTCCGGCCTGTGCGCCGTCCCTTCCGCAGGCAGCTCGCGTGCAGGGCTTCGCCCGCCCTCCCCGGAGCGTCTCGGGCCGCGCTTGTCTTTTGCCTCCCGTCCTGCTGCCCGGGTGTCTCCTCTCACTCATTCATTGGTGTGGGAAGTCGCTAAGGGAAGCAGAGCACGCAAGCCTAGTGCTGTGAATTTCGGTTAATTTGCTTTAAAAACCCCGCAAATTGGGATTGCAATATATAAAATTATTATCCTGATCCCCCCTGCCCCCTGAATATTATACTCTGAGCATTTTTCTGTCATTGGCTTTTTACATTTTGTAAATTAATTAATTAATTTTTTGCCTCTGAGAGCGTATTTCTTTGGGGCATGATCTCGCCATGGCGGCTGCTCTGTATCCTTGGCTCAGCGAGTCTGCAGGTGGCTCTCCAGGCCGCGGCTGTAGAGCTTGGCTGTAATTTACATGTGGCCGTGGGAGGAGGCGAGCAGTGTTTATCTCCTCTGCCATCCTGAGCAGAACTCCAGTAAGCTGTTTTTAAAAGCACGACTTTGAAGGACAATATAATTGTAAAATAAAGTATAATTGTTGCCCTTCCTCTCTTACTATAGCATATTTCACGCTGATAAATAATGCTGCAATGACAGTCCTGTACTTCCGTGCCTCTCTGTTTATTTCTTTAGCATAAGTCCCTAGAAGAGGTTCAGGGTCAAAGGGCATGACCTTTTTTTGTTAATCCTCACCTGAAGATTTTTATATTTTTCAGAGAGAGGCAAGAGGGTCGGGGGAGAGAGAGAAACATTGATATGAGGGAGACCCATCAACTGGCTGCCTCCCCCATGAGCCCTGTCCAGGACGACTCGCTTTATTGCGGCGCTGCGTTATTGCGGCGGTCTGCAACCAAACCACCAAACGTCCGAGGGACGCCTGGTTCCATTTCCCGTATCTGCCGCCGCTAGTGCCACTCAAACACAGGACACACACACCTCACCCACGGGCCGGGGGAGCACGCGGCGTGTTTGTGTTCCTTTCACGCGGGTTGAATGTAGCTCCATTCAGCGACTTCTTGTCTGGACGCCCGTGTCCTTCGGAGCGTGCTCAGACGTTCACCGGTGTCGCTGTGAGCCAGGACGGCTGCTGTGCTGTCTGGTTCACCAGGGAAGGGCGGGCCCCTCCGCGCACAGGAAGCTAGAGATCGCGGCTCAGTCAGGCCTGAGTCGGGGGAGAGCACGGCTCGCACCCGAGAGCTTCCCTTTGGGAGCCTTTCTCCCCAAGATGGGCCGAGACGGCAGCCGGGCGGCGGGGCACACGGGCCTGGGCACCGGCTGTCCGCCCCCGCGTGCTGCCCAGCCTCCCGGTGCCCTCGCCCCTCGGGACAGACCACCTGCTGCGCCCCAGCCTCCTGGTCCCCCCGGGCGGCTGCTCGCGGTGTCAGGGTGTCTCTGGGATAAATGAGAGGGCGGGCGGCGGCGATGTGGCTGCCCCTCTGCTCTGGGTCAGAGCGGTTCCTGTCTGTCTGTCTGTCTGTCTGTCTGGGTCGTCAGCAGTGCCCGCTGCGGAGGAAGCCGCGGCCTAGCTGGAACGGGCACGCCGTGGTCTGTTGAGGACCTTTGTCCTGAGCCCTGGCCGGACGTCACTGGAGGCTGTTGCTAGTCGTTCTCCGTCCACTTCCTTCGGGGGGGGGGCGGGGACGGCAGGGCCCGCAGCACTGAAATGGCCCAGGCCACAGAGCGCGGCCTCCGCTCTCTCGCCCCGGTCAGTCCCGCGGCGGCCGTGACCGCGGCGTGGAGGGCGCTCTCGGAGGCGATGGGCAGGGGGACTAGCGCACGCAGCCGAGTTGCTCCAGGCTTTACAGGCACCGTCAGTGCAGACACCTCACTCTTCCCAAGTCGGTTGGGAAGACCCGGATCCGGTTTGGGCGTCTCCCTCTCGCCGCTTTCAGTGACACCAGCTTCCCCTGTCGCCCCGATGTCTGGCAGGTCCTCCAGTGGGCACGCGGGCACATCAAGTACGGCGTCCTCCACATCCACGGCCTCTACACGGACCCCTGCGGGATGGTCCTGGACCCATCCGGGTACAAGGACGTCACGCAAGACCCGGAAGTGATGGTACGGCCCTGGGACTCGGGTGGCCGCAGCCTGGTTTCCAGACCTCCAGGCATTCCTGCCCCTCGGGACCTCAGGGCTGCGGGGCTGGGCCTGTGCGGTCAGGGCCTGGCCGGCATGCCACGCGCACAGGTGCTCAGTGGGCGCTCGGTGAGGCTCATTACAGCGGTCCATCCTGACTCCGCCCCCCGCTTCCTGCGCGCTGCTCAGGGACGCAGTGGAGTTTCTTCCGATTGACGTGCAGGCCCGCAGGGTCTGTGATGCTGTTCTCTGGCCACTGCTCTGTCCGTCTGTCCTTCCTTCCTTCCTTCCTTCCTTCCTTCCTTCCTTCCTTCCTTCCTTCCTTCCTTCCTTCCGTTTAAATATATTTTTATTGATTTCAGAGAGGAAGGGAGAGGGAGAGAGAAACATCAAGGAGAGAGAAGCATTGATGGGCCGCCTCCTGCACATCCCACACTGGGCCCGGGCCCCACTGCAGGCCCGAGTGACTGGGTGCAGTCTCCTTCCCCTGTGCCCACTCCCCTGCGTCACTGTCCTCAGCACTGCTGCCCTCACTCCCCAAACCCTCTCCCCCCGATGCCAGCCTCCTGACCCCCAAAGGTTCTTTCTCTGATCCATTGAGACACGTTAATTCCAGGGTGTGGCATGTGAACAGCAACATGTCATGTCCTTATTTTGTGTTTTAAAATTGTGCACGATTTTAGAAAATTTGCATTGAGCGGGCGCTCAGCTCAGAATTGGTGGGCAGGGTGGGCCGCCGGCTGTGCCGACTTCGGTTCCTGTGACCTGGCCGTTGCCGGGGCCCGAGACGGTGCTGCCTGTGCCTGTTCTCAGGGGCCCTGGGGAGGCTGCCGAGCGGGTGACTGAGGAGCGCAGCTGTGGGCGGCCGGGCCCCGCTGAGCCCGCCGAGCAGCTCGTGCCCCGCTCTCTCCCAGGAGGTGTTCCAGAGCCTGTACCGCACCAGGTCCTTCCTGTTCGTGGGCTGCGGGGAGACCCTGCGCGACCAGATCTTCCAGGCGCTCTTCCTGTACTCGGTGCCCAACAAGGTGGACCTGGAGCACTACATGGTGGTGCTCAAGGAGAGCGAGGACCACTTCTTCAAGCACCAGGCCGACATGCTGCTGCACGGCATCAAGGTCGTGTCCTACGGCGCCTGCTTCGACCACTTCCCGGGGTACGTGCAGGACCTGGCCGCGCAGATCTGCCGGCAGCGGAGCCCAGGTACGCAGCCTCACGCTCCGCGTAGACCAGGGCCTGCCCGCGTTCCCTTTTTTCTTAGATATAATTCACACACCCCAAATAAAATGGACACTTTTTTTGAGCTCTTATTTTACATACCATTCAATTCACCAGTTTTTAGTTATTTCCCCAAACTGTCCCCCTGAACTTCAGTCATGGAGGACCGGGTGACAGTAGCCGACAGCTGTGCGTGGAGCCGCGCACACCGGCTCAGGTGCAGATGCCCCCCTTCAGGGGCCACGTCCGCAGAGCTGCCCACCGCCCTGTCAGACGGGCAGAGTGCGCCCAGGACGGCGGCTTCGTTTCCCATCGGCCTTTCCGAGCTCGTTAACTGGCCCTCGGCCCCTCTCCTGGGGGCGCTCTCCTGCCGGGAGTGACCGAGGCGTGAGCGACGCCCACATCGGTCAGCTCACACAGGGCAGCTGCCGGCTTCGAGTCTCCTAAGTCAGGGGTGACGGCGACTGTCACCGAAGGGTAACGGGAAACCCAGGCACCCACCCCGCACGGCCTTGGGCGCAGCACGGGGACGGGGGCAGGTGGGACCAGCTGTGATGTGCGGACTGGAGACGCCAAGACCATGGCGGCGGGGCGGCACCGGAGTTTCCCCACCAGCCCTTTGCGTAAACAGCCCGCAGAGGGGGCTGCCTGAGGGCGTTGCCGTTGTGCCCGAGTCGAGCTGACCGCTGGAGAGTCGGTTTCCTCCCGAGGAGCAGGGCGCTGCGCTGCGGCCGCGGCTGTGATGTCTACATTCGTGGCCCTACTTCCTGTTGGCTCAGGTCCCCAGTGCGGCCGGCGGCTGACCAGAGGCGTGGGCCGAGCTCCGAATGAGCCATGTGCCTGGCTGGGCAGGTGTTTTGAAGCTGGAATGGGGTCCTGGACTGAGCAGGGGAGCCGTCCCCCTCCGGTGTCCCTGAGCGGGGCTCTGCTGGCTCTGGAGAGGGACGGTGTGCTCGCCACCTCTGCCCCTGCCCGCCACCTCTCGCCTCCGCACGCACAGGCACCCGGGCACCAGGGCCGATGCCAACCTGCATGCGCTCGGCTCCCGGAGCGCACCGGGGCCTTGCGATCTGTGCCTCAGACACATCTGCTCGCGTGGGGACCGTGAGCTTACACGGTGATGACAGAAGTAGTGACAGCTGTGCCCCCCGCGCTCCCCGGGAGGTGGAGAGGGAAGGACACTACCCAGCCTGGGGCCGGCGGTGGTCAAGCTGGGCAGCATCCTCACCGTGCCCCCAGCTGGGGGGCGCACATGGCTTGGTCTCTGACCGTTTTCCTTTCTTCCAGATGCCGACCGGGTGGACAGCACCACGCTGGGTAAGGCGCGTCTTGGATGTCATCCGCCTGGTTTGCCCGCGCGGTCCTTGTCTTCCTACCGCGAGCTGTAAATCACAGACACGGCCTCACAGGGACACTGGCCTGAGAGGACACAGCAGGGCGGGACAGGCCTGCCACCGGGAAGGGGCGACAGCGCCCCCTCTGCCCGGAGCACAGTGTAGTGGGACGCGGCCTGAGGCTCAGGGCATCAGCTGAGGCGCGGTCATGGACCCGGCCCCTTCAGAAGTTTAACTGCAGAGGTTCTAAGCGTTCGTAGAAAATGTCCGACTTAACGTGTTTGAAATACAAATGCTCTTTCTGCTGCTCCACGCTGCCTGCCTCTGTCTAGACACGAGGTGGCTGAGCTCGGCTGCCAGCGGCCGCCTGGGGTGTGCTGGGCTCTGGCCTGCACGCTGGGCAGTTTGTGGGTCAGAAGGGGCTCAGCTGGGAGCGGGGTGTCCATGTGCAGCCCCCGCCTCCCTACCGCTGGGCTCAGCGGCCCAGACACGGATCTTGCAAGTGGTGGGCTCAGTGCAGGACTGAAAGCGGTTCAGGAATCACAGCAGCTCAGGAATGGCAGCGGCCGTGTGCTCAGCTCCCCCTTGCCCTGCGTGCGTGAGGGACACGTTGGTTATGTAGCTTCCTCCCAGCGCCGCCGCCTCCTGGAAACGCAGGAGCTCCATGGACGCCCCTGGCCGGGCCGGGCTGGTGGGCGCCCGGGGAGGGCTGAGGAGCAGCTTTCTAACGAGCGTCTCCTCGCAGGGAGCGGGTGCCAGGACTGCGCCAAGAGGAAGCTGGAGGAGAACGGCATCGAAGCTTCCAAACAGCTCCGGCCCTCAGGTACTAGGCTTCCTGGGGGCGCCCTCAGGGTTGCTGACTTGTGGGCGGGGCAGTCGCTGTGCGAGATGCGTGTCACTCCACCTGCCCGGAGGGACCCCTCCAGACACTTGTGCTCATGCACATTAGCGTGTTGTTGGAAAAACACGTAGAGAACATGTGAGGTCAGCAGTGAATGCTCACAAAGTGAATGCACCACGTATCCCATCCGGGTCCAGACGCAGAGCAGCGTTGGGAACCCCTCTCCCCACACACTTGTCAGTCACCCCACCACCACCCAAGGGTGACCGCTGTCGTAGGCGCAGGTTTCCTGTCGAGGAGGGTGTGCCACCCCGTTCCCAGGGCTCTGGGCGCCAGGTGCTGAGGAATTGCACGAGGACGTCTGTGTGTGGAGTCTGCGTGCTCCATCCCCCGTACTCCCTCTGGGACCATCTGTGGCTTCCTGGATTGGGCCCGTCTTCCGCCCCCTCCTGGATTCACACTGCTGTCCACTGCGTCTGGAACGTCTTAGTTTGCATTTTCTGTCTCCATGTTTCAAAATCTTTCTGCGAGAGTTCCAAAAGTACCTCTGGCCTGGGGTCCGGGGACTTGGACAGTGTGATCGCCAGTTTCCAGGGGCTCTTGTTCCCCGAGTTGCTCTTTCTCAGCATCTGTTTGTTAGGACGGCGACACCTTCCCGGGTCTCTCAGAAGCAGAGGCTTCCCTCGGTGCCTGGCGCGACTCCATCCCGGAAAACTCCATTGGAGTGGAGGGTTTTCAGATAAGAGTTTCTTATTACTTTATAAGAAAACCTCAGTAAAACACGCTTAGACACTACATAATAACCAACCAGGAGTTTCTGGAGCTCTGAAGCATGTACCGTGTCAGTTGCCGACTTATTTAACATGTGAACTCATTCCTCGGGGTATGTGTGAGCCACCCTGCGATACTGCATTTCCTCCTACGCCCCGAGGACCGAGCACTGCTGAGTGTCTGTTGTAGATAGAAAGATCCACGATGGATGCAGACGGCACTCAGTCCGAGAACGGCAACAGGCGCGGCAGGCCTCACGCTGGCTGCTTGCAGACGGAGGGGCGGCCCGGTTAGGGCGGGTGGTGGGAGAGGGACGGTCTTCTGTCCTTCAGGAGGCGCTGGGAGCTCGTGGCGGGGGAGTGGCTTCCACGGCCTCCCCGATTGTGTCCACGTTCAGGGCACGTAGAGCTCACCGTGCGGTCGCTGGAGGGGAGCCCACTGTGAGGGCATTTCGGATAAGATGCTTGGCCGTCTCGTGGGTTGTGAATGCAGCGAGTGGAGACACGCGCAACTAAATAAAACCAACGACAAGTGTCTTACGCGGCGTTTCCTTGGGGCCAGTGTCTCCTTCCTGCGGTGTCTTCAGGGCCGCAGATGAGAGGCCGGCCCGGGTGGCGGTCTCGCTGGAGCATGGGTTTCTGCTGCTGCTGCGCACCCAGCCTTTCTCCCGGGGCCTCGGAGCGGGGCGGCGGCAGGGCTTCCTGCTGGGGGAGCAGGGCCTGAGCCGCAGCGCCCACCGCCTGCCTCTCCCTGCAGCTTCGGCCCGCCGGGCCTTGGTCTCTCGCAGCCAGCTGGCCCTGCCCTGCGCGTGGGTGAGGCCGGGCTCATCTTGGCGCTGCTGGCCGATCTGCGCAGGCGGGAGCCATCACGTGCTGACACCGCCTCTGCCCTGAGGGAGGAGCACCCACGTTCACGGGCGGTTCCGCAGCTCTTCCAGAGCCCACAGCCATTTCTGCACAACGGCTACTGCTCCCCCGAGATGGAGGCCTTTTCTGAGTCTTCAGCACCTAAGAAAAACTAAGTTTTCTGAAGTAGAAATCGGACGGCAAATACTTTTTCGAGCTGAGCCTCACATCTTGTATTCCTTTGTTTACACAGACGATGCTGGCGCATCTTGAAGTCTTCAAAACCAACAAAACCTGCAACTTGAAAACCAGCCTTCTGTGACCACAGTGCCGTACCGGGATGAGGAGGAATGTTCGGGGACTCCCATGGACCTCTCACTTGTAACCGTCATGTACCCCAAGAGAGCCCTGTGGGGTGTGGCCCGCGGAGGCTGGGTGACAGTCCCACCGTGTGTCTAACTGCTCGGGGTGCAGCGCACACCTCAGGTACCTCCGTGAGGACTGGCGGACAACTACCTCAGGGCCGGTGGCGGGAAGGGAGGTGCCTGGTGCTCCGGGCTCCCCGACTCGCCCTTTGTCAGGTGGCTTTTCTAATAAAGGGGACAGTGGAGACTACAAGCAACAGTAGTTGCCAAAGAGAAAATAAGAAACTAGACTCTTAAATTTTATAATTTTTATGCGGAAACATCTGTTACCATAGAAGACACTTTTAAGGTATGTTTGTTACGTTGTTAAATAGTAAAGAATATTCGAGGTGTTGAATCTGCCAGTGAGATGATGTCTTAAAAGAAAGACTGGGCCAAAGGGCTGCTTTGGAACGCCGTCATTTTGTGACTCAGTTCCAAAGAGCGGCGGGGCTGTCCCGGAGCGCTAGAGCGTCATCGCGAAGAACCAGAGGCCTCCTCTTTATAGAGCGCGAGGGAGGCGGGGAGAACGGCGCTTTTCCTCCCGTGAGTGCGCTGAACAGGGATTGAACCCGCAACCTTCTGGTGCACGGGATGGTGCTCTAACCATCGAGCAGCCCGGCCAGGGCAGGGGGCCTTGTCAGCAGTGCCGTACCCAGTGGTCCAAGTCCGCCTTGAGGCTGATGAGCAGTTACAAGTGGAGCAGAGAGGTTCTAAACTTGCAGTTAGAGTATAAGTCCCAAGCTTCCCAAGTCTCCCCTCCCAACATTCTCCGCCATGGCACGTGACGGGGCACAGCGCGAGGCAGGCAGGCCTGGGGAAGGGGCTGCCGCACCCGCCTCTTCGTTTCCCCGCTGGCAGGGGCACAGCGTGAGGCAGGCAGGCAGAGGGCGCGGTGGGCGGTTGCTCTGTGACTGGCAAAGGCCCTGTTGGTCTGTTTTAGCGGCTCCTATTTCATGTGACTTTCTTGCCAAGCACCATGACACTCCCTCCCCGCTGTGGCGCTGGCGCTCCCTCAGGCACCAGGAACTAGAAACGTGAGGCTGGGATGTGTGGGCAGAGAAGCTGCACCTGCTGAAGACCTGTCTGCTTTCCAAGCATGAAGCACATATCTTCTTTGCTCCTCTGGTCACAGTTTTAACTTCAGCTCTGCATGCTCAACCTTTCTCCTGTTACGACAAGGCTTGTTTCATTTCATGAGAATTCTTACCGTGAGTTGCCACTCAACTGTGAAGTAAGTGATTACTTGAATGTTTAGTGTTTGAAAAGCAAACATTAGACAGTTTTTAAGGACTCTCAGAAGTGCGATCAGGGATGGATGTGTCTGAAGGCTGGGCAGGCACGGGTGTGGCCACGTCACAGCAGGGAGAGGGACGTGGGAGGAGGGGAGGGCCGCTCAGGACAGCTCCGAGGGCCACTCTGAGCGCCACGCCGGGGCGGAGGCCTTGCTGCGAGGAGCGAGCCTGCCCGGAGCCAGTTCCGCCGTCAGGCTTGTTTAAAATGCACTTAAAGCAACGTGACTGATGAGCGAGGAACAGTTTGAGCACACCTGCTTCGCGTCTGTAAGGCTCCGTCCTTGAGAAACTAGGTCGGGGGACAGCCTGGCCGTCTGTTACTGCAGCTACAACGTTCTGACGTTTTTAAGTGGTCGTATTTTAAATAGTTATACGGGCACCTACACAATAGCCTCTTTGCTGCCTCACCGAAGCCTGAACTACTTGCTCTCCGGCCATAAAGAAGGTTGCTGACCTGCTAGTGAAGCAGGTGAACTCGCCCAGTGGAACGGAGCTGCGCCAACCAGCGGACCCCGTGAGCCGCCAGCCCTGCACCGCCAGCGCCCTCAGACCCCTTCCACCACTGGACCCGGCGCCGCCCACGACACAAGCCGACTTTGGGCATTTTCAAGATCAAGTGCCATATGTGCTATGATATCTGTAGTTCTTAACCGTGTGACGTGTGCAAACTAGCTGTTACTTTTATCGGGCTCCTATTGTTTTTGGAGAGTGGCGTTCCAGCCCGTTTCCTGTTGCTTGGTGGTTTGCGTAGAAGGTGGTTTCAGGAACGCGAGGCCGCTGTCCCAGGCCTGCCTCCTGAGTCCAAGTTGAGAGAACAGGCAGCCCAGGAAGAGGAGGGACACAGCTCAGTGGCACTGAGGGGACAGTCCAGTGTTAAGCTGACGTCTTTCAAGGCAGGAAAGTCGGAGATTGAGGTGAGACTGCCGGCACGGAAACAAGGAACCAGGGAGACCGAGGCCTCTGCTCTCCAGTTCGCAGAGGAGCTGTGAGCAGGGAGCAAGGCTGACCTCATGGTGCAGTGCGTCCCGTTTACATGCGACGTGAGTGTAGTTTGGAAGCGAGTCCGCTACTTCCGGGCTCCTCCCCGGTGGCACTCGGGCCCCACGCAGTCGCCACCAGACCAGCAGCACCTCCGCACGCTGTTCCATCCCGCGATGGAAAGTCGAGCTGACAACGCTGCACCTTCTTTCCCGCCCGGAACAAGGCACTGAAGGGGAAAGTCTGTTCGTTTCCTTCTTAACAGAAATGACATTTAGGAAAATGCAGATTGCATTGAAGCCGACATAATTCATTTTCTCAAGTTTTTTTTGTTTATAAAATTGTAAATTGGAAACATTTGAAATTAGAATATTTTTATTGATATTTTCATACTGACATTCCTCTGAAATAATTTCTCAAAACCCAGGTTTAACACCCTACAATTAGCATATTCAGAAACCAAGACTATCCTTTAAACGTTCCTTAAATGGACAAGGCAAGACCAGAGGGAAGAGGATGTAGAATTCAACATTTTTCTGGCTGGGTCTCAAAATGGTACTTGAAACTATGGTAACAAAACTGTACCTTTTTTTTTTTTTTTTTTTAATTGTTCAAAGCTAACTCTCCCAGGAAACCTTCCCTACGGGAACGGGGGAACACTCCTAGCAGCAGTGAGCAGCAGCACCTTTGCTGGTAACGGGCTCCAGAAGTTGGTTACCAACAGTGTGAACAGGAGAGTGAGAACTGAGCAGTGATGACCTGGCCGCAGCTAACGCATCCGCTCTGAGAGCCGGCAGCCGCGCCGGGCACTCTGACCCTAGCGGGACTCGCGCGGTCTCCTGCTGCCTTCTTCGCCTTCCGTGTCGGGATACTGAGAAAGATCTAAAGTCAGGACCCGGCTGAACATGTAGTCGTCGTGCTGAAATGGAGAGCAGACAGTTAAAGGTAGTCCTTCTAAGGAGGAAAAAGGTGCTATTAAGCCAAAAACAAGAGCCAGTAGTGAATCTGGATTTGCATTTAAAAGGAAACTTATGGCCACCTCAGAAGGTATCAATGGTTGCATTTACATCGGCTTTCTTAGCTTCTTTTCTGTATTACCTGGTACAGGGTATCAGGATGTGCCACGCCAAAATATGGCTCTGGCATATGGACTGTCTGAGCTACTGAGATGCAGGAAAAGCTCTGAACACTGGCCACAAGTCGTCTTTTCTAAGTTCACCCCTTCCCTCCTCTTAAACACCGCTGTCAATGAAAGGCCCCCATGTGATCTGCAGAGCAAACCTGGCTTGTTCACCACCTTTCCTGGTCACCTTCCGCCTCTGCTCCCCTCCAACCCCTGCCCCTGCCTCACGTCAGCCTGAAACTGGAGAGGAGCCAAGTGCTGGCCCCCCTGCGGGTTCCTCAGCCACGATGCTCTGCTTGTTTCTCTGTCTTGCCAGGCTGACTCGCAGGCCCAGCCAGAGCCCCTAGGACGGGCAGGCGACTGTTAGATGGTTAATTCCTCCCTTACACCGCGTGAGAATTCATTTCTCCGCTCCAGCCTGTCTCCAGGGGTCCCCCAACAATTTGCAGGCACAGGAAGGGAAACGGCTTTTATCTTAGCAACTCACTGTCCAAAAATGGAATGATCAGAAATACTCCATTACCTCGCGTGTTTTGCATGGCTTAGGAAAGATCTGTTCACATTCTAAAAGTTACTGTACAACTGGGACCTTTCAGTCAATTTCTTTGTTTTTCCCTCTGGTACTTTTGGAAGATGAATGGTTCCTTGTTAGTTCTACCACAGTGCATTTGCTTTTGCCTAAAACCTCCAAACATTACAGAAATAATACAATATTTCAGCTTACTTTGTGTAAATATGTACTATTATTTTATAAAGAAAATTCTATAATTTTCGATTAGCTTTTTCAGATCTTAAATCTCTCTGTACCGTCACAGAAAAACACCCGAATAGTTACTTTTAAGTCTTATTTCATTAAACAATAATGTAAGCCTGAGCTCTCCCCCAGAACTCCAGCAGCAGCTCGTCCCCAGGAAGGAAGAACGGGGAGGTGTGCTCGTCGTTACCTCCGGGTAGATGCCGATCAGGGCGTCAGCCCTGGCGTAGAACTCCTCCTTGAGGGAGATGATGATCATCTGAAACTGCGCTTGAGTTTGCTCTTTGATGTAACTGGCTACCTGGGAGGAAGGAAACAGCACACGTCACCAGCAAGGCAGGCCTCGTTCCTGGGCCTGGGGAGTGATCCTGCAGGTCTGTCTGCCCATTTTAGGTGACAGGAACTTACTGGCCTCCCTGGTAATTTGGTAAACCCACTACAACCACAGAAACTCTACCTTATCTACGATACGGTATAAGTAAACAGTCTTTATAACAGTATAAAAACTACCACTCAGATATTTTATGAGGGTGAAGAAGGGCTGGTATTTAAACTTCCAACTTCCTATTTTGCCAACTCAACGCCTGAAAGGGGGAAACCATGGCAATGACATGTATTCATAACCCAGTCAGCAGGTTGGTGGGTCTTCAGGAAGGTCGCTTCCCAGGACTGAGAACAGAATACAGTCTGCACAGAAGTGGTCTAGTGAGCACCTGCTCAGAGCCTGGAGAATGGTGACCTGAGACTCAAGCCGCAGCTCACTGAGACGCTTGCCAGCTCCCTGGCTCTCCCCGGGCCTGGAATGGGTCTTCTCCGGATGTACTGGTCCTGGCTGACCCGCGATACTAAGGACGCAGCGCTGGAGGCAGGAACGGCGATCCTCAGGGAAGGACTGAGTCACTATGGAGCTGAGTCCTGTGAGGAGGGAAACTGCTCTGACTCAGAGCAGGAACGCTAACTTCGGAGGCAGCAGTAGTCATTACGACGCAGGACTGAAGTCCCGGGTACTGACTGGACTGGGAGAAGAGGCGATGCAAAGACGGAGGGCGTGCATGTCGCCTGGAGAGTTGCCGGGTAAGGGTTGGGCACCCTGATCACAAGTAGTGCTGGAGCTGCTGCTTAGCGGTTCATCCTACAAAACTGCTCCTGATTGTGCAGTGGGTGCAGGAGCGCACACCTCTAAGGGAAACGGAGCAAAGAGGCTTTTAATACACAGGAGAGGTGATGACAGGTCGCAAGTAAGACCGAGTACCTGGAGATGCCATGAAGATATGGACATCCTAAATGCCACTGAGAGAAGATGCGGTCCACCAAAATGAGATGTCCCCTCCCTCCCTCCCCTCTAACAAAGAATAGGGGCTACGAAGAGCCCAAATTCACCAAAGGGGCGATTTCTCTCGTGAGTCAGGCCCGGAGTCCAGGTAGCTGATGCAGACTGGTTGGCATTCAGGGTGTTCTTTTGTTCCTAGCACTCTTCTATCCATAGTCTGGCAGGTCACAGATGTGGCTCTTGCCTGTCCTCTACAAGGTTCAGGGACCTTTTCCTCTTCAGGTTGTGGGGCTGAGGCTGGCTGTTCTATATCCACTGTGACGTGTTCAGAGAGCAGGTTCCCAGAGAGATGTGGGTGAGACGAGTGTCCCTTGGGAAATGCTGAGAGGCAACCTCATGCCATTTGAAGGTGCCTCAGGCTGCAGCACCTGGAAGTCCCAACTCCCAAGCCTTTCACAGAGACTCCGAGGAGAAGTCGGAGGTCAGCTTCAGAGACTCAGAACCTGAATAGCACCCCAAGATCAAATGCATCTCGCAAAGGGGGACTCATTAACCAAGCTCACAAGACTAAGGTGTAAACCAGGACGCCAGATTGCCAATTAATTATGAGAAACACATCGGTCGGCAGGACCAGGGCAGCCTCCTGGTCAATCAGCAGCTGTAAAGCAAAGCCCAGCCGTTTCTGGGGGAAGGGCGTGCCTGGAATCAGAAGCAGGAGTCTAGTTCATCCATGCTCAGAAGTGGGTTATCTCTGCAGGAAGGAGTCTGCAGGCCAGAGGGACCCCTCCCCTGGGGAGTGATGGGTCCTGCCAGCATGTGCCTCTGTCCTGTGGCCATACTTCCACGGCTGAACCATTCTCATGTCAAAAAGCCAAGATGTGTGGCCCGAGAGCCTCTTCCAGGTGGCTTGTCTATGCACTGATCTTCCAGGCGGACCTGAGACTGGCCTCTCAGGAGCTAGCTGTTCCTTCGTTCCCTCATTGTCTTAAACACTGAAAACAAGATCCCGCACAAGGGCAGCCGCTGGACAAATGTTAGGAAGTACAATAGGAGGGGCACAGTTTTAAACTTCAATTCCTCTGAAATTTTAGTCAGAGGTGTTAGTTTGGGACTTTATTAAACAACTAATTTGGTCCTGCTTGCCACGGGGTCTATTAGTGCCCCTCATGTCCCAACCTCTAGATTAGGAGAGAGGCCAGCACCGTAATCTTCCCTCGACTCCATGCAGACTCCCCAACAACTCTGAGGCTCCCCTAAACCTTGAATGAAACTCCCTTGAACCATGTTTGTAGATACTGAATTTAGATTTGATTTTTAACCAATAGTTACCAAACAATTTTTGCTCAGGGTACACTCAATTACAGGCATCCTGTTGGAAATTAAAAGCAGAAAGAAACTTACTTTGCCAATGTTAGTATTGTCCAGGGCTGCATCCACTTCATCCAGAACAAAGAATGGAGCAGGCCGAAAACTGGAAGAAATGACAAGTTACCACTTCCCATCTGTTTTACAAAGACCTGGAGGAGAGGATTAACCATATGCAGACATAGCCTTTTGGATGCTTTTGTCCAGGTCACCAATGAGCTGTACGTTGCTAAATCCAATGATCAATTCTCAGTCCGTGTTCCAAGTGTCCTTTGCAGGTAGTACCTGGGGCGGTGCTCTCGCCTGTTCCTCTGATGTCAAGGGTGACAGGGTCCCCCCCATCCCCCTTACTGCTCCTTCCCAGTCTGGTCTGCTAACTCCTGGTCTCCCTATTGAACACTGCGGGGCCCGTGGGGCTCAGTGCTCAGAGCACTCTTCTACCTGATTAGCTCCCTTGGTGGTTTCACCTGATCCCAGGGTTGTCAATGACATCCACGTGCGATGGCTCCCACTCCTGAGAGTTCTGGTCTCCTCAACTCTCACGTCACACATTTAACAGCTTACTCAGCAATTCCACATGGGTGTCTAATAAACAGCTCAAACTCACCCACAATCAAACTCCTCACCTGCCTGTCCAAACCCAATCCCTTCTGTGGTGTCCCTGTCCTCAGTTAATGGCAGCTGTCATCACTCCAGCTGATTAGGCCAGAACCCCTGGAGCCATCCTGACTCCTCCATGCTTGTCTGACCCTTCTGCTGTCACCTGGTCCCACAATAGCTCCCTAACCCGTGCCTGCCGCTGCTGCAGTCCCTTCTCTACAGATGCCAGGCTCACTCTGGCCGTACAGGGCCCTTGCACTTGCTGACCGTTACGTCTACAACATTCTTGCTTCCCTAATTCCTTTAGATCTTTGCTCAGTTGTTACCTTCTCAAAGAGCCCTTCCCGGCTGACTCTCTTTAATATTGCAAACCCTTCCCTACCACTATCTCCATTCCTTGCTTTAATTTTTCTCCCTACAGCATTTGCTATTTTGTCAGTCTCCACATTAGAGAATTCATGTTAGTCCGCCTTATTTATCATGTGTCTTCCCCGCCTAGGATGAAGTATCTTTGAGATGGATTTTGCTTTGTTCTCTGCTCTCTCTCCAATGCCTAACCCCACTTGGCACAGTAAATATATGATGCTTATCTGTTGAATAAGTGGGTGGGGGTGATACCCAGAAATCATCTTATTCTGGCAAGATTTACTCAACACAAGCTCCCGTTAGGCCCTGCGCGGCTTTCCCTAAGCCCCCTGCATTAATGGCATTTCTTTCCTGTAATGGCCTAGTCCTTTTCCTTCTTGAGATCAATAAAAACCAGCTGTAGAACTGTCATGCCATTCTTCCTGATACTAGAATAGAGGCAGCATATTCTCCTGAGATCTTCACCTAGTGCTCTGGATGCTGCAAGTTAATTGCCTTCATATTAGCTAACTTTTCCTTGATTTATTTTATAAACAGTGCCACCATCATCAGTGGAAATGAGAGGTGAAACATTTTTTTCAGAAGAAATACTTTGCTTAACATTCTTTACTAAACAGCAGATCTCCAAATGTGGACTAGGAAAATAATATACAAGTTGTGTGTTTTTGTTTGATTGGGGTTTGTTATTGTTTTTCTTGCAATTCTGATGTCACATCTGGCCATTCCAAATATTTATTTTTCTTCTTTCTTTCTATAAATCTAAAATATCAGAAGCTACTGTTAATAAAAATTTAATAAAAATCTGAATTCTCTCTTAGATTTTCTGTCTAAATTGTTATAGACGTAAAACATCATCTGAAATGTCTGGCTGGAGAAAACAGTTTTGTATTCACATATTGCTAAACACAACTAAAGACAAGCAATTAACAGGATTCTGTAGGACAAGCATGTCAAACTCAAAGGCTAACACGAGCCAAATAAACAAGGCATGCGTGACATGCCTGCTGTAGGCGGTCCATTGGTTTCTGTGCGGATGCCAAAGCCCCATAGCTCACGGTGACCTTACCTGTGCACAGCGAACAGGAGCGCCAAAGCTGCCACACACTTTTCTCCCCCCGACAGGTTGTCCATTGGCATGAACCGTTTGCCTGGGGCCACGCAGTTATAGCCAATTCCCTCCAGGTAAGGCTCTTCCGGGTTCTCCGGGCTGAGGAATGCCTGAAACACATGTCACTTCTTTAGCGAAACCAGGAAAGCAATTAGTAAATTCTAACTTGGATTTGCAACAGGCTTAGCTGCAAAATATTTTATTGGTTAGGTTTTCCTCCATTTTTTTGGGAAAAATATCAATGCCTGTAAATAATGTATTTAGCTCTACATGAAGTCACAGGCAACAGGGTTGTCTGGGTGGGAGAAGAGGGAAAGCATTCTAACATACATGAAGAGTCAGGCCTTCCACACACTGCCATTCAAGCCACAGCAGCACATGCCACAGTCTTTAAATAGTCTCCATTCAGATCACTCACTGGTCCATTCATTAACCGTTTATGGAACACCTATTTTGGCCCATGTACTGTAGACTCAGAGATGAATCCTGCCCTCAAAGAGTTAATGGGACTTTTATAGTCCTACTTTATTGAAACAAAGTAAATTATTTCTGGTTGAAATTCTAAAGATCTGCTCTAGGATCAGCTCTCAGGCATAAAGGAACATCATAAGAGTAAAAGCAGATACCTAAGACCCCATCTACATCTTTATTCCATATTCAGCGCCATAGTATTTGCTGTGGATTTTGACAACAGAAGGAGTGCTTCTAGTGAAAACCGCCATTACCACGGACATATCTGGATTTGAATTGGCCTTTTGTTCTTTCCTTCCCTTTGTTACTCAGGTCAACTTCCTAAGCCCAGATCAACCATTTCCCAAGACCCTCCACATTACCCTGCCTACACTTCAGAGACCACCGGCAGTTCTCTAAAATTAAATTAGTACTAGACAACAATTCCAGAAGTAAAGGGAACTTGGAAACCAAATGACTGAAGCCACTCATTTTGCAGATGGAGAAACGGGACGAGAGAGATCTGGACGTGTCCAGGTTGGCGATGCTAGAGTCAGGGGACCTCGCACAGGCCATTGTGATAACCAGTCTTCATCAGCTGACTCTGTCCTGTCAGTGGGTCACTCAATGTGGTGGATTTTTGTTTTCGATCAGAAAAAAAGCACTACCAATAACACAAAGTTCTTACTAACATTTTGGGGTAAAAAGATACATACTTGGGCACTGTTGTTTCTGCAGAGCTTCTTGTAGATTTGATCAATTGAGACTGAGATGTGCTCAAAACACTGGCTGAAAAGGTCATATCTCCTTTTTTTCACCTGTTCAAACTCTTGCCTACACATTCTGGCTTCCTTTCTGCTGGCCTCAAAAGCTAAGAGAGAATCAGTATTGTTTACTTTAGAGACCAGGGAGGGACTTCTCTTCAACTTTAAGGTATAAGTTATTCTTTAAATTAGATTTTGATTGCCTTGAATAAAATCTACATGGAAAATAACCAAATTAACTCCATGAATATGGCTCTAACAACTGACAAGCCCTTTTTCTGATAAGGGTGAATTTTAAAATAATGACAAGTTTTAATACAGTATCTAATATTGCCTATTATGCTAATATAAAATATATTACCTGTTCAAAAATAACCAATAAACTTTTTTTTTAATTAAAGTATAACACTTTTCAAAAGGGAAGCAATTAGTGATTCAGTATTAAAAGGACATCCTATATAATAAAAGGCTAATATGCAAATCAACTGAACAACAGAACAACCGGTTGCTATGATGCGCACTGACCACCAGGGGGCAGACGCTGAGTGCCATAGCTGCCCCCTGGTGGTCAGTGCACTCCCAAAGGGGAAGCACTGCTCAGCCAGAAGCCGGGCTCATGGCTGGCGAGCGCAGTGGCGGTGGCGAGAGCCTCTCCCATCTCTGAGGCAGCACTAAGGATGTCCAACTGCCGGACATCCCCCAAGAGCTCCCGAACTGTGAGAAGGTGCAGGCTAGGCTGAGGGACCTCCCCCTCACCCCAAGTGCATGAATTTCATGCACCGGGCCTCTAGTATTAATATAAGACAGCAGAGAAAAATAGACATATAATAAAAACATATGCACAATCCAGGGTGGGATTGCTGAGAAGTGTTATAGAAATCAAAACCCAGACACCCAGGAGTATGATCTTGCTAAAGTTCACCATCTGTGGACTCCTGAAACTTGTCTCGGACAGTCTTCAGGTTCTCCAAGGCTCTGAGGTTCGGGGCTGCTGTCCTCAACAGGACTTCTTCTTGCGATGCTACTTGTTGTAGAAGGAGTCTAAGGTGGGCCTCGACTTCTTTATCCGATTGTAGAGCCTATTATTGGCAGAGAAGAGCAATAGTGAGCGCGCCTTTTAGATCCCAACTGCTAAGGGATCAGGCAGAGCCCTGTGTGTGGCTTCCAGAGTGGGCTGCGCCCTCACTGGCTTTAGCTGGTGTTACAGACACTGCTCTCTTGGGATGTGCTTCACCTCCGTTTTCTTAATCTGTTTAGAAAGCAACAATTCAGCTACCACCTCCACTTACTCTTTCTTTAAAGATACTGACCATCTATTAGACACCGAGGATGCAATGGTAAAAACTTGCCCTTCAGGAGCTCACAGGGAAGGCAGACACACACACAGCATCTACAGCAGTGTGGGGCCCCTAGCAGGCAGCCCAGGGACCACCTGGAGGGCATCACCAAAGCCGACAGCCCAACAACGAACAGCACTAACTTGAGCGAGGAGGAAAGGGAAAGGGGGTGGTGCAGGCATGACCTTCCAGGAAAATCACCTTCCCCTCTCAGAGGGCGTTAATTAATATATGATAAAGGTGACAATTTATTGGGAAAATGATTTGAAAAACATGGAGTAAACTGCTTAACTTAAGTACATGGTTAAAAATAGATTATTTCATACCATATGCTAAAATCAATTTCAGATGAATTAAAATCATAAACAGGAAAATATATATTTATTCAATAATGAAGTAGGAAGGACTTTCTAAATAATAAAGCACTAAATAGACTATAGAAAAACAAAAGCTTTTTTCTGATTGCCTGAAGATACCACAATACGGTCAGAGCCCAACAAATGTAACAAAACAGAACAACACATGAAAGGAAAAGCTGTGGAGGGTATTGCTCCCTGCATCCCTGCATTCACCATGTCCCCCCCACCCTCCTTCACAAGCCCACGGGGACCTTTCTCCCACATAGGTCCATGTACCTGGCGGGGTGGGGGAGGGACTGGTCAGGAATGAACACGTGTCCCCATTCAGGCCACTGTGATGAGGGGACAATTGCTGAAGCGCTGTAGGAAAAGCCTGCCTTAATGTTAAGAACAGCGCCACTGCGAAAGGCCTCTCTCCTCTGAGAATGGCCGACATCGCTTTGCCCTCCTGAGAGCAGCAGCCTCAGGACAGTCAGATGCCAAGAGCAAAGAGCACGTGCCCACAGGTGACGGAGCGCAGAGCTGCTAAGCTAGAGGCCAGGCCCTGAGCCCTGGTCTGTGCTCCACAGCGGGGCAGGCGCCACCCACTGGGCACTGCCCTGGGACCTGCCAGGGAGATTCAGGATGCGGAGCACGTGGGCTCCTTTTGTCCTCGGCAGGACTCTCCAAAGCCTTTCATGCTCATTGGGAACCTCCAAGAAGGGGGTGGCCTTTCAAACAGCTGGTGGACACACACCTTTCTTCTTTGGCAAGACGTTTCGTGGTGCGGTGTCCTACAGAGCACTCGGTGAGAGAGGCTGATACACATTTAAAATGTAACCTACCTACACGATTTCTTCATAAACCATTAGGAAATCTACCCTCCATGGACTAAACTATTCTGCTTTAAATTTTCAATATACTGTTGGCCATAGACAACGGAACCTTCCGATTACCTTCAAGTCCTCTCTCAGAGAGCTGTAGTCTATCTCAATGGCTGCTTCTCTTTCATAGATGTCCGTTGTGGCCTGGGTACTTTCCGCTTCAGTTCCCAACTGAAAAACACAGGAGCCCTGTCCTTGTTACCTGAAATGGTGGTCTCCGCGCATTGTCTGCTCCCACCTCCAGCTGACGGTCCTCTCACTCAGATTGGAAGTTGAAATCTCGACGATGCCTCGAGACCATGCAGGCCTGGCGCCGGCCTCTGTGCCAGTCTCCCTGCGCTCACTGCTCCGGCCGCACAGGGCAGGCGCACAGTGTCCCAGGGCCGGCCCACTGACCTCCCCCGGACAACTGTCCCTGAGATGTCTGTGTCACTTCGCCACTCACCTACTTACCAACTACCTTTGCTTAGGCCACCAACAGCCTCTCCATCGAAGATGCAAACCTCCCCGACCAATGCTCTTGGTTCTCTTTCTCTTTATTTTTCAGCCCGCACCCAACACACAGTGTTGTACGTTTACCATTTTGTGTGTGTGCGCCAGTCTGTCCCCCACTCGAACGTGAAGGAAGGGATTTGGGGCATATGTGTTCACTGTGACTGCCTAGTGCAACCCCTGGCAACACTTACTTCAGTGTCAATATGTATTCCCCTCGGAAGGAAGGAAGGAAGGAAGGAAGGAAGGAAGGAAGGAAGGAAGGAAGGAAGGAAGGAAGGAAGGGAAAAGAAGGAACACATAAATGAGCACTTATTCAGCTGCAGGCTTCCTGTTCATGTAATGCTGACACCAAACACGAAGATTCACAAACTAAGAGAGAAAACCTTTGTCACCATTTCTTTCTAAATATTCTCTGAAAAACAAATGAGACTATTTTGGGAATTATGCCTACATTTTATGTAATATGTTAAAATAGTCCACATAGAAGTTGACCCTGAATACAAAACGTGATGCTGAATCCCTGAATCTCTCCATTCCATGATCTAATTTGACATCGAATTTTGTATTCAACTTCCATGAGTCATCTGGCGACTGGCTACGCAAACCCTGGTCGCAGGGCCAGCACAATGAGCCTCACCCGGAGCCGTGACAACTGCAGGCTCCTGCGCAACAAGATCCCGGCTGCTTCATGCTCCCAGAACGATCCGGAGCCAGTGATCTGGTGTGGGCTCCGCACAGCACAAGAACCTTCTGTGAGGACCCTGGCAGGTGCAGGTGACTCCCTCTGTCTGAGCACCTCCAGGGGAAGGGCAAGCTCAGGTTCTACCTCACTATTGTACAAGGCAATTACTCCCGCCCAGGGCTCCCTGCTCACCCTCTGGAGAGACGGTTACGCTGCGTGCCTTTGCTATCCTGGGCTCTATAGAACACCTTGTGCAGCAACCCAATTACATGCCACTACTAGATGTGCTGACATTTTAATCAGGGACTCGCCATGACAGGCCGCCCATCTTTCTAGTAGAAAGTGTTTCCCAGCTGCAGAAACCGGACTCTGGCCTCCACCACAGCCCGTGTGATCCTGCTTCTGTGGTAAGACATTCCACTGGAGGGCCTGGGCCTCTTCACTCTCCTGGTCACGTTACTCTTAAAAAGCATCATGCTTTAAGTGAATGCAATACAAAGTGGAACAAAACTATCTCTTTTCCTTTTTAGATAATAATTCAGTATTAGTCCAGCTTAAGGTCTTCACACCTGCTCTGAAATACCCCTCACGGAACATGACAGTGTTTCAAGCTAATTCAGCATAAATAACTCCACCCTCCGGGCGGGCAAGGCGCAGAGTGACTGGAGGCTTGCCAATTGAAAAAGCAGCAGGACCCACAGCGCTCACTCAGGCAGTCACTAAGGCTGCTTCCTCCTCTCCTGCTCCGTGACGCGCCTCTTCTGAAACGAATGACACTGCCTTTATGCAGACTTCCTATTGCTTTCCATCTGCTTGTTAGCAGACCCATCCCTTCCCTCTCTGCACCCATAAGAGTGGACACAGGACCCACAAGGAGCCGGAGTTCCTCCTCAGGACTTTCTCTGAGGTCAGGAAGCTTCCTTCCCTCTGGTCAAAGCTCGTGGACACAGCTGCAGCTTATGAGGAAAGCTGACCTGAGAGAATCAAGCCAATAGATGCCGAGCCAGAGGGAGTTCTTGACGGTGTTCAAATTCCTGGACTGAGTCATGCATGAGACCACCTCCCCTCTAGCCCTAGCCATTTACTCCCCTCCCCCCCAAAGCCATTTGAAGTGGGTTTATGTCACTTGTGGCCAGAAACTGTTTTCTCCTTCCCTTACCTCCTGCCTAACACGTGACCTCTGCTAAAACAGAGAACAAAGACTCTGAGCACGTTAGCACTCAGACTGAGGTTGTAAGGAGTGGTCCACACTAGCGGGAGAGGCACGGTTTTACAGGTGCTCCATTCGGAGATCCCCAAGGAGGGAGGCCTGTTTGGAGCGGAAGGCTGGGTGGAACCGAACGGACTTTGTCTGAGGGCAGAGCAGAGGGGAGGGATGTAGAAAGCGGAGCAGAGACGTGGTTCACTAACATAGGAAGAACTCAGAGATAGACTTAAGAGGCAAAACAAATAACTCTTTTCAGCATCTTCTGGAATAGCTAATATTAAGATAGTCTTTCTGAACTACACAGTCATATCTTTCCTAACATGGGAGACAGACCTAAGGGTGCATACTCCCAATGAACCTAGAGTCGAGTGATTCAAATGCAGTGAGAAAAAAAGCAAACAAATGTCCAGTAGACCTTGCTTTATCTCCTGATTCCTTGGGGGTCCATTCTTGCTTCCCCTGCCCTCTCACTACGTGCATGGACTCAGTGAGGCATGTTGTTGTGAGAACCACCTTGAGGTGTTGGTGAAGGTGCACATGCAATGCTACCGAGTGCAGGGAACTGCCCCTGCCGGTGGCCTCTCCCAAATGTGCCAAACTCCATCAGCGTTAACGCCCCGATTTCTCTTGGGCATCTCTATACCGGTCAGAAACTCTGGTCCATCCTGTGGGCTAAAAGGGCTGGATGAGCAAGGGACAGGGGAGAACGGCACCAAATTCCTGGTCCTGGGAGTGATGACCGATGGTTCTCTCGGTCCCAGCAGGAGGAGGTCTTCCCTGCCTGCAAAGGGGCTTTAGAGCACACGGACAGCCCGCAGAGCTGGGGTCCACTAAGCAGCACAGGCACGACAGTAAGTTCGACACAATGTACTCATGTAAAAACCACCGGCTAGGATACCTCTACTTCAATGATGTCATCCAGTGACCCCAACAGAAGAAGGATTTCAATGTCTTGAACTTTACAATCAAGCAGCATATTATGCTTCTCTAGCCGTTTCTGTTCCAGAGAAGATTGAACGATCACAACTTCTTTTTGCCATTTTCCCACTTCCCTGCAAACACACAGATATGAAAAAGTGATATTTCACTCATCATGTAAAGTTGCACCAAAGAAGGAAAATGTGTTATAAGCTTACATGAAATTATTTTTTTCTATGAGTGCTGTAAGTTCTCAAGCGATCCACTGATCCTAATGTGATTAGTTAATCCAAGGGAGAATATTCAATAATGAGTATTCTTCCTTTTTAAAAAAATATATTTTATTGATTTTTTTACAGAGAGGAAGGGAGAGGGATAGAGAGTTAGAAACATCAATGAGAGAGAAACATCGATCAGCTGCCTCCTGCACACCCCCACTGGGAATGTGCCCGCAACCAAGGTACGTGCCCTTGACCAGAATCGAATCTGGGACCCTTGAGTCCGCAGGCTGTCGCTCTATCCACTGAGCCAAACCAGTTTCGGCTGAGTATTCTTCCTTTAATCAGGCTAGCAACAATAATGTTTTTTCCTGCTTGCTTTAATTCTAAATCTGTACAAATTTTCAAGCTGCATTTCTATTTATGTATTTAATTGAATTTAATGGGGTGACAGTGGTTAATACAATTACATAGGTTTCAGTGGTACAATTCTATAAATACTTCACCTGTATAACTGTACTGTGTGCTCATCACCCCCATCAAGCTGCATTTTCCCCTGAATATAAGCTCTGCTAGAGGCCCAGTGCACGAAAGTCCCTCAGCCAGGCCTACGCCCTCTTGCAGTCAGGGACCCCTCGGGGGATGTCTGCCCTCGGACAACATTAGTGCTGCCCCGGAGGTGGGAGAGGCTCCTGCCACAGTGGCTGTGCTCGCCAGCCGTGAGCCGGGCTTCTGGCTGAGTGGTGCTCCTCTTGTGGGAGTGCACTGACCACCAGGGGGGCAGCTCCTGTGTTGAGCATCTGCCCTCCTGGTGGTCAGTGTGTGTCATAGCCATTTGGTCAATTTGCATATTAGCCTTTTATTATATAGGACTAGAGGCCTGGTGCACTTGGTGGTCCCTCAGCTCGGCCTGCACCCTCTTGCAGTCCGGGAGCCCTCAGGGGATATCCAACTGATGGCTTAGGGCCGCTCCTCGGCAGTCAGACATCCTTAGCACTGCTGCAGTGGTGAGAGAGGCTCCCGCCACTGCCGCTGCGCTCACCAGCTGTGAGCCCAGCTTCTGGCTGAGTGCACTGACCAGCAGGGGGCAGCTCCTGCATTGAGCATCTGCCCCCTGGTGGCCAGTGTGCATCATGGCAACCAGCAGTTCTGCCGTTCGGTCCATTTGCATATTAGCCTTTTATTATATAGGATATTTCTTTTTTTTTTGTTAATCCTTGCCTGAGGGTATTTTTTTTCCATTGATTTTTAGGAAGAGTGGAAGAGAGAGGGAAAGACAGAGAGAAACATCCATGTGACAGAAACACATCAATTGGTTGCCTCCTGCATGAGCCCCAACCAGGGCCTGGGCTGGGGAGGAGCCTGCAACTGAGGTACATGCCCTTGACCAGAATTGAACCCGGGACCCTTGGAGCCTCAGGCTGATGCTCTATCCACTGAGCCAAACAGGCTAGGGCTAAGCTCTACATTTTAGAACCTCAAACCAAGAAAGTCTCTTAGCGAGAAAAATCTCTTGCTAATTAAGTCCCTGCACAGCTAACAGTCTAAACTTTTTTACTACCACCACTAATGTAATGTCTTCTGTCTTTAAAAAAATTTTTTTTATTGATTTCAGAGAGGAAGGAAGAGGGAAAGAGAGATAGAAACATCAGTGATGAGAGAGAATCATCAATCTGCTGCCTCCTGCACATCCCCTACTGGGGATTGAGTCCACAACCCGAGTATGTGCCCTTGACTGGAATCAAACTCAGAACCCTTCAGTCCACAGGCTGACGCTCTATCCACTGAGCCATGCTGGCCAGGTGTGCCTTCTGTCTTAAATAAGGGCTTGGGAATTTTACCAGCTGAAACAATGTCTGATTTTAAAGAGAAGCTAGAAACAGAACCAAAAAATGAAATAAGAATTATATGATTTTCAAGAATATGACAACAAATATGTGATTCTGATCACACAAGAGTAAACAAACTTTCACTGCAATCAAGAATCTTGGACAAAAACTCTGTCTCTATCTTGTGTGGATGAGAAAGGGGCCACACCCTAACCCTGACAAGCTCAGAGGCGGCCTACGTGGCTGGCTTACAAACTCAAACCGGAAGAACCTACGGTTCTTACGCAGGCTGTGAAATAATTCACAACTTAAAGAAGAGATGCAGAGAGCAAGTGTGGGAAGCCACCCATTGTCTTCACTATCAGAGAATGTGAACAAAGAGCCCGGAACCAAATAGTCTCAGAGTAAGTCTTTCTAATAGTTACTGGCCTCTAGGATAGTCTGTCTGTTACCACAATTGCCTGCCTGCCTAAGGGCGAGATGTGCATCCAAAATGGAATAAAAGGTTGGCAAGGCCTGAGTACCAGTGGAAGTCCTTCTCCTTGCGTTGGGCTTCCCGCCTGGCCCCCAATATTTCTAAATTATTATTTCTTGTCTCGTCTCTGTCATTTGCACATGGCCCTTCTCCAGATCCCGAACCCTGAACCACGCAGGACGTGGATCACACAAGGAAGTTTATTTTGCTTTCTCCGAAGGGAAAGGGCACGTGTATTGTCAATCAACACAAGGGCAAAGAACAAAAAGCTGCTCCCCTTTTTAAAGCCTTGGTTGCTGTTGCTAGGTGACAAGGAAGGGGAGGAGGATTGGGGACTGAAATAGAGCAGATATCAGGGGGTGGGTCTTTGTTAGTTTTTCAGGAGACAGACCAGGCAGATGTCCTGCTTATCAATAAAATCAAACCCTCTTATGTCTCCTCCTCTGATTCTAATGTATAAATAAGTTATAAAACCGCTATTTTCTGAGCATTTTCTCAATCGGTTCAGATTTCACTTTCCGGCAATTGTCATCAGTTTGGTTCAAATATTGTGTCAATCATACAGGATGGTCGATGTCATGGTAGTGCAACGAAGCCAACTGATTCAAAGTGTTATCGTCATCATCATGGCAAATACACATGCTGATCAGGTGGCAGGTACTGCTCTGAGAGCCATGTAAACAATCACTCATTTAGTCCTACTACCGAGATAGGCTCTATGCCTCCCATTTTACTGACGAGGAAATGAGGGCACAGTCTTTAAGTAGCGGAGATGGGACATGTAGTCATAGCCTCACCTGTTATGCTGTGTCACACAAACAGACTAGAGGGAGACGCTGCAACAGGAAAACTCCAATGTCAGGAGGAATGCAGGCTAAGGGACTCTTTATGCAGCTCCATGTTTTCATCCGCCTAAAAGAACCGCTCGCTCTCAACAACTAAGATCTCTCTTGGTTTCCCCCTAAATTAGAATGTCTGAAAGGTGTGATGTGGGACCAAACGTAACCAAGGACACATATTCAAATAATAAAACGTCCTATAATAAATGTCAAATTCAAATTCATAGTAAACATCCTTAAAACTCTGGTTATGGCCTTTCAAACTGATGAACTCAATTACCTGTCAACAGCCAAAAACTTCTTCCGCTCCTCTTCAGTTTGGGCGTGGACTTTCTCCACTTTGGCATTCTGGGCGGCAAACACGTCCTGCAGCTGCTGCCGCTTCACCATGAGCTCATCCACAACTTGCAGACAAGTTTCTTCAACCTGAACGGAGATGATGTGCATTGCAGATTTACCATCTTTTACATCAGTCATGTCAATAACTCTTCTTCTTTTCTAAATAGCTCATCTTATCAGTAAAATCAAACCAGTCATTCTGAGACCCACCCTTATCCTGTGTGATTCCTGAAGCTCTCACGGAAGGTGACCTTCACTGTACACTTCTTGGAAATTGGCGATCACGGCTCTGCCTTTGTCCTTCACTTCGGACTCAGTCCTAACTGCCACCTGCTTTCTCTTCCCATTGTCTGGTGAAAATGTTCGTGCTACTACGAATCTTAATTAGCAAACTACACAGACATAGACTTTACTTTTATAACTAAATAAATAAATTTTACTTCATCACTTCCTCCTTCCAGACTCTCTGGGGCTTCAAGGCTATCACCCCTCTGGCTCTCCTCATAGCAGTACTGTGTGACCTTACCCCAGAATCCCATCCCTGCTCCACTGCCTTCCTCTGTGCCTGGGAGTCCCAACCTCTCACAGATAGTTTCAGTTTACCGGTAACCCAGCCCAGCCTTCCCATTATCCGTGTGCTCTTTAACTACCCGACAGAAATTGCTACCTAGATGTCACATGACAACTCAAGCCCCGCAGGTCCAGAATTCTCTCTCCTTTACTTGCTTTCCTACCCACCAGTTGCCCCAGTTAGGACCAGTCATTTGTGGCATCTCCCCTCTACCTCCTCTCCCACTTCAACATCTAATAATGCGTGAAGCTGTGCCCATTTTACTTCAAGTTATTTCTCAAATCTGCCCCCGCACTCCATCCCTCTATAACACTTAGGAGCACAACAAGATGCATTCAATGAAGGAAGTAATTATTTTAATGATGAGACACTTCATTATTAATTACCTTCTTCAGGTTATCAATGTCTTCTCTACCTTTCTGGATAGTTTCTTTTAATGTGTTGATCTTATTTAGTTTCTTCTTCAGCTGATTTTGACTATATTCTAGTTGAATATTAAGCCGAGTTTTTTGTTTTTCAAATTCTAATCTAGAGTAATAAAGTCAAGCATTATAAATAGCAAACATAGTCCTTCAATTCACTGTTTATTATGGAAAATTTCAAACAAATACAAACGCAGGCAGAGTACTATAATGAATTCCCATATAGCTATCATCCAACTTTAATAATTACCAATTCATAGTCAATATTACCCCACTCATCACTCCCTTCCCTCACTGGATTATTGAAGCAGATTTCATACATGTGTAATTTCATCTGTAAATGTTTTAATATGTACTAGTATTTCTGAAAGTGAAGTGATTTTTAATGCATAACCATACACTATTACAGATAAAAATTATGACAATTCCTTAAATATCAAATTGCTATCATTGGCAAATTTCCTAAGTCTCACTATTTTAAAACTGGTTTGTTTGAATCAGTAGCCATACATTGCATACAATATGTTTCTTAACTCTTTTATACAGGTTTCCTCCCCTTTTTTTCTTTTAAGTTACAATTTTGTACTTATCCTTATTTAGTCATTTGTAATAGCTATTTATTCAGAAACTCCCAAACTTGGAATTTAAGAACATGTTCCTTCCTTATGCACGACCTTTTTTTCTTCTTTTAATCTTTCTTGTTGAAAGTATTACACCGGCCCTCCTCCCCCCACCCCGCCCCCACCTCTTCCAGCCGGCTCCCTGCACTCCCTACTTTGCCAGAGTCGTCAAGTCCTCTAAGGAATCCCATATCACAGTAGTTCACCCTTTCCATCCTCTCTCCCTCTTAATATCTTGCTAACGGAGTCATTCGTTCAAGAAACATTTTAAGCACTACGTGTATCAGATACCGTGCTAGATACAACTGATACAAAGACAACAACAAAAACAACTGTAATGACAAAAAGAAAATACTATTTAATGACAGGTTGTACATGCCTTTACATGAAGTAACTCACTTAAGTGGTATGACCCTCTGAGACAGGTAATACCACCGTCCCTATTTGTCTGACAAACCAAGGCACAGAGAGGTAAGAATCTTGCTCCAGGCCACCCACTTAGGAAGTGATGGAGCCAGCAGGACACATTATGAGGTACCAGAGTCCCTGCTCTTAGCCATGCCTGTAGGAGTGGTCAAGAACAAACTCCTGAGGGGTTCATTTCTGCTGCAGCAGGAAGACACACAGGCTGCAGACTAGGGAAACACTTCTTGACTTGGCTTTGGGACTCCACACTACTCTGGCTTTCCTTCCCCTCACTCACTGCTCCTTTAACGGTTCCTTCCTTCTCATCAGTTTGTGAACAGCGCCTGGGATCTCTTTTCTACCTATATCCATTCACTTGTTGATCTGATCCAGTCACATGACTTAAATGCTAATAATTTCCAACTTTATACTTCCAGGCTGGACCTCTCCCAGGAGCTCTTAACTGTACATTCCACTGCCTCCTCTCTGTCTCCGATTGGATGGCAGAGGCATCCTGGGATACATAATGGATAATCTACTAAAAGCAATAAGTTTTAGTAAGTTATTAGATGTTAGATCAATCTAAAATTAGATACCATTTTATATATCAGTACAAGACAACCAGAAAAATATCATACAGATATTATTCACAAGAGAGAAAAACAAAAAAATCTAGAAATTAACTGAATAAAAACATTCATATTTCTATGGAAAACAACTTTAAAATTATAATGAATAATATGATGATCAGAATAAGTGAAGAGACATTCTATGTTCTTAGTAAGAGGGCTTAATAGACTGAAGATGTTCTCCTCAAATAAATCTATAAATCCAATGTAATCTCAATCAGAATCCCAGGTTCATTTTATGAGAAGCTCAATAAAAAGCAATAGGCCGAATTCTTTACAGAGAAAATCTACTGAAATTCAAGTAGACTTCAGAACAAGGAATATGACAGGGTTAAAGAGGGGCATTTTATAATGATAAGGAAATTAACTCAGCAAAAAGACATAACAATCCCAAATATACACTGAGTGGCCAGATTTTTTTTTCTTTTTAATATATTTTATTGATTTTTTACAGAGAGGAAGAGAGAGGGGTAGAGAGTTAGAAACATCGATGAGAGAGAGACATCGATCAGCTGCCTCCTGCACACCACCTACTGGGGATGTGCCCGCAATCAAGGTACATGCCCTTGACTGTGTCTTTAAAGTTCGCTGGAATGTCCTCTGTGGAACCATATGTCCTGGTGAATTTGGGGATGGGAGTAGAAGTTTTTTACTTTCTTTTCTATGGTAACTGGCCTCCTTAGAATTTTCTATCTTAGTAATATATTACTTCTTGAAAATTACCAATTTTATCTACATATATAAATATTCACAGAGAACTAAGTAAATTAGTGTCTTATTATTCTTTTGATAAGCACTGTGTTATTATGTTCCCATTCTCTTATTTTGCATGTTTGTGTTCTCACTTTAAAAAATTATGAAATGAAAGAATTAGATCTCTTTATAAGAATCCTAGTAGCCCGTTGCAGGAAGATTCCTGCAATAGGGCTTCCTGCTGCGCTCTCCCCCACCCCACCTGCTTCCCTTCCTTCTCCCCGCCCCACCTGCTTCTTTTCCTTCTCCCCTGCCCCGCTTGCTTGCTTCTCCGCAGCTTCGCTCCCTTCTGCAGCGCTTGGCTTCTTTCTACACTGTCTTGATATGCAAATTAACCGCCAGCTTGGTTGGGTTGATTTGCATATTCGCCCTGATTGGCTGGTGGGTGTGGCTTGGGCGTAGCGAAGGTGCGGTCCATTTGCATATTACTCTTTTATTAGGTAGGATGAGTATTTACTAGCTATTTCTTGATACACTGAAATAAAGACCTCAGGCATCCTTTGAATTATGAAGTAATAGTTATTTATATGTGTACTTTGCTCCCCAACATTTTAAATAAAAATACCTTTTTTGATCAATTTCTTGTTGCTGTTTAACATGTTTTTTCTCAAATTCACGAATATTTTCCACACCAATTTCTTCACAGAAGTGTTGAAAAATATCATCTTCAACCTTTTACATGATTTCAAAACAATTGGTTTAATAATTAATTTTAAGAAAGTATATAGACAATGCTTAAATCTAAATTTTCCTCTCCAAGGTTTTCCTGGATTAGGCAAAAAAACTAATCCCAACAAGCATTATTGTACTCTGAGGAGCCTGTGCTTTCTTGTTCTTCAACTCCATAAATTACACCCATCTATTTTCAAGTTTCTTATTCTAAAAACTAAATAAGAATGCACAAAATTAGTTTTAAGAGTTTGACTTCATGAAGTGTTTAAAATGAAAAACATTTCAATTACATTAGCCATACCAAAATGTAATATTACACATAAATAAAATATTCTTTTTATGAGTAATACCACAGTGTCTTAGGCAGAATAAAGCCTGACTAGAGAAGAGAATTAACCTTTTGCACTCGGATGTTGAGTGTGACTCGACACGGTTAGCATTAGAATAAAGGAATCGAGAAAAATGCAAGTGAGTGCAAAGGGTTAAGACTCAAAAAGATTTGGAAAAACTAGAATAAGCCAAATCCAACAAAATAACATTTAACTTCAATATTTTTAAAGCCCTGCATTTATGTAAAATTACACAACAAGCAGACCTACTTTTACAGCAAGGCATGTTTAAAACTTTCAGATTTTAGTTGACTGTAAGTGAAATATGAATGTGATTGATGGATGCAATGGTGAGCTATGAGTTACACAGTAGATAAGCTAAACCATGAAAGTGACAGTTCTATGTGTGGTGTTCCAGGTACTCTGTACTGGGCAGACAGGACTTGGACATTATGCTTTGTCCTGGGCATTGACAAACAACAGAGCACCCAAGAAGATGGTTACCAGAACTGGAAAAGAGACATTAAGGAGCTGTACGAGTATGGTTTCAAATCATGTGATGAAAGGTAGAACTAAAAGCAATGGGTGAAAATTACTGAGTGATGGTGTGACAAACAACTTTCTAAGGGTTAAAGATAAGCAACAGGAAAATGAATTAAATCAGAAAGTTCCTATTAATAAGCAGAGGCAAGGTGACCAATGCTTTGTTTCCCCAGAGCCAACCACTGTGCCTGGCAAATACAATAAATGTTCCAGAAATAATTACTGAGTGAGTCTTTTGGTTTAAAATCCTCACTCAAGGATATGTTTTATTGATTTTTAGAGAGAGTGGAAGGGAGAGGAGAAGGAGAGAGAAATATCGATGTGAAAGAAACAGACAGGTTGCCTCCCAAACTGGGGATTGAACCTGAAACCTTTTGGTGCACAGAATGATGCTCCAACCAACTGAGCCACTGGACTAAATAAGTTATCTTAAAAGATAACCCAGATGATGAAGTTTTCTTTCCTGATGTTAATGGCAGTGGCAGAGAGAAAGAGGCAGTAACTTTTACAATGAGCAAGGAAAGGTTGGAGAGCAGAAGAAAGTAAGTATGCACTGGTCACGGTCCCCTCAGATGGGCAATAGTGGTTCTCAAAAGACCAAGAAAATCAATTTTGCAAACCAGTAAAACTTAGTACATGTTCAAGAAGCTCTAAATCTGGCATAGAACTACATTCTACATGCCACTTAGTAATAAATATTCATGACCTTATTTATCTTTTCTTGAAATTCTTCAATCCTTTGTTGCCACTTTTTGATTCCTTCATTCAACATAGAACATTGAGAGTCAATATTTAGTAGTTCACTTTGTAGCTGAGATTGTTCCTAATTACAAGAGAAAAAAATTTTTTAACACGGCTATTTTAGCTTTATATAGTGAAGCAAAAAATGTGATAGGTATCTTTTAGAATAAAAGGGGAATCCATGAAGTTGGGTAAATTCAGGTACAACTGTATAAGATCAACAACCATAAAAATAAAGTAACTAAAGGACTATAATATAATCTCAAATCACGAGGAAGAGTGTAAAAATCACATGGAGCTATATAAATGTAACTCCTGAAACTCTATGTCCTGGTTCTAATTTCCATAACATTTGATGTAAGCCTATATTACCCGGTAAAAGGCAGCAAGGTGCTTTTTTTTCATCGTCTCTAGTTCACTTTGTGAATATTTGAGTCGTGTATGAGTTCCTTGTACTAGAGTCTGTATTTGTTTCAAATCCGCTTCCTTTCGAAGCAGCTTCATTAAATCCTAAAGAGGAAGAGAAATGTAATGAGAACATTTTACAGCAGAAAAAGCACTTTCACTTTTCAAAGTGCTTTAAAAGCCATAATTTCACTGACGTTTTACATATAGCCACATCCACATTCCATCTTCCCTTCTTCTGGCTGTTAAGAATATAAGCCATGTGGAGTAACCAAGATGCCATATAGCATCCTCAAAAAACTTACACACTTTCTAGCAGGAAACAGGAATGAAAATGGAGGAATGGGGAGTGTGGATTCCACCCAAGGCACATGAATGGGACCATGTGATACATCGTGCCTGGTGTTTAGTGCACCTGTCTTTCTGCTTGCCTCATCCACTCCCTTCTGCCTTCACTTACCCTCTTACTCAAATTAACTGCCTAGTGTATGTTCTTCTGGATTTTACTCCAAGGCCTTACATGAACATGTGTATACATATATCTACCTATATGTTTTTTTTCATTCTTATTTTGCAAATTAGGAATCATATTGAACATGCATTCCTGGCTCTTGCTTTTTTCATTCAGCTACTCACAAGAGTCAACTTAGATAAAGCTCTAAATTCATTCTTTTAATAGCACGTATTTTTCCAGAGTGAGTCTGTACCAAAATTCTTTAACTATTCCCTAAATAAAGGGCATTCACTTTTCGACCACAAACAATGCTGCAACAACATCCTTGTGTGTATGCCTTTAAGTACTGGTGCTTCTATTTCCATGCAATAGATTCCCCAGGGTGAGATTGACGGGTCAAAGGTATTCATGTTTTTAAAAGCTGGTACCGATCACTTTCCCCAAGACCATAAAAATTTACATTTCTATAAATAATGTATGAGGTCACGTTTCTTTACATCTCCACCAGCATAATGTTTTTCCAAGTCTCTTTGATAGGTATGAAGTAATCTTAATTTAATGAGTATTCCCCTGAGTACTATCTATAATAATCTATAATAATAAAAGCATAATATGCTAATTAGACTGGACAGCTGAATGACCTTCCGGACGAAGCCGGGGCTGCAAGGGCTGAGCCCCTTGCACGAATTTCGTGCATCGGGCCTCTAGTATTCTATATTGAGCATTGTTTCATGTGCATTAGCCATACGGCGTTCTTCTTTCTCTGAATTGTTTAAACCTATCCTTTGCCCAGATGTTTCTATCATAATGTTGTTATTCAAGTCAATTTGTAAGAAGTTCTTTGATAGTACAGAACCAATAGTATTCATTTTAAACTTTAAGAAAACATATACAATGGCTCTTTATCCTCATTAAATTTTTTTTTAACATTCAAGTGGTTTAATCTATCTGGAATTTACTTTTGTATGTTATAATATAGGGAAAATTAGTTTAAAAACATCATTATTCTACTTAGTATTCTATAACTTTTATAATATGAATTTACCTTTAATTCTTGCATTAGATGGGTTCTTCTGTCTCTTAAATTCTTTATCTCTTTCTCATCCCAGCATCGAGCCTTGTATTTTAAGTCACTTGAACCTCCAGAGATCACCCCAGATTTTAAAAACAATGTTCCATCAAGAGCTACTGTCTGTAAAATTAAAAATATTTTACATTGGAGAAATGTACATGAAGATAAAAGTAGGACATAATAGGGGAATTTTTATAGCTGAGAATTTTTAGATAAGAAAAACCACATAATAAATCTCTAGCATATGAAAAGACTAACCAATAAACCACAAACACAAACCCTGTTTTACTAAGGCTCAGAGCAATTCCAGGCAACAAATTAGAAATTAAAAAGGTTCAAAAGTAAATTGTATATTAGTTCCAAACATATTAAATATTGAGAAGAAAAAACCAAGGATATTTGTATTTAATATCAAATAGTTTGCATTATGTAATGCTGTATTTTGAAGATTTTGAAATCACACATCAATGGCATATTATGAAAATCTTAGCAACTTTAAGACACCAAAAATATCATTTGCCAAAATGGATATGACCTGGGTCCAAGAACAAAAACTTAAATGGAGTCAAGGGTATAAAAACAGCTTGAAGTTACAGTCCTGAGTAAGCACAGGCTTTATGGAATAAATAAAATAAATTCTCAATGTTTTTAGTCAAAGCAGGAAGAGTCCACCTGTAAAGGACAAAAACCATGTAACATGAGCTGATTAAAAAAAAAAAGCCAACAAATAGGAGTCTCACTGATTCCTTCATTCAGACATTCCCTGCATGACTGCTGTGTTTGAGATTCCATACTGTGGACTGGAGTGACAGAGGGCGTGAAATACAGTATTGACCCTCAACTCAGACTTGTATACATAAGAAGTTCATTCTTATTTAAGGTTACAGAATATTCCATTCTGTGAATACATTATAATTTTATTGAGTGAGTCTTGTTTCCAATTTTTCCTGTTACACAAATGGCTCAATGAGTAAATCTTATGTATACATCATTTCACATACATGTGAGTTTATCTATGTGAAGTTCCTAAGAAGTACAATTGGTAGGATTGCCCATCACAGAGCTGATATTAACTTACAAGATCACAGTAGTGAATGGCAGGGCCTCTCTCCCCATCAAGTGTTGTCAAACTTTGTGACGTGGATCAATCTGACACGTGAAAATACGATTTTGGTGCTCCTTCATTAGGCATTTCCCATATTTTAAGTAAGGATGAGTTTTCATATTTAAGAGCACTTGTATTTCCTTTTATAAAATTTGTTCATATCCTTTGCCCATGTTTATTTTTGTTCATTTTCTAATTAATTTGTAGAAAAATTTGATCTTTACTATAAGTTGCAAGTGTTTTCCCTGGTTGCCATGTCTTTTTAATTTTATTCATGGTGGGTTTTGCCATGCAGCAAAGTTTTATGTTTATGTGAATTTATCCACCTTTTGCATAGATTTTGGGATTTTTATCATATTGCAAAGGACTTTCTCTGCAATTTAGAAAAAAATTCCCCTGTTTTTCTTAACATCTTTGTAGTTTAATGTTTACACTTTTCTAATCCACCTGGAAAGTAGTCTAACATAACGTGTGAAGTCTACATTCAACTATATTTTATTCCAGATGGTATCGTTTTCCAACTTTCTGTACTTTGCATTTTTATTCTCTTGTTTAATGTGTACGATTTTTGAAAAAATGATCTTTTCACAAATTATCCAGCAAGTTAATGACATTTTTCTGGATATTTTTCTTTCTTTTTGCCACACCATATTAAAAAGATAAAGTATAAGTAGATCTTCCTATATATATTTTATTTAAAGTAACAACCATCCAGTCTATGGGGAGAGAAAGCAAATAAGTTGTTTTTCTGGTGACGGCAAATGGACGGAATCACACATATTTAAAGAAATTCCAGCCCTACCTGGTTTGGTTCAGTGGCTAGAGCACTGGCCTGAGGACTGAAGGGTCCCAGGTTCAATTTCAGTCAAGGGCACATGTCTGGGTTTCGGGCTTGATCCCCAGTAGGGGGCATGCATTCTCTCTCATCATTGATGTTTCTATCTCTCACTCCCTCTCCCTTCCTCTCTGAAATCAATAAAAATATATTAAAAAAAAAGAAATTCCAGATTTAAATATTTTGTTACATAAATTTAAAAAATTGAATTATCATAAAAATCTTGATGACCAAATGATAGCTAGCAGAAATACTATAATTTATATTATGTAGTTTATATATATTATATGTTGTTTAGAAACTAACCAAAACGTTATTTGGTGATGTCACTTGCAGTATTTAAATAAAGAAAATTCTAAAACATGATATCAAGTCTATGAAAAGATGAAGTCTATGAAAAAAACAAAAGCACAAACTGAAGACGTATATCTGTGGAAATATGACATCTATTCAAAGGTTTTACATATCCTTAAGCACAGAGAAAATTCCTGAAGTGGCATAACAATAACAAGGGAGAAGATAAGGTCTCTGTAATATACTTAAGACACAAATGACAAAGCTGATTAAAATTTTGAAATAACGATAAGAAGAGGATGTAGCCTAAAGGGGAAAGGCATCTTATGTGAACAGATATAAGCCATTAATATTTGTTAAATGAAAGAAGGAATAAACACAGTCTTATCTTCATGGGAGTTCTTTAAAATGACCTAACACATCTTCAAAAATCAATTTTATAAAATATATTTTACAAACATACAAAAATAAAATGTAACATATTTAATTAGATAGCAAAATAAAGAAGATATCTTAGCTCATTTATTCCAGTTGCTTAAATTTAATATGTAGAAATCAATGACAGTGTTTCCTAAGACCGTGATCACATTATCATTAAAATTATTACTGATAGGAGTACTAAAATATGTGAGAAGTTATTTATGTTAGCCAGTCAATAAAAAACTAAAAATTACTATCTTTCATAGTAATAGCCTGTTTTGTGTTCATTTGCAATACTGGGCATTCCAGATCAAATATTTTAATTCACTAGTAAATAAAAAAAAGACTACAATTTCTTGAGAGTTATTTGCTAGGCACTATAATAGTATTTTGCATGTTATTACTTAATTTAACCCGTATAACTCTTATGAAATATGATAGGTATTGTTATTTCCCCAATTTTAGATGAGAAAACTAAAATTAGAGGTTTAGAAATTTGTCTAAAGTCACATAATTAATTACTAAGCAGCATCACTGGTTTTGCTTCATGGCTTATGCCCTATGGCACTATGTAAGCTTCATCAGAGATATAGCTTTAAAAAAAAGTATGTCAGATAAACTGAGAAATGAAACATTGTTAACTAAATACAAACTCTATTCAACTAAGACTAAAACAATATTTATTTTTAAAACCAAAATTTCCTTGAAAGATAAATATTTAGTACCCTAATTTTAATTGTGCCATTTCTATAAATTCAAATGTGTTAAACCCTTGAATGTGTCAGAATTCTTCCATTAAACTATGGAAGAATTAACCCAGAATATAAAATAAGCACCTACATTTTTTCCTGATACTCAGAAATACATGTACTACACAGTTAAATGCAGGGCATATCGAGATTCAGATAGAACATATATTGCATATGAGAAAAAAATAAACTGCCTTGAAGGTATTATTAAAATAAATCTAATTTCCAAAATCTAATTTATGATATAGGAAAATGCTACAGAAGTGAATTTTTTGAAAACTCAACATTATAAAAACTACTGAAGCCATAACCATCTTAGGTTCTATGTTAGTTTTCCTTATTAAAAGAGTCATATGAGAGCACATGTTAATATTTGTGTAATATATTAGTCCTATAAATATTGCTTCAGATTACTCAAAAGTACAGTCTGAGCATCTCACCTTCCGCCTTTCAGGCCCATCGAAGGCTATATGCCTTGCTTCCTCCACAGTCTCACAGACAAGGCCGTTCCCACACACAAACTGAATTACTTTCTTCAGCTGAGGAAACTGAGTCTTTATGACATCGATCACCATTTTACAGCCTTTAATCTCCCGTAACCTTTCATTGATTGGCTTGATCTAAAAGGTTTAAAAAATACTTATTAGATAAACTAAAATAAAAAACCAAGTACAGTACTCAGTACATTCTTTCTCAAAAAGCATACATAAGCATGACAGTAAGAGATTAACAGTACACTTATACACAATAAAAGTTTGACAAGAACCTGTCAAACTGTATCCCACCATTGGCCTGTGTACTATTTTTAAAAAATACACTTCATCAGCCCTACCCAGTTTGCTCAGTGGATAGAGCACTGGCCTGCAGACTGAAAGGGTCCAGGTTCGATTTCGACCAAGGACACATACCTTGGTTGCAGGCTCAAGGCAACCAATGTGTTTCTCTCTCTGTCTCTCCCTCTCCCACACTCTCTAAAAAAAAAAAAAAATCAATAAAAAAATATCCTTGGGTGAGAATTAAATTTAAAAAAAATACACTTCATCAAAATCCAGAAGATAAAATTTCCAGATTCAACTGCATCACTAGCCAGCTGGGACAAAGTAATGCATGATAAGTGCATGATAAGATTTTGTTCTCAAAATCATAAAATCTAGTGAGAGATAATACCCATTTATGTGTGTGTGTCAAAAGAGTGGCACAGCATTGTGGAGCTCAAAAAAAATCACTCTAGGTTTAAAGGATCAGGAAAGCCATCAGACCTTCTTTGACTTTTAAGTTGAGTCTACCAATAGCTTAAAAAAAAGTACCTGCAATGTACTACTGGGAACCAGAAAGTATGGTCTCATTTTTGTAAAACAAAACAAAGCAAAACCCTATATACAACCAAAATGTGTGCAGACACATACACCTGGGAATATATGTTTATATAAATTTAATGTATGGAAGCAATATAAAATAGTTACAACTAAGGATCTGGACATTGAGAAGGGGTAGAAATATTTCCTTTACATTTCTAACCTTCTGTATTAGGTTTTTTAAAAATGAGGGTGCCTTGAAAAAACCGTAAGCATGAAATAAGTAAAGCAGGATTTAACAGGCAGATGAATTAGGTAAGTAATTTTCGTGGGCAGAAGATATAAGCAACAAGTGGAAGTGCAAAAGGCAAGTCTGGACCATTAGTACCCACTAGCATTTGCTGAGCCCTCTGGGCCGGCACTGCCAGTGCTATCCATGTGATGGCTCCTTGCGATAATCTAATAGGTAAGGACTACTTCCTCCACTTCACAGGTGAAGAAACTGAAGCTCAGTTAAGAGCAATTAACAAGTGAGTGGGAGCTAATTAAAAGCAGGGCTGAGATTCATACTCAGGTCAATCCTAGTCTAGGGCAGTGGTCGGCAAACTCATTAGTCAACGGAGCCAAATATCAACAGTACAACGATTGAAATTTCTTTTGAGAGCCAAATTTTTTAAACTTAAACTTTTTCTAACGCCACTTCTTCAAAATAGACTCGCCCAGGCCGTGGTATTTTGTGGAAGAGCCACACTCAAGGGGCCAAAGAGCCGCATGTGGCTTGCGAGCCGCAGTTTGCCGACCACGGGTCTAGGGCATGTGCTCCTGACCGCTGCCTTCGGTTCAGGTTCTGGAAGGCAAGACCAACAGGACATTTTCTTTAGTAGCCAAGAAAAAAAATCAATGAAGGATATAAATCTTTAAAAAATTTATTGACTTTAGAGAGAGATTTGTTGTTCCACTTACTTATGCATTCATTGGTTGCTTCTTGTATTGCCCTGACTGGAGCTGGAACCTGCAACCTTGGCATATTGATCGGGGCAATGCTCTAACCAACTGTGCTACCCGGCCAGGGAAAGGATATCAATCTTGACAATGACAGAGCTCCTGCCTCAGGATTTAGACTCTGGATACTCAACACATGCCCCAAGGCTCCACATTCGCCTGCTCTACCAAGACTGATGCATATTTACTGGATCACATTTACAACTGAGACTCTGGTTGGCATTTCTCCAACAGACCTTATGTCTTATCCATCTCTTACACTTTGCTATTGAATAAAAATATTGCTGTCTAGTAGGCTAAAACAATGTCCTCAAAATCATCAAGGTAGAATTATGGCACACTAGCTATGGAAGAAATGATATGAAGTCAGAAAAGACAGCACCCACTTGATACTATTCCTGGCCTGACAATACATTAACACCAGCCATCTGAACGACTGACTGGCATACAGGCTGATTTTTTTCAATGACTACGATAGTTTTAGGCAATAAAGACATACTTTAAAGAAGATTTTATCACTACTAAATACTAAACATTATACATTTCTTACATCAAGGTAATCTAGAGCAAGGAATGTCTCAGGTTCGGCTCTTTCCTCCTTCAGAAATCGAATACAATCTCTTGCTACCTTTTCAGAGGTGACAATAATGGCGACTATGTACCGGCCAAAAAGCTTAGTAACAGCCAGCTGGTACTTCTTATGAATAGGATGACACAGGTCAAGCAGTCTTCCAAACTTAGCAGGTTTCAAAAAAGGAGAGCAAGAAATACATTCATGAGGAACATATAATTCATTGTTTTCTAATGTAACAAAGCAGCATAAACCAAAAACTAATTTTATAAAATGATAAACATCAGATTTTCATGGAGTCTCATTCAAATGGACATTAAGTTTTGTTATGAAATATTCATTGAGGTATGTCATATTTCACTTAAGAAAAGAATAATGATGAGGGGCTAGCCCTACCAAGGTATTAAAGTATTTTTTACAAAGCCACAGTAATTAAATGGTATTCATCCATTCCCTCATTTACTAAGTAAGAATTATGAGGACCCCTCATTTCATCACCACATGCAGGTTCTGAGCTGGCACTGGGTAAACATTACCGAACAAAGCAGATACATTCTGATCTCACAGAGCTGTCTGTCTAGCAGGGAAGAAAGACATGAATAATCAATTACTAGGCACGTGTACAAAATAGACTTATAACAGACACTGTGACAAAGCACAGAACGCTGAGAATGTATTACATGGGCTAGGTGGGCTTGAGACGCCAGGGACGGCTCCCCACAAAGTGCTATTTGAGATCTGAAGGAAGGTCAAGAATTGATTAGATTCTATTCAATAAGTTTTCTTAAAAATGTCAGAACATCAACCATACTATATCAATGCTTCCTAGCCTATTTGAAGATTCAATTTTGGGTCTTAGACTCTTTTTTTCATTTGCTTGGTTCTACTTCAGGAATACTAATTTCTTTATGATAGATCATGACTGTTGTTAATACTTAGTATCCTGCTCTTTGTTTTTTTCTTCTCCTTTCACCTTTTGACTATTAAAAATTCTTGCAGCACACTAGTTGAAAACTGCTGACATATAGGGTTCTATGCTAAGTGAAATAAGTCAGTCAGAGAAAGACAAATACCATATGCTTTCACTTATATGTGGAATCTAATGAACAAAATAGAGAGAGACACATAGAGAACAGACTGACAGCTGTCGAAGAGGAGGGGGTCTGAGGGGCTGGGTGAAATAGGTAAAGGGATTAATTAAACAAAAAAACCAAACCTCATAGACACAGACAACAGTATGGTTATTATCAGAGGGGAAGGGTGTGGGGGCAGGTGGAAGTGGATAAAAGGGGGATAAATGGTGATGAAAGGAGACTAGACTTTGGGTGGGGAGCAAAGAATGCAATGTGCAGATGACGTATTGTAGAATTGTACACTTCAAACCTATATAATTTTATCGACCAATGTAACCCCAATAAGTTCAATAACAAAAATAAATGCTTTAAAAGGATATACTTCAATTAAAAAATATCCTGGACTATACCATTTTCTGAAGTTTATGGCATTAGATGCATATGAGCCTTTGTTGGCCTAGTTTTTGTGTGCTTTTTTTTTTAAACTAGTTTTTGTCATTTTGTTTGATACTGGGGGAAGGATTCTGTGACCAAGACTTACTCCTTCATCATTATCCAGAAGTCAAGACCAACAATTAAAAGTAAAAAAGTAAAAAAGGATGGTATAAAGGAGAAGAAGCTGGGGTGGCCAGAGATAGGAGGAAAATCATGAGACTGGTATCACAGAACCAATGGGCAGGGGTTTCAAAACAGTGCAAGTGATGAACAATGTCAAGTGCTGAAAACAAAATAAGGACTGGGCAGTGAACACTGGTGTTAGTGACCAAAGAGTGAAATGCCAGACCCCAATACCAAAGAAATAATTTTGGGAAGTTGACACTCTAAGCAACAGATTAGATATTGCTATATTTGGACTAATGAAATATAATAGCAAAACTGGATGCAAGTCAGATTTAGTACATAAAAGTTCACTGTTACAAAAATATACCAATGATGTCTACTGAAAATATAATTTAAAAAAATAAAACCAGGAAGAAGTGTGAGGCTGTGCTTTGGGGAGAGAAACTACTTCATAGCAACCAAGTCCTTGGGGATACTGGCCATAACTTGGACTTTCTGGTAATGTGTTCATGGAAATGTTCCTCCCCAAAATTACTTATCTGTAGATACTACTGGAAGTTATTTACATTTTTTACTATATTTACATTATTTACTATATTTTAAAAATAAATAATAAAATGAAGATTTCTGAAATAATTTTTCTTTCAAATAATGGTAACATTTTAAATCCCAAATAAGAAAGCTTAGCCTTTTTGTTTAAATTAACTGTGCATTCTATTACCACAGCATCTGGGTAAAGTCTTTTAAGGTGTTCCAGGATCTCTGCTCTCTTTTGCTGACGTCTTCCCTCGTGGTTATCAATCCCAGCATTCTGCAGTTCACTTCTAATAAGACCCATCTCTTCATTAACTTCCGAAATTCTTGATTTTGTTTTTTCAATTTCATCCACTAGTATTTCCTCTTGCTGTTTTTTCTCTTTCAAGCAATCCCTATATAATAATAGCAAAAATAAATTACATAGCAAAAAGTAAAACAAAAATTTAGAAATTACAAGATACAATATACTCAGGTCTGGCATTGCAGGGGAATGGAATAGTGCTTTATCAATTTTAAGAGATGAAAAATGCAATGAAATAAACCTAGCACCAAACTTGGGCAAAAGAGATTTTGATCATTCTTTATTGATTCAAAAGATACATATTTCTGGATGTTGAAAAAGTAAAGATCCTACCTAATAAAATAGTAATATGCAAATTGACCGCACCTTTGCTACGCCCAAGCCACGCTCACCAAACAAAGCCACACCCACCAGCCAATCAGGGCGAGTATGCAAATTACTCAACAAAGATGGCGGTTAATTTGCATACGCTGAGGGAGGGAGGAGTGAAGACTGAAGACAACTTGGAAGAGGGAGGAAATGCGGAAAGCAAGGTGGCTGCCAGAGGGAAAGCCCGGGTGGGGCGGGGTGGGTGGCAGCGGCGTGCGTGTGCAGGCGCGGCGGCCGCAGCGGCCGCTTGCAGGATTCTTCCTGCAAATGGGCTACTAGTAGATTAATATAACCAGAGCAATCATCATGAGCTTAATAATAAGTAAATGCCAATTTAAAAAATTCTCAGTGGGAGAATACTTAGATTGTACTAGCTTTCATGACATAACTTTTGTTTTAAAATATTAATACCAAAAGAGAGTTTTAAGTTTCACTACTGGTAAACATTTAAATTTTCAAAACTTATTTTATTTATGTGCTGAAGTATAATTTTTAATTATATACAATGAAAGAGTGAAAACATGATACAATGAAAGCATTTACTTGATGAATATACCACAAATAAACCAGATGCTTGAACTATGACAGCTGCAAAAACCTTTAACAATACCCACATGCATGTTTTTGTATACTCCTCCAACTTCTCTATTCGCTTTTTATGATCTTCTATTTGTTCTTTTACTTGTTTTAGATTTCCCTAAATTAGGAAATGAAACCTAAAATCAATTACAGCAACTCCAAACAAATAAAATTGATTTTTCGCGATCTGCTTAGAACTTACTGTAATATCCTTAGTTGTTCTGAATTTGAAATATATCAAATATAACCACATGAAAATACTCATACGAGCAAATTTTAATTATGAAAAGGCAGAATGGTATAGAGCTTTGAGGTTATAAGAATCAGGATTCAAATCCTGGCTCCCCCCTTTACTAAATATATGATCTCTACAAAGTTTATTCTGGTAAACTCAAACTCCCTCCAAGGTGTTATTTTCAAACTAGAGGCCGGATGCATGAAATTCATGCAAGGGGCTTGGTCCTTGCTGCCGCGGCAGCTGCCTCTGCCTCAGCCCCTGCTGAGGCTTTGTCCAGAAGGTGGTCTGGAAGGATGTCCGGTCTAATTAGCATATTACACTTATTATTATAGATGATACGCAGTTCTTTCCTTTTTCACATATCTGGAATTTTTTTAGTTAAAATATTTTAAATTAGTACCAAACTGAGATGGAGTAAATAGGTCATCCACAGAGAAATAAAAAACAATGAAATAACAATAGAATCTAATCTTGAATGTGCAACTTAACAACTAAAAGAAACTAAATCTCAGAAAAATAAAAACAAGGTGTCCCTCTCTGAGCAATTAAGAGATATGTCATCCTGCATTATAAAATTAGTTCATAAATGAAAAGATGCCATTTGATAATGTTATATAATATAGTATAAATTGAGTATTTCATGAGAATATCAGTAATTTCTCCTGGGACTTCTGCTTTAATATAAACTATCTGTGCTTTGTTATATATAATGAATTTTTTAAAATTTATTTTTCAATTACAGTTTACATTCAATATTATTCTGTACTGGTTTCAGGTGCACAGCAAAGTTGTTAGGAAATCATGTACTTTACAGAGTAGTCCCCCCGCCCCCCACTGCTTCAAGTACCTACTTGGCCTCATACATACTCTTCCCAACATTACTGACTATATTCCCTGTGCTGCACTATTCATGCAATAAATATTTATTCACTGGCTAACCTGGCTAGGAACTAGAGATACAAAGAACAGGACACCCGAAGGGATGCGAGAGAGAGGGGGCCAATGGGGGGGAAAAGGGGACATCTGTAATACTTTCAACAATGAAGATAAATAAAAGAACAGAACAGGACACAGTCTCTGCTCTCAAGGACCAATGTCTCGTGGGAGAGACAGGTAATTAAGTAAGTAACCCCAGCAGAGTGGCTTGGTGCTGCAATAGTACAGGACATATAAGCCAACTATCGGCTTGTGGGAGGAGGGCTCACCAAAGTCTTGCTCCATTCACATGATCACTAAATCTCAGCACAGTGGCAGTCTCCAATTAGCTCATGTCTTTAACCTCTCCCATCTAATTCATCTTGTGCACCACACAGCAAGACTAATCTTACTCCATTACTAAGTAATTTAAAGCCAGGAGTGTACAAAAGTCAAAAACACAAATCTTTTTCATTATACCACACCAGAAAAAAGAAGAAATATGAAAGTTTTAAGTGGAAAGGAACAAACATATTCTATGAGATGCTGATCTCACTGTATTCATGTATCACACAAATTCACTGAACAAACAAATATGCTAGGTGCCAAGAGTTGTAAAAATAAGCAAGACACAGTTCATTTTTCTCTAGGACGCAATCATTTTAAAATTAGAGCTCCCCTATTGAGATTTTAATATCTCACTTAAAAATTCCATGCAAAGAGAAAAAAACAAGATTACTTAACAAAGAATACAAAATTCAGTCAACTAGGATACCTGCCTCTGCCTTTACTCTGGCCACTCCCAAGGCTTGTGTCATGCCGGAGGGGTTTCTTTGTGGCAATTACTTCCCTGGGCAGGTGGGTCTCTGAGGGATCACTCCCTGTTACCCAAAGAGCCTGGCAGAAACGTCAGACATGCTTTGGTTGAGGAATAGGCTTTCCTGGAGGAAATGTGAAAGACCAGGGTCATCACCCCACAGGGAGGGGGTCAGGGACTGGGTGCTCTGCTGGACACATAATGGGGAAATCAGTCCGCCTTGGTAGCAGGCATTCTGCATTTGAGATGCCAGCTGATTGTGCCAGTGTCTGGAAAACCAACCACTGCCCAGCAGCTGGCCATCTGGAATCTGTGGAAAGTTATAGCCCCTCCTGTCCAGGGAGGGAGCCACCAGTCCTATGGGACACTGAGTGTGAGTACCTATTTCTCTATCTTTCTCCACCTCAATCTTTTTCTTCTCCTGTCAGTGTTTTCATATTCAAAAGACAACAGCAATTCAACCAAAACTTACTGACATGTACTAAGTACAAAATTTATAATGGACACTATTACAAATCCTGCCTTTAAGAAGCTTCCAGAGAGAGGAACCAAGATGGCGGCAAAGTTAAAACAACTAAACTGCCGCCTCGCACAACAATTTCAAAAACACAACTAAAAGACAAAACGTCTACCACCCAGAACCGCGGGAAAGCTGGCTGAGTGGTAGATTTACAACTAAGGAGAGAAAGGAGCACAAACGCTGAAAAGCTGAGGTACGGAGGCGCGCGAATCGGGCTGGTGGCGGGAGACTGGACGTGCGGCTTTTTCTTCAACCCAAAGGGAGACAAGCTCCCGATCACTCTGAAATCCAGTTTCTGGGGACACGCGGGGGACCCAGATGCCTACGGGGCGAAGCTGGACTCTTGGCCATCGGGTCGGAAAGTGAGAGTGACTTTTTTGCAGAGGTGCGCCCAGCAATCAAGTGTTTACTGCGCTGGAGCGCGGGACGCAGGGACTTGGAAACGCGGGAAGGCAGAGACGGCTGACGGCAGCCATCGCTGTTTGCCACGCCCTAGCCTAGTGATGCCCTGAGACCCTGCCCCGCACATTCTACAAACCCACCCAGGCTCCACACAGTGGCTTTTGCATATAAATGGCCTGTTCTGTGGCAGCTTAACCAAATTAACTGCAGCTCCAGTCATAGACTGCTCCAAAACCGCCCAAGCAAAGAGGAGAAAACTGTAGTTCTTGCTGTAGCTCCTGCTGGGGGGCCTCAGACAGTAGCTGACCTGCACCCCATTGGAGATCCAGAACTAGTGTATCTAGTGGTCGGTGTGAGACGACACCAGATTTCAACCACTCTCATAAGGGACACATTCAAGAGGCAGACTCAGTGAGCACCAAAGCCCCACTGAAACAAGTCCTGCCCCATAAACGTGTCTCCAGCACAGCAATTCTCCTGTTATACACACAGCGGGTCCTCACAGCCAATTGGCCTAGAGGTCAATTCCTCCCAGTGATACCAACAACAATCAAGACTTAACTACAACAAGGCTATACACACAGTCCACAAAGGGGTACACCAAGAGTGTCCACCTCAGGTAACTGGGAGGCTGACGCGTTGAACCAATAAGACACCTAGTACACAAAGCTACCCTACCAACTCAGGGAAGCAGCGAAAATGAGGAGGCAAGGAAACAGATCCCAAACGAAAGAAATGGAGGAGAACAAACGAATGGACATAGAGTTCAAAACCACGTTATAAGGTTTTTCAAGAATTTCATGGAAAAGGCCAATAAATTTAATGAGACCCTCGAGGATATGAAAAAGGACCAACTAGAAATTAAGCATACACTGACTGAAATAAAAAATATTATACAGAGACCCAACAGCAGACTAGAGGAACGCAAGGATCAACTCAAAGATTTGGAATACAAAGAGGCAAAGGACACTCCTCCAGAGAAGCAAGAAGAGAAGAGAATTCAGAAAGTTGAAGATAGTGTAAGAAGCCTCTGGGACAACTTCAAGCATACCAACATCCGAATTATTGGGGTACCAGAAGAAGAGAGAGAGCAAGATGCTGAAAACCTATTTGAAGAAATAATAACCGAAAACTTCCCCCACCTGATGAAAGAAATAGACTTACAAGTCCAGGAAGCACACAGAACCCCAAACAAAAGGGATCCAAAGAGGACCACACCAAGACACATAATTAAAATGCCAAGGGCAAAAGACAAAGAGAGAATCTTACAAGCAGCAAGAGAAAAACAGTTAGTTACCTACAAGGGAGCACCCATACGATTGTCAGCTGATTTCTCAACAGAAACTATGCAGGCCAGAAGGGAGTGGCAAGAAATATTCAAAATGATGAATAGCAAGAACCTACAACCAAGACTACTCTACCCAGCAAAGTTATCATTCAGAATTGAAGGGCAGATAAAGAGCTTCACAGATAAGAAAAAGCTAAAGGAGTTCATCACCACCAAACCAGTATTATATGAAATGCTGAAAGGTATTCTTTAAAAAGAGGAAAAAGAAGAAAAAAGTAAAGATAAAAATTATGAACAACAAATACATATCTATCAACAAGTGAATCTAAAAGTCAAGTGAATTAAAAATCTGAGGAACAGAATAAACTGGTGAACATAATAGAATCAGAGGCATAGAATGGGAGTGGACTGACAATTCTCAGGGGGGAAAGGGGTGTCTGTGTGGGGGGTACGGGAAGAGACTGGACAAAAATCATACACCTATGGATAAGGACGGGGGGGGGGAGGTAAGAGCAGAGGGGGGGTGGGAACTGGGTGGTGGGGAGATATGGGGGAGAAAAAGGAGAAACAATTGTAATCTGAACAATAAAGATTTATTAAATAAAAAATATAAATAAATAAAGAAGCTTCCAGTCTAGTAAAGCTGTACTAACTGTACTTTTCCTTCAATCAGATAAAATTCTTTAGATATAGATTAAGAATAATGAGTGATTAGATGCAGAATAAATTATTCTCAGTTCTTTTTGGTGGAGTAGGGAGAAAAGGCAGGCTAGGTAAGGCTTTGTGCTGTCATAACCATAGAATTTAACATGTAGTGATAAGTTTTTTCAAAATTAGCATGCAGAAAGGCAAAAGTGTGCAATGAGAATTTATAGCAGTGTACAATTTTATAATGCAATACAAATTATTCAAGTATCTTAAAATTAATTACTGCTGTTACTACATTTGCTGTTTTTAAAATTTATTTTAATCCTCACTTGAGGATATATTCATTATTATTAGAGAGGAAGGGGGAGACAGGGTGAGAACATCAATGTGAGATACATCAATTGGTTGCCTCCTGTACACACCCTGAGGATCAAACCTGTAACCTAGGTGTGCCTGACTGGGGATCGAGCCCACACCTTTGGCGTACGGGACAATGCTCCAACCAATCCACCAGGCCAAGGCCTTTTTTCTTAATTTTTAAAAAATTGATTTTAAAGAGGGGAAGGGAGAGAGAGAGGGAGAGAGAAACATCGATGTGAAAGAAAAACATCAGTTGCCTCCCATACACACCCCGACTGGGGACTGAACCCACAACCTGGCTATGTACCTGACCGGGAATCAACCCTCAATCACTTCATGTGATTATCATATACTACACCACGAGGCATTAAGGGAAAGATCAGATGCTTTGGGGTAGTATCACACCCCTTTTCATTTTATTCAACCTGCCCATCTCTATGAGGTAGACATACCTATCCTCACTGTACAAATGAAGAAACCAAAGTCCAGACAAGTTAAATAATTTAATTACCAAGATTACCAGGTCAGTAATAACAAGACTAACTGGAAGCCAGGTCTTACTCTAAGGCAGACCATTAAAATGCTATTTTGAGCTTTGCGCAGTGGCAGTCTCGTAGCCAATGAGGTTTATCGGAGGCGCGATTATTGCTAATTGAAAATAAATAAATAAAATGCTATTTGGATGGCCACTTCCCATGTAGACTATTACACTCCTCTTGGGCAATGGCCTTAATGTTTCCAAATAATTTTGCATTCACCTCTATTTGATACTTAACTTTTTCCCTTTATCTATCCTACTCCTAACCTCACTGGACTTTATAATACATGTAAGAACAGAGGCTGTCTCATCTGTCCATCCTATCACTATACAGACGCACACAAAATGCGGACTGACTATACGGTGAAGGCACTATCTGTACCTTAGACCCTAAAGTGGCACCTCTATGAGACAAGCAGCATAACAGGTAACCAAGAATTTGTTGATTAACTGCTTATGTCTGATGTAAATCCACTTCTATATTGAAAAGCTTATAAAAAGCTAATAAAATTTCACTGAAAATATTTCTAAGTCTTGAGTACAAACCAAGTACCTGAACTTCTCCATGCCTCCTCTTTTCAAACGCCAACCTTTCTTTATCAGCCTTCTGTTCCCACTGCAGTTTTTCCAGCTGTTGGGTCATTATAGCCACCTTCTTCCTTACTTGTTCCTTAAGCTCTTTATAATGATCCAGCTGTGTAAAGAGCATTTAAACATTGCTAACTCAAAGAAGCATGAGAGGAAAGTCTTTCTGTGATAGCCTTTACTAACAGACATTTAATCTCATTAAAAGTATGTTTTACATAAATTAGATCAGAATTGGCCATCTTCTCCAGATAAGATGGGAACATTAAATGAATGTTTTACTTAAAACAGTTTAGATACATCAATAAGATATTCAAAATCAACTCTATCAGGTCTCTGTAAGAAATGCTTAAAAGAGTAGGGAGATTAAACCTCATAAAATCCAAAAGAAGAACTCAGAGAAAATAATATACTTTTCCTATTTATATAGTCACAAAATTTTAGTACATATATTGTAATGTTAGACTATTATAAAGTTAATGAAAAAGATAAATGATAAAAATTTAGTGCAATGTTTAAAAACTCTTTAATTACAAGTGTTTGGATATCTACCATCAATTTATTGTACATAAATTTTATATACTAAATGGGATATTAATTCATCACTTAATATTTTAAATCACATTAAGTAATCACTTTCCCTGTCAATTAAGTGATCATATCTCTTCAAAGCCATATGTATCTGACTTTTAAGTTTTTATAATATTCATGAAAAAAAGTTATTTTAGAAACACAAGAATTACCTAACACTTATTACAAAAAATGGCCTAAAGATTAAATTTAGATTCCATATACAGGCTGAAAATTTTAAATCCTCATAATTTAGATTCTGAGGACAATCTCTTAAAGGATCAGAGAGGTCATTCTTCAAACTTTTTTTCTAATTAAACGAAAGATTTCCCATGTGCTGAAGTTTTCACCTGACTGGCTTCTAATTCAATGTCTCGCACTTTCTGCAGGACTTCTTCCGAATGCTTTTCAAAACTTTTCCACGCAACATCTAAATCAGCCAGCTCTGTCTCCAGGGCTTTTATGTCATCTTCCTGTTTAGAACATTGTTTTTCACTGTCCTTTACGGATTTCTTAGCCATATCTAATTTCTTGAGATGGTGAGAAGTGTTTTCTTTGGCTTTAATATATTGGGGCCTCTTCTGATTTAAAAGTGCTTCAAGAGATCTAAAAAGAAAAGTCAAGTCTGCTTTAAAGGAAATTAATGTTGTGATATATAAAGGGAAGAAGTTCTTTTGACCAAATCACACATTTAAAACCAAATTCTAAAAACTCACTTTCAGAGACTGTAAGCAGAGCAGTCGCTGTCAGAGTTAGGAGGAGGGTGGAATAGGTGAAGCATAGGGGAACTTTTGAGTGGTAAAATACTCTATATGACACTGTAATGGTGGACACAAGCCATCTCACGTGTGTAAAGACCTACAGAACTTACAGCACCAAGAGTGCACTTTAATGTAGGCAAATTTAAAAAGTCACTTAGAGGAGGTCAAGACATCCTAGGTGGAATATAGAAAGCAACCAAGGAATCTAACCGTATTTCGTATGCATTAAACCACCTTACTGAAGAGGTGGGGATAAAAAGTGCTAACCTAAGTAACTTTAGAAAAAAGTGGAGTCTGTAAAACTAAAAGCAAATGAAATTGTACATAAGCATCCGACCCTAGTTGATAAGGGTGCTTCCTGGGAGGGTATAAACAATTCTGATGCTGCCATACATGATTACTAGAATTGAACAATTAAGCAAATGACTGGCATTTTGTGAAAGGCATGTTTCTCACTGTTGGAGTGGGAGGTTATAGATAAGCAAGAAAAGGTCAATATCAAAAGTGATGTCAAGTTGATATTATGATACATTAGATATGTCATATAACATATATGAACTGTTGACATCCCTGATACATATGATGGGAATGGCATTTTACTGCTGTGGTTTTCTTTCCCAAATTCATAAACCCTGTCTAATTATGAAAAACCTATCAGACAAATCCCAATTAAGGAACACTGTACCAGAAAAACCCTGAACAATACTCCTCAAAACTGCCAAGGTCATCACAAACAAGGAGGGTCTGAAAACCTGTCACAGGCAGGAGGAGCCTGTGGAGATGTGATAACTAAATGTAACGCGGTATTCTGGATTTTAAAAAAGGACAATAGGTAAAAACTAAGAAAACATGAATAAAGCATGGACTTCAATTAAGAGTAATGTATCCGCATTGGTTCATTAATTCTGACAAACGTGTCATAATGTAAGATGTAAGTAGGAGAAACCAAGTGTGGGGAACATGGGAACTCTGTACTCTATAATTTTTCTGTACATCTAAAGTAAAAAACTTAAAATAATCAACTTTCAAAACACCACTTTTATTTTTATTTTCTCTATTGATCTACATAAAATCCAACTATTAATAATTATTTTTTAAACTCACTTCAGTTCTTTTTCTGTTTGTTGTAGCTGTCTAGTCAGCATTCCATGCTCCTTTTTCTGGGCTTTCACAATGTTTTCATGATGAGAAAGAGATTCTTTTGTGTCACTCAAATTCCTATTCACATTCTCTAACTCAGTGTTCAGAAAATGAATTTTTTTCTCATTATGATATAGCTTGAAAAGCTGCAGTTGAATCTTGTTTATTTTAAGTTCTTCAAGGAGAGTCTGGTAACGTTCTGCCTATGAAACAGTATAATTCAACAGGAGTTAAAAGGAAGCATATTTAAGCTGACTTTTCATAGACTCAGCTATAATGCCAACAAATGATTTCATGTGACATACACACATGTAAAAATACTAAACAAAAAAAATCACTAATAAGGAACACATCTACCTCTCATTTATTTCTTCAAATATTTTTTAATTGCCTACTATGTACCAGGCCCTGTTCTTTGTGCTGGGTATACAGTGAAGAACAAAATAAAAATAGTCCCTGGTCTTGTAAGTTTAAAATATAGTTATTCTAATGGGGGGTGGGGCGAAGAGGAGTCATTGAGTAAACAAGCAAATAATAAACAAGATATCATATAGCAATATATGCTATAAAAGAAACAAAATAGAGGAATGCAACAGCACCAGGGAGTGGGTGCTAATTTAGATTGGGGGCATGGACAGCAAATGCCTGCCTAGGAAAATGGCTTCTTATGAAAACTTGAATGAGAGTATTTGCCATGCAAAAATCAGGCATACAATTATCTAGGCAGAGGAAATAGCCAAAGCTCTGGCTAGAATGGAGTGTGGATGTTCAATAAGTAATGTGGTAGGAGAGGAGAGGAAGTTAAGGCCTGAGAGGTGAATAGGGGCCAAGTCAGAAGGCTGGATAGGAGACTAGATTCTCAGGGTCGTGGGAAGCACTGCACGGGAAGAGGCTCTCTGCCAGAGGAAGACAGAATGTGATTTGCATTTTAAAAAGATCGCTCTAAACACAAATAATTACCAACCATACATACAGCACTCTACTAGGCATTGTGAAGGGTACCAAGAAAATACCACAGAACAGCATTTGCAAAGTGTGGCCATGGTTTCTTAGGGGTCCCCCACACTATTTTAGGGAGTCCCTGAGGTCAAAAGTATTTTCAAAATAATACTAAAACTTGCCTTTTTCTTTGTGTTTATATCTGCACTGATTGATGGTGCAAAAGCCAATGTTGAATAAAGCTACTAGGCCTTGATACAATAAGATTTAATACAGAAACAGATGTGAGAATGCATGTCTTTTATTAAGCTAGATATTAAGATTACAAAAATGTAAAACAATGTTACAGTTCTAATCATTTAGTTTTAGAAAAAGACAGTTTTCTGGTGGGAATGTAAACTGGTACAGCCACTATGGAAACAGTATGGCGGTTCCTGAAAAAACTAAGAACAGTTACCACATGACCCAGCATCCCTCTTCTGCGCATCTACCTGAAAAATTCAAAAACATTTATTCGCAGATATATGTATCCCTGTGTTCACTGCAGCATTATTCATGGTGGCCACGACATGGAAACAACCAGTGTCCTTCAATAGATGACTGAATACACACACACACACCCACTATGGACTACTACTCAGCTAGCTGTAAGAAAAGATGAAAACTGCCACTTGCAACAACATGGATATACCTTGAGAATATTATGCCAAGTGAAATAAGTCAGTTAGAACAAGCTAAGAACCATATAATTTCACTCATATGTGGGATATAAAATGAAACTCACAGACATAGACAACAGAGTGTTGGTTACCAGGGGGAAACGAGTCGGGCGGTAGCAGTGGGTAAAGGGGGCCAATTATATGGTGATGGAAGATGATTTGACTTTGAGTGGTGGGCACATAATGCAATATACAGAATCCTATATGATCCCATTAACCAATGTCACCCAAATAAAAAAGGAAAAAATGCAGTTTTTTCACTAAAATGTTATTTGTGAACATCTAATACATTTATTACTTATACATTGATCATTAAAACATATATTTAAAATTTCCCAGTTTTAATTTCAAATACAATAAATACTGGTAGATAGGTATAACCCACATGAACAGACTCTTTGCAGTCTCCAATATTTTTTTTTAATTCTTATCTGAGGATATGTTGCTTTTTAATTGATTTTAGAGAGAGACAGAGAAAGGGGGAAAGGGAGAGGCAGAGAGAGAGAAACATCTATGTGAGAGAGAAATATCCGCCGGTCGCTTCCCATATGCACCCTAACTGGAAATAGAACCTGCAACCTTTTGGTGTATGGGATGATACTCCAACCATCTGAGCAACCCGGCCAGGGCCCCGGTAATTTTTAGGAATATAAGGAAAAAGAAGCACAAGTTTGAGAACCGCTGCCATGTAAGGTATAAACTCTTGCTTATTTTTAGTTGGGAAATAATTTTTCTAGTTCACGTTGACCTATTTAAGAAAACACACACACCCAAATGGTGAAAAACATATCGAAAGCCTTATCTTTTAAAAGAAAATGTTTTTATTGATTTTTAGAGGAAGGGAGAGGAAGAGATAGAAACGTGGATGAATCTATCGGCTGTCTCCTGCACACCCCCTACTTGGGACCCAGCCACACCCTGGCATGTGCCGACGAGGAATTGAACTGGTGACCTCATAGTGCATGGGACGCCACTCAACCAGTGAGCCCCTCCAGCCGGGCTCAAAAAAAAGGCTTATCTTTAATGAATATTGGGCTTTATTTGTCTGATAGTATTAAAAGAGTCTCATTAGTAACCCGAAGCTGCTATCTAGCAATGCTGACAGTTTCTGTATCCAACACTTGATTGGTTACACCTTCATGACACCTTACCTCATCCTTCTCTAATTTTGCGTGTTTGCGCTCTGCAGCTATGTTTTTTTTCTTATTAAAATTAAACTGTGCATCCTCTTCAGCTTTCTGTAACTTCCTTTTCTTCTCCTCATATTCTCCTATAAGCTCTCCTGAAGTGCTGATTTCCTCAAAAAACTGGGTTCTTTCTTTGGGTTTTTTCATTGAAATCGATTCTACAGTTCCCTTTTAAAAACAGTAAAGCACACCAACATGTAAAATATAGTGATGTATTTTCAAAATCATGAATCAAATAAACTTTACAACTACTTACTTGAAAAACTAGACAGTTCCGTGCTTTGACTATTATACCTATCTTTTCCAACTCTGCTATATAAGTGGAACGACTCACAGGATTATCATCAAAACGAAATTCTGAGCATCCCCCTAAAGTAAATAAAGGCTGTTATAGGAAGTATAAATGTCAGACATATATCAACTGCTGAAAGTTTTATAAAATTTTTATTAAAATGCCAGTTACACAATAATATACATGTTAACACAGCATTTAGTCAGTCAACAAATACTGTATACTACATACCAATGAGTTCCCTACAGCAGTAAACAAAACAGACAAAAGTCTGACCTCAAAGAGCTTATATCCCAGTAATGGAGACAGACAAAAACAAGATATGCAAGTAAAATAAATATGAAAGAAATTGGTAAGTGCTATGACTTAAGTAAGATAGAGTTGGGAAGAAGGTATGAAAGTTTCTGTATGCTGGAATCACGCATTTGCAAATTTAAATAGGGTGGTGCTATGATCTGAATATTTGTGTCCTTCCTAAATTCATGTTGAAATCCTAACCCCAAAGGTGATGATATTAGTAGGGCCTTTGGGAGGTGATTGGGTCATGATGGTGGAGTCCTCATGAACAGTATAGGTGCTCTTTTTTGTTTGTTAATCCTAACCCGAGATTGTATTTTTAGAAAGCATGGAAGGGAGGGAGGTGGCAGGGGAGAGTAAAGGGGGAGAGAAACACTGATGTGAGAGAGACACATCAATTGGCTGCCTCCCGCACTCACCCTGACCAGGGCCAGGGATCGAACCTGCAACTCAGGTACGTGCCCTTGTCTGGGAATCGAACCCATGACCCTTCAGTGTGTGGGCCAACACTCTAACCACTGAGTACACCGGCCAGGGCTAGGTAAGCGCTCTTATAAAAGAGCTCCCATAGAGCTCCCGTGTCCCTTCCTCTATGTAAGAATTCAGTAAGAAGTCTGCAACCTGGAAGAGAGCACTCATCACGACCATGCTGGCACCCTGATCGCAGACATCCTGCCTCCAGAACTATGAAAATAAATTACTATTGTTTATAAGCTACCCCTTGTGTGATATTTTGTTACAGCAGCCCAAATGGACTAAGATGGGCACGGAACAGGAACAAAGCTGGAGACATCACACTTCTTGATTTGAAAATATATTACGAAGCTACAGTAATCAAAACAGTGTGGTACTGCATCAAAACGGACATATTGAACAATAGAACAGAATAGAGTGTCCAGGAAGAAATCTGTACATCTACGGTCAACTGATCGTCGACAAGGGTACCAAGACATATAATAATGGGGGAAAGATGGTCTCCTCAATAAACAGTATTGGGAAAACTGGGTATCTACATGCAAATAAAATGCAACTGAACCCTTATCTCACACTACATATGAAAATTAACTCAAAATGGATTAAAGACTTAACTGTAAAACTACTAGAAGAAAACACAGGGGAAAGGCTTTTTGACTTTGCTCTGGTCAGTAATTTTTTTCATCTATCAAAAGCACAAGCAACAAAAGCAGAAATAGATAAATGGGATTGTATAAAAATAAAAACATCTGCACAGAAAAGGAAACAACCAACGGAGTGTAAAACAAAATCAATGGCATGGGAGAAAAATCTTTTCAAACCACATATCTGACAAGGGGTTAATATCCAAAATATATAAGGAACTCATACAATTCAGTAGCAAAAAACCAAAATATTATAACCCAATTTAAAATGAGAAAAGAACCTGAATAGACATTTCTCAAAAGATTACAGGCAAATAGCCAACAGGTATATGAAAAGGTGCTCAATATCAGGAAATATTAGGAAAATGCAAATCAAAACTACAATGAGATATCACCTCAAACCTGTTATAATAAAAAAGACAAAAAGGCAAGTATTGGTGAGGATATGAAGAAAAGGAGAACTTTGTATATTGTTGGTGGGGATATAAATTAGTACAGCCATTATAGAAAACCATATGAAGTTTCTTCAAAATTAAAAACGGAACTACCTAGCTGGTTTGGCTCAGTAGATAGAGTGTCGGCCTGCAGACTGAAGGGTCCCAGGTTCGATTCTGGTCAAGGGCACATGCCTGGAGGCAGCCGATCAATGATTCTCTCTCATCATTGATATCTCTCTCTCTCTCTCTCCCCCTCTCTGAAATCAATAAAAATATATATTAAAAACAAAACAAAACAAAACAGAACTACCTTGTGATCAAGCAATCCCTTCTGAGTATATACTCAAAGAAAATAAAATCAGTACCTTGAAGAGATACCTGTACTCCCATGTTCATTGAAGTATTAGTCACAATAGCTAATAATCTAAATGTCTATCAATGGGTAAGTAAAGGAAGAAAACATGAGAATATTACTCAACCTAAAAAAAGAAGGAACTTTTGCCATTTGCAATTTCACAGAGGAATCCAGAGGACACTATGCTAAGTGAAATAAACCACGCACAGAAAGAAAAATACTGCATGACCTTACTTATATGTGGAATTTAAAATAGTTAAAACTCACAGAAGCAGAGAATAGAATGGTGATTGCCAGGGCTGGGGGGGGAGAGGAAAATGGGGAAATGGTTAAGGAATACACAGTTGGTAAGATGCAGGATGGTAAGCTCTGGAGATCTAATGCATAGCAATGTGACTACAGTTAATAATACCGTACATATTGCACACTTTAAATTTGCTAAGAGGGTAGACCTTAAGTGTTCTCACCATACACACACAAAAGAAAACAGTAACCAGGTGAGGTGATACATATGTTAATTAGGTTGATTATGTCACCTATTTCACAATGTTTATTAAAACATCAAGTTGTATAGCTTAAATATATACATATTTTATCAATTATACCTAAATAAAGATGGGAAAAATAAATTTATAATGGCTTACTAAATAAATAGAGTTGACTAAGGAATCCTTAGTGAGGTGGGAAACTTTTGAGTAAAATCCAAAAGAAAGTGAGAAAACTAATGAAGATATTTAGGTAATAAAGTGGTGAAATGCTTAAATTAGACATTAAGTTACAAGTATATAAGTATTTCTAAAATTATCTGTGATTAAATTTGGGGAAAGTTAATAAAACAGCATTTATATATTAGAATATTAAAACCAAGTTCTAGTAGGCCAGAATGAAAATAGGAACAACAAAACCCACCAAGAAACACTTATAGAGGCTCTGTAAACTCCTAGCATATATATATTGTTCAGGGATTTCATGAATAAATCACAAAATACAAATTCAAATATTTCACTGAAGTTGCTTTTCGATGGTAGAAAAAACTTTCTATACAAACCAAAAATATGCATATAATTAGTTCATCATTAAGAAAAAAAAGATAACTATGCATAAATAACCCCAGGAAAGACTTTTATAACTTCTCTATCTTTAAGGTGGGCTCTCTTTTATTTTAACCTAATAACCAGGTAGAAAAATGCTATTTAACAATGGAGAAGTTTGAACAAATATATCTGCTTAAAGAAGAGTCCCAGTGGAGAAACAAACAGGTTCTCTTACTTACTTCTGAGAATTGTTATCCAAGAGGAAAAAGTCTAGTTCACTATGCTAGTTGAACAGGTAATCTGACTTAACTCTGGAAAAATCAAGTAACTCATAAGCAAACATCTACAAAAATATACCTCGAATAATTCTCGCAAATGTTTTCTCTTCTCCATTGTCCTCCACATATACAATTTTTACGCTTGCAAAAGAAGAAACAGGCTTTCCAATATGTGCTCCATGAATAAGTTCTTGAATATGTTTCACTCTTAAATTAGCTGTTTTCTCTCCCATTACAAAACTAAGTGCATCCATTACATTAGATTTTCCTGGGGACAAAAAGAGGGGAAAGGAGAGGAGAGAGAGGAGTTATTCACTCTTAATGATAAAAACAAAAACAAAACAAAAAAACACCCCACCATGCCCAGAGGCAAAGAAGCCAGGCGGCCAATGGAAGTGAAACATAGCCAATACACATCTAAAGATGTACTGTCTTGTCTACATTCAAATTGCATGTGACCGAACAACTTTCCGCAGATCACTGGTTTCTTCCATGCAGCTTTGGTCGAGTATTAAGCAGTCTAATTTTAAGATTAATATGTAGCTCTAAACCCCAACTCTCTCCCATTTTTAAGCATTATGCCGCGGCAAATCATTTAACTTCCCTCATTTCAGTTATACCCATTTTATAAATATTAACTGTCACATTTTTTAAAGGGCTAACTATATCCGGGTTTCTCCCCAGCGCTAGACTCAGGCTGCTAGAATATTTGTGATTGGTACGCGTTGGTGGTCAAGGAAAATCATATCGCAAGTCCAAGCTCGGAAAGGCCTGCGGCACCTGGGTTTGGATCTGGGGAGGGTTTCCACCCCTCTGGTAAGAATGTCTCTCTGTGCCGAAACGGTGTGCATCAACATAAAAGCTGTCGGAACGTTTCAGTGATTCCATAAGGTTTAAAAAAGGATGACAAGCGTTCAGATGGACGTCAGGGGAACGTCGCTCATTGAGTGAGTCAGGGACGCGGGACACACTGAGTGTGGGCCTTGACATGGCACAAGGCGCCCAGCGCCCCGGGGAAACCCGGCTGCCTGCCAGGAGAAGGTACTGCGGGCAGCACCCACAGTCCGCGACCAGCTTTGTGGGGTGCGGAAAGGGGGGTCCAGCTTCCCGGGGATGGGGTCCGGGCGGGGGGGGGGGCTGGTAAAGGTATTTTCGCAGTGACCTTAGGATAGGTTGTCAGGTCACAATATGCAGTTTCTAATTGCGAAAAGCATTGGTTTTTGGAAACCCGTTACAACACGCGCAGACCCCGCACTTTCCCGGCTCAGGCGGCGGAGGGGCCGAGGGCCGGCAGGTGCGCGTTCCGCGGCACCCCGGCGGAGGACCGGCACCCCGCACGCAGTCACCCGTCGGGGGCGACAGGCGCCTGTCGGCGGGCCGGCCACCTCCCGGCGGACCGGGCAGGCGGTTCAGGGGGTGGAGAGCGCACCAGAGTGCGACCAGCGAACACAGGGGAACGCGGGCCTTTACGGCGCCGGAGCGGCAGGAACGGGCGGCGCACACCGTCCGACCGCGGCGCCGGGGCCGGCGCACCACTGACCGCCCGTTCGCATCTGCGCTGGCCGCCGAGGTGCCCGCCGCGTGCCGCCCGCACAGGCCCGGGGACGCGGAGGCCGGTCCGGGCTGAGAGGCCCGAGGCATGTCTGCCGTCCCGGAGGCCCAGGAGCCGCCGAACCCGGCTGCCTCGACTGTAAAAAGGCGGCAACACAACAGCCCTTCGTGAGGGCGAAAGCACGGGGGTGCCAGGGGTTTGGCCAAAGCGCAGCGAACTGCGTCACGGCCGCCATAGTCCCGGGTGGGACCAGGACTTCCGGTCCGGTCCGGTCCGGTCCGCCGTGTCTCCGTGAGGAAGGGCGGGGCGCGCAGGTGATGAGGGCGGAGGGCAGCCTGCGAGCCGCGGGCAGGAGGAGCCGGGCCACAGCGAGGCCGGCGGACCCTGGGGTGGGGCGAGGTCAAGGGTTGGGCCCCGAGTGCTGTTCAAGGCCCAGCAGAACCATGGGGTGGGGCTGGGGTGGGGGTAAGGGTGGGGGGGCGCGGTCGAGGGGGTGCCGGGCGGTCGGCGCGGGCCCCGAGCCCGCGAGAAGACCGAGGCTCGCGGGCCGCAGGTGCCCGAGTCCAGGCCGAGCGGCCCCCTCAGGTCCCCTCAGGCCACATGAGGCCCGGACGCCTCGGGTGGGCGGAGGGGGCCTGGGTCCCAGTTACCGGAGCCGTTGGGGCCGATGATGCAGGTGAACCTCTTAAAAGGGCCGATGGCCTGGCGGCCTCGCCAGGACTTGAAGTTCTCCACGAGCAGCAGCTCCAAACGGCCCATGGCTGCGTCCTCCACGCCTCAGCGGCGTCCTCACACGCCGGGCGGGAAAAGCGCGGGAAGGCATTCATAGCATCTCGCGAGAGGAGAGCGAGAACGCGGGGAGCAGCGCCGTTCCTTAGCAACCGGGCTGTTTACGTTGCCGAGGAAACGCGGCGTCAGGACGCGGTCGCAGAAGGCTGAGTGGGAAGCCTGGGGAGCAGGCTCATACCTCACCGGCTCACCTCCTAGGGAGCCAGCCTCCATCGATCGATCGATCGATCGATCGGGCTGCAGTTGTTTGATTTTTGTGGTCTTCTTTTTTTAACTCGTGCGTTTTAAAGGCTCTTAGAGCTTCCTGAGGATTCCCAGTCATGGATATAGTGCAGCCCGACGACCTGGAACAGTCCTTTTGCTTGGCCAGGAGGAGACATGCGGAGCTGTGCAGGCAGAACCAGATCTTCAACGCCAGGAACAGGATCCTGGGGGTAAGACGCTCGCTTGTGCCCACAGGGAAAGGGGCCAGGAGGGGACGTGGAGGGGCAGGTGGGAGCGAGAGGTGGGCGTGGGAGAGAAGAAGAGATGAACCCCTCGAATGAAACTTGATCCAGGCACAGCTGCAAATGGCAGCAGGCTGAGGATATATTGACTTTGCTGAAGATGAGAGAAACCTTAACAGAACAATTATACTCCCTCCCACTTGCCAGACAGGCAAATGGAGTCCTGCAGTGGGAGGGAGTCGCCCGGGGTTGGTGGCCAAGGAGAGACTAGAATGGGGCTCTCCTCTCTCTGAGCCAGATTTTCTACATTATCAGGGGTTCCTTCCAGTCCATTCATTTGACAAAATTCCTATTTTGTGGCAAGGCTGAACTGGGCCCAGGAGATGAGGAGTAAGGCAATTCTTGACCTTCAGGGATTATGGCCCAGTGGAGACATTAAAATGGTCACATTAAAATGTAGTGAAGGAGGGGAACACAGACTGGGGCTGGAAGAGGGAATCAGAGAGGGCTTCCCAGAGGAGGTGATTCCTAAGCGGTGTTATGAGGATGAGTACCCATTAACTAAGGTAAGCTGGAAGGAAGCTCTGAGGACAGTTAAGAGGACACTCTGAAGAACCAACTCTAAGCAGAGGCATTCAGGTAGGAAAAGACCTGGTGTGAAACTAAGACAGTGGGGCAAGGATAAAGAGATACGTAGAAAAATAACGGGATAAATTTATCTGGTTTTAACTCCTCCCCCCTCATTTTCCATTCCAGGGAGATACAAAAACCTGGGATATTCAGGTGTGTGACCAGAAGATAAGAGAAGCCACCGAAAAAGCCAGACATGAAACGTTTGGTGAGCGTTGCCTAAATGTCTGTCGAGCAGTGTAGGGCTGCAAGCCTTAGACTCCAGCCCTCGTTCTTCACCTGTGTGAAAGCTGGTCATTTTTACTCTCTTCCTCCTTTTAAAATTTCACAATTGGTTGTGCTCAGTTAACTTAATGCACTAATTCTTCCCCTGTTAAAAGAAAAACGGCTATTGAATTCTATGTGAGTTCTAAACAATATATTTTGAGGATGAAGTGTGTTTCCTCTGTTTTCTTAAAAAAAACCACACCAACTGGGTATGAAAAACCTTAAACACACACATTCTCTCCCAAGAGTTCAAGACCTTCTGCCAGGGACAGCCCTTTACACTAGATGACACACTCAGACTCCCAGCCCGCGCCCCCGAGGTGAATCAGAAGTAGACACAGTTCAAATAATAGTGTTCGAGCTTTTAGATAACATTTTCAAACAGCATTCTCACCATGTGCAACACTTTCCGTTTATCTTAGTAAAGCACTGTAAGAATTTTTAAAATAGGAAGAAGAGGGGGCCCCATATTCTTACAGAACTCCCATATATACACATGTAATAAATGTGGTTATTTTTTCCTATTTAAAAAAAAGAAAAAAAAAAGAAGGGTACAAAATTTTATATACAGTGGGTACCCAATTAAGTTTTTAAATATATGAAAGATATGCTTAGAAAAAGAAAGTAAATATGCCGAAATGTTGTAATGTGGTAATGTTGGAGTGATTAAATTAGGAGTGAAGTTTATTTTCTTTATACAGTTCTATGTTTTCTTAATGTTTTACCTTTTATGTTTTTAGTTTAAAAATAAGTCAAACTTACAAAATGATGTGACACATACATATGCACCCACCACTAGATTAGACGTTATATTTTTGCCAAATGGGCTTTAGATATATTTTAAGAATGTTTTTAAAAATATATGTATATTCCCCACCCTATCGTTCTTTTCTTCTTCCCTCTTCAGGGGTGCACACCGTTCTCGTGCCTGTTTTTTGTACTGGTACCATTTATGTATGTACCCATGACCATCTAAATTTTTTTTTTAATTTTACATAACTCGTGTAATAGTGAATGGATCCTTTGTGACCTTTAAAAATATTCAATTTTGTATTTTTTAAAATCCTCACTCAAGGATATGTTTTTATTCATTTTGGGGTTTTTTTTTAGAGAGGAAGCGGGAGGGAGAGAGAGAGAAACATCAATCAGTTGCATCCCATATGAGCCCCGACCAGGGTTCGAACCTGAAATCTAGGTATGTACCCAGACCAGGCATCGGACTCAAAACCTTTTGGTGGTCTAATCGGTGCTTCAAACCTCAGAGGGAAGGTAGGGGAGGGTGGGGGTAAGGGGGAGAGATCAACCAAAGGACTTGTATGCATGCATATCAGCCTAACCAATGGACACAGACAACAGGGGGATGAGGGCATGAGCGAGGGGGTGGGGGTAGGGGAAATGGGGGGATAAGGACACATATGTAATACCTTAATCAATAAAGAAATTAAAAAAAAAACACCTTTTGGTGTACGGGATGGCGTTCTAACCAGCCGAGCCAGGGCTGTGTTGTATTTTAAAATTTAATCCATGACCTGCATATAGAATATTCATTTTAATTTTCTCTGATATTGTGTTATATGAATTAAACACAGTTTCTTTATCCTTTCCCCCTACAGATGGCTGATTTAGATTTTTCCTATTGTTTTTTTATGTGTGGGTTTTTTTAATAATTGCAAAAACCGCTGCAATGACAACCCATGCGTTATGTCCCTGGGTGCCTGACTGAAGGGACCTGGAAGTCAGCTTGTTAGGTCACAGGATACACGTGTTTTCATTTTTACGGGATATTGGCAAATGGTTTTCCAAAGTGATAAGTGTACCGGGTTACACTCCCACAAGCAGTGAATGAGGAATCTCATTTCCCCACCTCTGAATATGTGCTATTAGCATTTTTAATATTTTGCCAATTTTGGGGTGTTTCTAACCACCTTGTAAAGCTGGTCATCTTTTCACAAGTTTATTGATTGTTCAGGTTTCTTTTTTGGCCTGTTCCTATCCTTCGCCCATTTTTGGTTGGGTTGTGTGTTTCTTCCCGTTGCTTTATAGGTGTGTTTTGTACATTCAGGATTCTAATCCTTGAATGGATGTTAGGTTTTTGGAGGGTTGTATTCCTTTTAGAATCACTAAAAATTATTTTTTAAAGTGAAATCCAATTGATTTTTCCCACCGAATCTTAATCTCTGTCTCTTCTAGCTGCTGAACTGAGGCACAATGACAAAACCATGTGCGTCTTAGAGAACCGGGAAAGCAGGGGCAGGCGGAATCTCCGCAAAGCGCTCATCGACTTCCAGCAGAGCTTCCAAAAGCCGGAGACGCGCCGGGAATTTGACCTGTCGGACCCCCTCGTCCGCAGGGGAGAGTTCCCAGCGCGGCAGTTAGACAACGATGTTCGGAATACGGTATCGGGAATGCAGAGGTTCATGGGAGAGGATCTAAACTTCCACGAGAGGCAGAAATTCCAGCAGGAACAAAACCGAGAGTGGTCCTTGCAGCAGCAGAGGGAATGGGAGAAGGCTCGGGCCGACCAGAAACGCGCAGGTGGGGGAACAAAGCACACGCGTTGATTTCAACGCGTCCTCTAGCAAACCAGCTCCCATTTTTGTTCTCTTTGAGTTTTACTATGTGTTGCTCGGGCCGTGGAGGGAGAGAGGCGTCAGAACCCGTGGTCCAGGGCTGACACGTCCCCGGCCACACGGCAGTCATGCAGGAAACACTTCCTGAACCCGGGCTCTGTCTGAGCTCCTGTGGGTGCTGGGCCCCCCGTAACTCAGAACCAGCCCCTGCCCTCGGGCTGTTCACCGTCTGCGGGGAGACCAGGGGACCCACAAGGGTCCAGCCTCTGTCAGGGCGAGTCCGCACCTGGCCTCCCACCGCTGTCCACGGGGCGTTCTCGCACTCGCCCAGGCCCCAGCCCCACGTCACCTGGACTCTTCCGTTTCCCTCAAAGGCTACATCCAGTCCAGCAGGCAGTCAGCCAGATCTCCCCGCCTTTCCCCACCTCTGCCGTCAGCACTCTGGCCTAAGCGGCCAGCTGTCCCAGCTGGAGTAATGCCGTGGCCTCTGCCGGGCTCCCTGCTGCTGCCGTGTCCCCTGGGCACCTCGTCTCTCCAGCCCGGCAGCCACAATGGCCTGCTAAAAGTTAAGCTAGCTCCCGTGCTCACAGTCTGCCAGTAGCTTCACGTTTCACCCAGTAAAAACCAGATTTATTTCAAGGACCAACAAGGCCTTCAGTCGGGCTGTATCTCCTACTCGGCTGCCCTTCATTCATCTCATCCTTGCCACACTGGCGTCCTCGCTGTCCTAGAATGTAAGTGCGTCAGGGGGTCCGAAAGGTCAAGTTTCTGCCTCAGGACCTTTGCACCTACGGTTCCCTCTGCCTGGAAACGTATTTCCCCAGATATTTGCATGGTTGCCTCCCTCCTCCTTCAGGTCTTTGCTAAAACGTTGTCTTACCAGTGAGGCCTCCACTGACCGCCATTATAAAGGGCAACCCTGTCCTCTCCCCACCCCACGTTCCCTCCCCCTTTCCTTGCCTTATTTCCCCACCGCATTGCTCAGTGGCATGCTGTCCGGTTGTGTGTTTGCCACCCTCTCTCCAGTGTCATCTCCTCAGCGCCATGAAGGCGGGGACTGTGTCTGTTTTATTCACTGCTCCTTCCGGAGTGCCTGGCACATAGATAAATATCTGTTGAAATGACCGCTCGCAGGGCTTTGCGAAGCTCATCCGTCTCCCGGGTGCTCCATTTGGCCATCTCTGGCTGGGCCTATGCCTCAGCCTTGGGCTTGGTCCTCAGCTGGACCCCAGGACATCGCAGAGCACATCTCCCACCATCCTGGGGACAAACCTGCATGTCCCCCCGGACTTCTCCCTCCCCCTTCCTCCCTCGCAATGACACCTCCTTCCCTTAGTCAAGCAGAAGCCTGGGGTCCTCCTGGACCCCATCCTGTCTCCTCAGCTTCTGTCCCTTCTTACCTCCCGCAGACATTTGGACTGTCCACGTCTCCCATCCCTGCTGTCGCCACTGCGATGCAAGCCCCGCCTCTCTTACCTGCATGGACCACACCAAGGCTTTCTCGTTTCCCTTTCTGTCTTGCTCCTCTGGTGCATTCTCAACATAGCAGTCAGAGGGCCACTTTCTAAACAATGTCAAGTGAACAGCGTCACCCCTAGTCCCTCCAGCCCCGCTTAAACCCTCCAGTGGCTTCCATTACATTTGGAATAAAATGCAAAGTCTGCCCGTAGCCTGCAGAGCCCTGCACGCGGGGCCACTGCCCAGCCCTCCGATGTCACCCACTCCCTGTGTCCCAGCCACTCTGGCGGACGTGCACTTCCGGGTCCCGACAAATGCTTCCCCACTTCCGACCCTCTGCACCCCGCTCCCTGTGTCCATCAGGGCTGAGCTCCAGTGCCGCCTCCTCCTAGAAGCTCTCCGACTCCCACCGTCCACCCGCCGGTCAGGTGCTCCCCACCCCGCCCTCCCAGTGGCCTTTCCCTCCAACCGGTAGCGCTGAACAGCCTGCAGCGATGCGTCTGTTTCGGCGCCTGCTTGCTTGTTATCTGGCTCGTCTCCTGGGCTGTAAGCTCCCGGAAGGCACCCCTCCATCCCGTTTCCAGCGGGGTGTGGGCCGGCCCACGGAAGGCGCTCCATACTTCTGTGTTAACTGAACGGACAGGGTAACGCCCGGTGAGAGGTGAAGCTGGAGGTGAGCAGAGGCCAGCATCCACCACGAGAGAGTTTGGTCTTTTTTCTTTTAAACGGAATTCGTCGGGGTGGCACTGGTTAATACCGCTGTGTGGGTCTCGGGCGTTCACTGTACGATCCAGCCCTGTAGACGGGTCTTTGTTTTCGGAGGCGTCGAGGAGACCCACAGCACCAACGCGTGTGGAGAACCTTTATTACCGACTCTAAAATGTCACCGCCCTCCTCACGGGACAGCGCCCGGGGCTCGACTTTTGACCCTTCTCCCCCTGGTCCTCCTCGCTGTCAAAGTGCTGCTGCCCCTGACGTCCCCCTCCGGAGCCCCCGCTGGTCCCCGTGGCAGAGCCCCCTGTTGGCTGGGCTCCCACCCCCCCGGCGGTTGTAAGGATGTGGTGGCCTGAGAAGTTGTGGAGGCCAAGCAGCCCACTGCTCCCTGTCCCAGGACCACAGCCAACACTACCAACCCACGGCAGGCATTGCCCATCCACGGCGGGTATTGCCCACCCACGGCAGGCATTGCCCACCCACGGCAGACACTGCCCACCCACGGCAGGCATTGCCCACCCACGGCAGGCACTGCCCACCCACGGCAGACACTGCCCACCCACGGCAGACACTGCCCACCCACGGCACGCACTGCCCACCCACGGCAGACACTGCCCACCCACGGCAGACACTGCCCACCCACGGCACGCACTGCCCACCCACGGCAGGCACTGCCCACCCACGGCAGACACTGCCCACCCACGGCACGCATTGCCCACCCACGGCACGCATTGCCCACCCACGGCAGACATTACCCACCCACGGCAGGCATTACCCACCCACGGCACGCATTGCCCACCCACGGCAGACATTACCCACCCACGGCAGGCATTGCCCACCCACGGCAGGCATTGCCCACCCACGGCACGCATTGCCCACCCACGGCACGCATTGCCCACCCACGGCAGGCATTGCCCACCCACGGCACGCATTACCCATCCACAGTAGTGACTGCTAGCACTCGGGGCCGGGCACTGACTGGGAGCTTTACTTGAATTACCTCCTGGGGTCTCCCCGCAGCCTCAGGCCCCTCGGGTCTGTGGGTGAGGGCGGATGAGGGGCGGACACGGTCACCCCGCACCCGGGGAGGGAGCGGGGGGTGGGGGGAGCCGCAGCTCTGCCCCTGCTTCTGCAGAGGAGCGCTACACGGAGACCAGGCTGCAGTTCGATGAAACGGCCAAGGACCTGCAGAACCGGGAACACGCCGCCAGGAAGGCGGTCTGTGCGGCCGTGAAAGAATTCAACAAGATGCAGGTACCCGGGCTCGGGGGGGTGGGGAGGCCCGCACCCACCGCTTCACGGGCGCCCAGCTCCCCTGGTCCCGGGCTCGGCCTGTTCACACGAACCAGAACCCCGACAGGAAGGGGGTGCCCAGCCACAGAAACGGCTGAGCTCCAGCCCGGCCCCTGCGCTCTGGATCCGGTGTGAACCGCAAAGCGGCCTGCGCCTGGGGTGGGGCAGCTCACCTTCCCAGCCTCGGGGCAGCTCACCTTTCCCAGCCTCGGGCTGCTCTAACGTAGGACGGTGACATCTGCCCAGAGGGGTGCCCGCGGGCACACCCCTGCAACCGGGTCTGGGTTCGGTTCTTTCCCAGCCTCGGCGTCACCCCTCACCAGGAGCAGGCGCACAGCACTCAGGAATGGGGGCAGCTGTGCCGACGAGGGGTGCACACTCGGGGGTCTCCTGACAGCCCCTCCTCCCTCAGCCCTCCCCGCCCGGCCCATGCTGAGGGGCTGAGGGTTCTCTGTTCCTTTTGGAAATTAGACTTCCCTCAGGTTTTCTTTTGTTAAAAAAAAAAATTGATTTCAGAGAAGAAGGGAGAGGGAGAGAGATAGAAACATCACTGATGAGAGAGAATCATGGATTGGCTGCCTCCTGCACGCCCCCTACTGGGGATCAAGCCCGTAACCCGGGCGTGTGCCCTGACCAGGAATCGAACCCGGACCCTTCAGTCCGCAGGCCGATGCTCTATCCACTGAGCCACACCGGCTGGGGCCAGGTTTTCTTTTCAGACGCAGCTCTATTCCTGGGTGGGCGGGAGGTCAGCCTGTCTTCCTTTACCGGATGAGCTGCTTGGCCAGACAGCGGTCTGCATGGAGCATGGGAGATGGTCCCTGCAGAGCAGGAGGGGGACCCGGAGCGCTGCTCACGTGGATTCTCAACCTCGACTTTTTATGTGTTGTTTGGGTAAGCCTCACCCAATGAGACTTTTTCAATGATTTTCAGAGAGAGTGGAAGGGGGGAAGGGGAGAGAAGAGGAGGAGAGAGAGAGACATCAATATGAGAGAGAGACACACCAATGGGTTGCCTCCAGTACATGCCCCAGCCGGGGTGGGGCTCGAACCTGCAACCCAGGGATGTGCCCTTGGCAGGAATTGAAGCCGAGACTCTTCGGTGTGTGGGCTGCTGCTCTAACTACTGAGCCATGCTGGCCAGGACAACCTGGTCATTGTCTTATATGTGTGCGCACGCCTGAGTGTGACTATGAAGCACATGCTATTTTTATGGTCTCGTAGTACCATTTTGTAAATGTGAGGTCGTGGGATTAAGCCAGGTGTGCGGGTCACGTGTTGGGATGTCTGGCCTGTTATCGGGACTCATCAGCATGGCCTTTATTTTAAATCCGGGCCACAGGCAGCTGCCCTCATCCGTCACTGTGCTCAACAGCCCTACAGAGGGCGGGGCCAGCCCCCGTAGCGGATAGAGTCTGTCTTGGGGGGGACTGACTCATAGGGACACCCAGCGCTGATCTGACCTGCTCCGGCCATTCTGGAAACGGGCCTTCAAGCCCAGCGAGCCCAGGGTCTGATCAGCCTTCCCTGCGAAGCAGGTGCTCATGTGGTGCCTCCAGCTGCCACCTCATGGGCGCCCACGGTGTGCCCCGCACCCTGCCGAGTGCCCCGCCTGCCCATCACCGAGAGACCTGGTAACGCTGAGGGACATCCAGTCCACCTCCTGACTTGGCAGAGGAAGGACTGCAGCCCGGAGAGGGGGTGGCTGGTCCAGGTGGCAGAGCCAGGCCGTCCCCTCCATCGCACCCTCGGGAGCAGGGCTCTGGCCAGGTGTTTACCGGTACCCGGGCCTGTGGCTGGCTGCCCCGGGAGCTCTGAGGTGGAATGTGTGTTCACCGTTAAGGCACCGCTGTAGCCAGTCACTCTGGGGTGCTCTTTGCGGCCTGCGGCCACATCAGGGTGACGGCCACAGGGCGGGGCACAGAGCCCGCGGTGAGTGAGGCCCAGCCCAGGGTGAGGATGGCCTTCCCAGGGCGGCTGCAAACGGTGCCAAGACCTGAAGCAACTCTGCACACAACCAGCAGGTGGCGCGCCTCAGCCCAGCCGCAGGCCCAGCACAGGCAGCACGTCCCGCGTCCCTGGCGCCCTGGAGCCATTCTCTCTGCTCGCGCCCCCGGGACGTTGGCGGTGCCTCTCCCTGGGGTCACTCGGAGCATCTTCCCTAATGTCTTCCCCCGCCCAGGCCTCGGAGTTGGCGGAGAGGAAGAGTCTAGAGAAAAAACAAGAACAAGAGGACGACCTGGCCCAGATCTCCAACCTGCTGCGCGGGGACCTGCTCTCCGAGGACCCGCAGCAGGCGGCCAGCTCCTTCGGGCCCCACCGCGTGGTCCCCGACCGCTGGAAGGGCATGACCCAGGAGCAGCTGGGGCACATCCGCCTGGTTCAGCAGCAGCAGATGCAGGAGAAGATGGTGCTGCCCCAGATGCCCCCTCCCGCCCCTCCCTCTCTCCCACAGCCCCCTCCCCTCTCCCCTGCCCCCTTCCTCTCTCCCAAATCCCCCTCCCCTCTCCCCTGTCTCCTTTCTCTCTCCCAAATCCCCCTCCCACTCCCCTGTCTCCTTTCTCTCTCCCAAATCCCCCTCCCCCCTCCCCTGCCCCCTCCCTCTCTCCCACAGCCCCTCCCCCCTCCCCTGCCCCCTCCCTCTCTCCCACAGCCCCTCCCCCCTCCCCTGCCCCCTTCCTCTCTCCCACAGCCCCTCCCCCTCCCCTGCCCCCTCCCTCCCTCCCACAGCCCCCTCCCTCCCGGGTGCCAGTCACAGCTGCCCTCAGGGGGTTTACCTTGCAGCAGGGGCGGTGACAAGAGCCAGATGCTAGGGTGGTGGGTGCTGGGGAGGAAAGTGAGGCTGGGAGCGGGGCTGCTGGGCCCAGTGGGTCACCAGGGGCCTGAGGAGTGACATTGGACAGACCTGAGTGGGGGGAGCGCGAGTGAGCCGGGAAGGACACCAGGAGGTGAGCGGCCAGGACCAGGGCCACTCCCGCAGCCCAGCCGCCTGGCGGGAAGGCGGCCGCTGTCCTGAAAGCAGCAATTTGCACTGATTTTCATGAAAAACCAGCAAACAGGAAAGCACAAAAGGGAAAAAACACACATTAAGTCTCACCACGCAGAACACCCTGCCCCAGCCCGCAGCCCCTCCGCAGGGAGCTGGGGATGAAGCATCTGAGCCAGGCCCAGGGCCCGGGAGAGGCCTCCCGTGCGGGTGAGGAAACAGGTTCACGTGGTGGCCAACGTCCTCGCCCTGCAGCTGGCCAAGCCAGGCCCCAGCCTGCCTTCGTCCCTGGGTGAGGCCTGGGCCCTGGTGGCCGCGGACCTCCCCTGCTCCTCTGTGGGAGGAGGCCCTGCCCTGAGCCCAGGAGGGAAGGAGGGCTCGGCTGCAGGCCCAGGCCCCCCCAGCCCTTTGCCAGCGGAGCTGACGAAGTAATTCTCAGGTTGGCGATGACACTGACCATGTGTAGGGGTTGACACCCGCCCCCTGCGCCCAGCGGCATTAACCCAGTTTCCTCTTAGGTCTGCAGGCCGACTCCCTATCCACTGAGCCACACCAGCCAGGGCTCTCAGCTCATTCCTTATTGCCTGCCCACTGACTCCCTATCCACTGAGCCACACCAGCCAGGGCTCTCAGCTCATTCCTCATTGCCTGCCAGACCTTCTCTAAAGTGGGCAGGCAATGAGGAATGAGCTGAGAGCCCTGGCTGGTGTGGCTCAGTGGATAGGGAGTCGGCCTGCAGACCGAAGGGTCCCAGGTTCGATTCCTGTCAAGGGCACATGCCTCAGTTGCAGGCTCCTCCCCAGGCCTGGGCCCTGATCATGGCTCATTCAGGAGGCAACCAATCGATGGGTTTGTCTCACATTGATGTTTCTCTCTCTCTCCCGCTCTCTAAAAAGCCATGGAAAAATGACCTCGGGTGAGGATTAAAAAAAAAATAAGAATGAGCTAAGATGCAGAAATTTACCCCTGAGATCATGAACTCATTGTAGCATCAGAAGGTTCTAGAAGCGACCAGGTGGTCCCAGTGTTCAGCCAGGAGCAGCAGCCTGCCCACTCGCGTGCCCGGTGCCTCCCAAGTGTGGGAAGGGGCCGGGCCACCTGGATTGTATGGGGGGGGTCTCCTCCGCCCACCAGAGCCTCAGTTTCCCCATCTGTACAATGAGAGGCGGGTTCTCCCGGCCCGTTCCCGGGGCCCCTCTGTGGGGACAGGTGGTGACGAGTCGCCTCTCTCCAGAGGCTCCAGGAGGAAGAGCGCCAGCGAGACGAGGACTGGGACCGGCAGAGGGTGGAGAGAGCCCGCGCCGCTGTGCTGTGTGAGCGGCAGCAGCGGCGGCAGCAGCGCGACCTGCGCCGAGCCCTGGACAGCAGCAACCGCAGCCTGGCCGCCCAGCAGCTCCTGCAGTGGGTGCCCGGGCTGGCAGGGCGGGGGTGCCAGGCGGGGCGGGGGGAGGGCAGGGATGCTGACCGGCAGGGCCACGGAGCAGGCTCTGTGCTTCCCCGGGCTCCTGTCCCCCATCTCACCCCCCGGCCCCAGATCTTTCCCACCCAGAGGGTCCCGGGTCCGCGGGGCGTCGTCCACAGGAGGCCCCGTGGTGGTGGCGGCGGCTTGGCTCTGGCACGGCCTCCTGGCAGAGAGTGCCAGCAGCAAGGGGGGACAGGCCCAGCGCGAGGAAGCCAGAAATTCAGGGCTTGGGAAGCACAGACCAGGGACCGCGATGCCATCGGCGGGTATCCTGCGGACACCCCTCACTGGGGCTCCTCGCCTGGGCCCGGGCCCCCCAGTGGCTGGCACACAGCGCTGGTGATGGGTCCTGGGAGGGCCTGAGACGTGGAGGAGGCGGTGCCCGCCGCCCACTGCGGGAGGGCTCCCCCGGGCACGCACAGGCCGCGAGGGTGGCTCGGGTTCCGGCTGCGGGCTTCAGAGCCGGGCAGCAGGGACTGTGTCAGCAAACGCCCAGTGCTGACCACTGGGTCTCCGTCCACCCACCACGCTCCTGGCTTGAACTCAGAAGGGACCCGCCGGTGTTTCTCCGGTCAGACATGTGGGTCCCTCCGTCGCTTCTGTGACTAAGGGGGCGCTAGGACGGTCTGACAGGGCTCTGGGACAGCAGATGCCCCCCGTCACGCCGGTGGAGACGGGACCCTGGAATCAGCGAGGGTCCGTCGTCTGGAGGCTCCGCGGCGACCAAACGCAGCGGCAGCCGGTCCGGAGGCACCCTGGGGGTAAAACGTGGGAGGGCTCTGCCTTAGCTGGTTTAGCTCAGTGGTTAGAGCGCCGGCCCTCAGACCGGAAGGTCCCAGGTTGGATCCCCGTCCCAGTCCGGTTGGGGCGTGTGCAGGAGGCAACCCATCGGGGTGTGTCTCTCACATCGATGGTTCTCTCTGTCTCTCCCCTCCCTTCCACTCTCTCTAAGAATCAAGGGAAACAGTCTGGGGTGAGGATTAACAACTAGTGGGCGGCTCTGTCACAAAAAGGCGGGGGCGCCAGGCCTTCGCTGAGGGCTTCTCCCCGTTTTGTCACCAGGAAAAAGTACATGAAGGAAGTCTGTACCAACCACGCCTCGGACGAGTACTTCACGCAGTTCAACACCCGGAGTCGATGATGAGAAAGACCGCCCCCCGCCCCCCATCATTCATATAAACGCCGTCGCCTTGGAGAGTCACATTCATCCCAAAAACACACTCGCCCTGCCGGTGGCTCGCTTGGTTGGAGGGTGGTCCCGTACCCCAAAAGGCTGCAGGGTTGACTAACGGTCAGGGCATATACCTAGGTTGAGGGTTCGATCCCCGATCAATGTTTCTCCCATTGGTGTTTTTTTCTCTCTCTCCCTTTCTCTCTCAAAAATAAAAACACATAACCTCAGGCGAGGGTTAAATAACAAACAAACTACTTGGCCCAGAGTCCCCTTAGCGTCACCTCCCCTGCCTTTCCCCAGGAGCCGGGTCAGTGCGGCTCCGAGCTCTAGAGCGGCGTGGGCGCGGTGGAGCCGGGGTGGGGGGGCAGCCCCCCCACCAGGGCCATCCCAGAGAGAGAGGCCGCGGAGGCGGGAGGTGGCATCGGGGCTCAGCTCCGCTCCCTGGGGACCCCTCCCTGGGGACCGGTCCGCAGCCCGGGGTGGGGACTGGACTCCTCGCGCGCTCCAGGGGCGGAGCGGGAGGTGCGTGTTGAGTGGTGGGCCCAGCTCACGCCTTGGGCAGTGGGGGCCTGGGGTGGAGCCCCCCCCACACCCCCCACTCCTGGTAACAGACCCAAGACAGGCGTGGCTTCAGCAGAACAAGTTGGTTTCGTGTTTCTGTGAACCCCAAGGTGAGCGGCGCACCCCGGGGCTGGGCGCTGTCTCTCCGCCCGCGCCCCCAGGAGGCCCCGCTGCCCCCCACGCCCCTCGGGCAGCAGGGAGGGGGAGGGGTCTGTGCTCCCCGCTGTGAGACTGGGGAAAGCGTTCCCTCCGTCACATCCACGGGCAGGCTTCCGTCACGAGACCGCCCCGCTGCAGGGCGGGCTGGGAGACCCGCTGGTGGCTGCCCCGGCAGTGATTCTGTGACGGACGGAAGATGGACGAATGCACATCAGGGGACAGCTGGCCGTGGGCTGGTCCTGAAGTGCGACTGGAGTTTGCCAGAGGGCGGTGAAGGGGGTGCTTTGCACTTGGGGGTGTCTGCAGTAATGGGGTCTCCAGCTCGAGGGCCCAGGATGACTGGGTTCTGCCAGGCACCCCTCCACCCCGGGGGTTCCCTGAGGGCCCTATGCACAGTTTATCGTTAGCCACGACAGCCGGATAGGCCAGTGCTGCCACTCAGCGCCCTCCCCCCGACCCCCACCCCCGTCTAAGCGCAGCTCCGTCCTGCCCCTGCTCACACCGGGCGCTGGCCGAGGTCACCGGCCTGAGGACTGGCAGGGCCCAGGTTCCCACCGGGCTGGGCTCCGGGCGCATACAGGCACCGGGGGCTGAGGGAGAGGTGACGGGCGTTACCGCTGTGGTCGGCACGTGGAGGGCGGGCCTGGGGAGCTGGGGGGGGGGGGCGGGGGTGGGGAGTGGAGGGGGGCCTGTGGCCGTGGCCCGAGAACCAGGCAGGGCCAGATCCAGGAGGCGGAGGACTTAACCGAGTGCTCATGGCCAGGCAGCAACAGGGGTGGATGTGCGTTTCAGAAACGTGAAGGCGAGAGAGAGAGAGAGAGAGAGGGGGGGGGGGGGCGAGGGAGAGAGAGGGAGAGGGAGAGAGGGAGAGGGAGAGAGACAAAGAGGGAGAGAGGGAGAGAGAGAGGGAGAAGGAGAGAGAGAGGGAGAGGGGGAGAGGGAGAGGGGGAGAGGGAAAGAGAGAGAGAGAGAGAGAGAGGGAGAGAGAGGGAGAGAGAGAGGGGGGGGGAGAGAGGGAGAGAGAGAGGCCAACTCCGAAGACAGACGTCGCCGCCTCCCTCCCAAGCCGGGCCCACACGGGCTCCCAGAGGCAAAGCATGTGGTCAGGGGCCAGCTGGGCAGGGCTCGCACCCAGAGTTACCCTAGTGGGGCCCGCCCCCAGCTTGAGGTGGGGCTGGGAGGGCAGCCTCGGTGCTCCAGCTAAAACCGGCTTCTCCATGTTACGTGGGGAGCGAGGGAGCGGGCACGTGGGCTCCTTAGCCTCTCCTGCGTGTGGGGCTCCCGGGCGCCCGGGCGGACGGTCTCGGTTAGTCTTGCGCCAGGAGGACGCTGCGGAGAGGGCTCTGCCCGGTCAGACAGGCAGCGGGGCGGCGCTCGCTCCCCGGTTCCTCCCAGGATGCCCCCCGAGCTGTGTCTGCCGCCTGCCACCCTGCCACACCCCCTGCAGGTGCCGGGCCGGGGGGTCCCCGCCCCGTGAGCAGCCGCGGCCTGTCCTGGACCGTCAGCAGCGACGAGGACACTCCCTCTGGGGAAGCCGGTGCAGGTGTGCCGTTCCTGGGGCTGCCATGACCGAGGGCCACAAACTGGGGGTTACGCGACAGAAATGTGCGGGTGCTCACAGTCGAGGCCAGAATATAGGGGGGCATGGCTGCCAGCCCCCCAACCCCGCGCCTGGTCACTGCTGGGGATCTTTGGGGTTCGCTGGCTTCATCTCCCATCTCTGCCCGCCCCCCCCCCCCCGCCGTCTCCACACGGCTTCTCCCTGTGTGCCAGTCTGTGCCCAAATCTCCCCTTTTCATGAGGACACGAGGCCTATTCGATTAGCCCGAGTGACGCCTGCATTGACCGTTCCTCACGCGGTCCCAGTCTGAGGGCCTGGAGGTCCGGACGCGGTCATACCTTTTTTTTTTAAAAAATATATTTTATTGATTTTGTACAGAGAGGAAGGGAGAGGGAGAGAGTGTTAGAAACATCGGTGAGAGAGAAACATCGATCAGCTGCCTCCTGCACACTCCCTACCGGTCATGTGCCCGCAACCAAGGTACATGCCCTTGACCGCGCAGGCCGACGCTCTATCCACTGAGCCACACGGGCCAGGGCGCGGTCATATCTTTTGGAGGGACACGATGCAGCCCACAAAGGGGGAACCCAGCGGGGCAACTGGCTCCCTCGCCTCCCGGATGACCCCATTAGGAGCATAGGTGCCGGGGCTGGATACGCCAGCTTTGGGGAGCACAGTGGTGCAGTGAACCCCCCGCATTGGGCAGGGTCAGGGGGAGATGGGAGGCGAGGTCGGCTCCTTCAGGGCATGCTGATGCTCTTCATGTGCTGGAAGCTCTGCCAGGACCCACACCTCTCGCAGGAGACACGGGCGGACGTAAAAGCAAGCACAGAAGCCAAGGGGCGTGCGGTGGGATCACACAGAGACGCTCGAGGCCACTGCGGGCGCCAGTGACACGGTCACCGCCCGGGATCGCCGGGCCGGCGTGGCGAGGCTTGCTTACCCCGGGAATGTTGCATCGTTATAAAAAAAGGTTCCATGCCGAAACCGGTTTGGCTCAGTGGATAGAGCGTCGGCCTGCGGACTCGAGGGTCCCAGGTTCGATTCCGGTCAAGGGCATGTACCTTGGTTGCGGGCACATCCCCAGTGGTGGGTGTGCAGGAGGCAGCTGATCGATGTTTCTCATCGATGTTTCTAGCTCTCTATCCCTCTCTCTTCCTCTCTGTAAGAAATCAATAAAATATATTTTTAAAAAAAAGGTCCCAGAAGGAAAGCCAGGCTTGAAAACTGTGGACACAGGCCTGCTGTGAGCGCCCCCCCTGCTGGTCACCAGTGGCACAGCACAGTCCCTGTGGTTCTTAGGAAAATGAACTCGGATTAAAACTAACCCCCCCATCCCCCACGCCCCGTGCTGGGCAGGTTCTGGCGACACCGGGAGTGACTGAGCGTGGCTGGACGGCAGAGCCGGCGTCCAGGTGTGTCGCCCTCCCGGTTCCTCCTCGGAACGCCCCGTTACGGTTTGACACAGACACACGCAGCCCAGAGGCTCCGTTTCGTTCCACTTTTTTATTTTTTACATCTTATTATAAAAAATTTCACTCCTACAGGAAAACGGAAAGAATCGTACAGTCTAGGCCCAAACACCACTCCCTAGGTTGTGCAGTTAATGTTCGCTTCGTTGCGTATCTCTGCAGACCGCTCCCTAAGATTCCAGGGATGCCCTGCTCACTAAAGACACCACACAAAGCGGCACAAAACGGTGTATTTCTCCTCCTCTCGCAGGAGGAGGCTGGAGCGAGAGCAGTTCCCGGCTCGCGAGGTCACACATGGGAGTGGGGCGTGGTTTACAAGGAGATAGCCTGAGCCCACAGCCCTGCTCGTCCCCACCCGTGCCCCCCTCCAGTGAGCGCCCCACCACCCCACGGGCCAGCCCCATGGCAGGAATCAGAAACACTGTCCTGCCCCCAGGGTGTACACAGGACACTTCTGTGTGTGCCACACTGAAGGGTTTGCTGGGACGGGGCGGTGGGGCTGGCTGCATGGAGCGTGAGGTAACTCGTATGGGCGGATGGGAATGTGCAGGAGAAAACAGATGCTCACCCCCCACCCCCCACCCCCGCCCAACCCCGCTCGCCGTGTCCTGACAGCAAAGGCCGGGCCCTAACACACCTGCAACCAGCACGTGTCGCTGCCTGCTGTGCCCTTGTCTACCAGCAGGTGGCGTCTCTGCCTCGCGTGCACCTGCCTCTGCAGGCTCCAGAGTCCCCGCCACCCTGCTTGCACGTGCGCCTCGGGTCTCTGCAGGCCCCTAGAGGAGGCCTGCGTGGCGGGGGGGAGGGGGGGGAGAGGGGCTGGCGGCCGGGCCCACGCTCCTCTCGTGGTCACGGGTGGGGACGTCGGGTGGGGTGGGGTGGGGAGGGGTGGGGTGGGGGGTGTGGAGCGAGCCTCCAGAGTGCATTTTCCAGAAGTGGCATCTCCCCCGCCATCTGCACCGCGTCGGGTCCTGAAAGACAGGGGTGAAGGGAGCTGCAAAGCCGAGCGAGAGCGGGAGGGTGAGGGAGAGGCGGCAGGGGGGCCCTCCTCTGGGCTCACCCCACCCAGCAGGGGCCCAGGCCTGCCCCACACCCTGGTCCACCCCGTCCCCAGGTTCGTGCTGCCCCCTCGTTGAGACCTGGCCACCCCTCTGCCAGAGCTGGCACGGTCCGTGGCACCGTCCTGGGTCTGGGCCGCCTTCCTTATGGTTTCCCAAATGAAGGAGGGCTACCTGAGCGGCCACGGCCCCGGCGGTGGGCGCGATGGGCGCGGGCAGCGGGAGTGCCGCCACTCGGTGGGCCTTTCTGTCTGGTCCCCGAGGAAGCTTTGCACCCGCGTCTGCTCTGACAGGGCCGGAGACCCACCGCTGCCCACCACCGGGGCTGGGGCGGCCCGAAGCCCCTGGAGAACGCCTGCCGGGCCTCCCCTCCAATGGACGAATCACGCCCAGGTTCCCAGGGGCTCAGCAAGCACACCTTGGAGGACAGGGCTGGCCGCCATGGGCCTTCCTGGGACCGGCCGGACCCAGCCCGCCACCCGTTAGTCTCTCGCTCAGGGTCATGCTGGCCTGGGCTTGCTCAGCTTGTAAGTGGCTTGTGTTTCTCTCACATCGATGTTTCTCTCTGTCTCTCCCTCCCTCTCCCACTCTCACTGAAAATCCATGGGGAAAACGCCCTCGGGTGCGGGTTGGTGACGGGGGTGGGTCTGCAGCGACAACCAGCGCGCCCAGCGGAATCCCAGCCCCTGGGGCAGCGGCTCCCTGAGCCCAGCACACCGGACTCCGTGTGCTATGTGACTGACCCCCGCGCTCTGTGATGTGTCATCGCCCCCTTCCTCCCAGACGAGGACCTGAGACACAGAGAACAGAACCGCCTTTCCCACGGAGCCGGAGCCCAGCCGGAGCGGGTCTACCCGGTTCAGACAAGCCCAGGGCATCCAGACTGCAAGGGGGCCGGTCCCCCGGGACCCACAGGGGGGCCCAGACCCCCGGGACCTGGTCGTGTGATGACGGAGGAGCTGCCAGGGCAAAGTGCCCCTGGGGCACTGTTGGTTGAGGCCTCCCGGGCCTGTACTCGGACCCGCCAGGCAAGCCAGCCCGGAAGAGGGGCAGGGTGGGCCCCTGTCGATCCCTGGGGGCCACGGGCACAGGAGCAGTGGGAGAGGCGGAGGGAGCACCGGTGTCGGATCCGGGCTTCCGGCAGGGGACTCAGCCGCACGTGCTCCCGTCTCTTCTGCCCCCTCCCCAGGCCCCCGAGCCACGCCTGGCGCAGCCATGGCCTCACCGAGGTCTGGGAGGCTCCAGGGCTGGGACTGCGGGGACCAGATGGAGACCTGCTGTCTGTCCGCGCCTGTGTGTCCTCATGCCCGGCGGGGACCGGAGCTGCAGAGGGAAGAGAGGGCCGGGGCCTGGGGGGGGGGGGCAGAGGGCAGTGCGGGCACCTCTCAAGCCCCGGCTCGGCGGGCGGCCCCTCCCAGGACGTCAGACGGGCTTTCCGTCGATGAGGCTCGTTTCCCCGGCTGGAACGTGACACTGACCTGCCCCTCAGGGTTCCCGAAGGGAGTGGGTGGGTGGGTACAGGTAGGGGCCCAGCCCTGGCGCACCTCGGCTCGCAGAAGGACTCAGGGACGGTGGGTAGGTGGGCGTGGTCACACTCCGGGCCCAGCTCCCCGCTCTGCCTGTCATTTCCACGTCTATAAACCGGGGATAATAAGTACATTCTCGTCCCAGAATGATGAGAATTAAATGAGATAATTGGTTCAAGTGCTTGGCATATAAGATGATCTTCCTAAATGTCCGCTATTAATGTGCAAAAAATGCACATTCGGGGCCACCCAGGACTCCGGAGTGGAGAACCCCACACCAGTAATGCTATCTGAGAGGGCTCCAAACCACGAGCGTGAACCCTGGCCCGGGGGGGGGGGGGGGGTGGAGAAGCCGCTCCATCGCAGCTCAGAGCAGCAGTTCTGCGTCGGCGCGTCTCCGTTCCTGCCTCAGAGAAGCCCCTTTCCCTGCGACAAGCCGGGGACCCTTCGGGAGGAACTGTCAGTGAGAAAACCCGGTGTGTCCTCACTCGTGACACCCAGCTCACCCTGGGTGAGCTCCACCTGTGTGCCTGGCTGGGTGTGGGGTCTGGGGAGGGTGGGAGGGGTGCCCGGGCCTTTGTCCCTGAGGCTTTCGCCATCAGGAGGCCCTGGACCGTTCCGATGAAATGTACCAAGTGGCTGGCTCCCCCCCCCCCCCAGAAACGCACTGGGAGCGCTCTCCGGGGGAGCGGCCACAGCCATTTCTTGGAACCGGAACCGTCTGCGGCGGCTGCAATCCCTCCGCTGGGCCTGTTTTCTCTCGGGGAAGCCAGGGTTTGAGTGCTGCATCTGGGTGAGGATCGCGGGATAATAAGAACCACATGTTGTCGGGGGAAATGACTGGAAATTACACCGAGGACGAGAATGTGGGGTTTTGAATTGCCTCTTGGAAGGCAGGGCTGAGAAGCAAACACACGAGACGTCCTGCCTATAAATCTCCCCGATGTTGCAACACTCGGTCTCCTGCTGCGGCCCCTCTCCCGGCCCCTCTCCAGGCACGGGGGCGGGGGCGGGGGGGGGGGGGGGGGGAAAGGGGCCTGGGGCAGCGGCCGGGCGGCAGTGACTACCCACAGCCCCATGAGACCGCCAGCCCACCTCTCCTCCGTGCACCCCTCCTGCCGCTGGAATCCCCACCTGCATGTCCCACAGGCATCGCGGACTCAACGTGTCCAAACTGCTCTCCTCACCTCCCCGAACCCGCGCTCTATCCGCACATTCCACCGTGATGAAAGGCACCACCTGGCCCCCGGCGGGCGGGCGGACACCTGGGAGCCCATCCCGTCTCCCCACCCCCACGCCGCCCACGTCAATCAAGAACCGATTGGGTTCTTGCTTCCGTGTGCCCTGGCCCCGTCCCGGTTCCGGGTCCTCAGAGTCTGGTCACTTGCAGCGGCCTCCTGCCGCCCGCCCTGGACGGCCCGCTCCCCCTCCCTCCAGCCGCTGGGACCTCGGGAGAACCCAGCCCCCCTGGCTGCGGCCCGTTTGGGACCTGAATTGGCACCCAAACCCACCAGTTCCTCCACTGAACTCCACCTGCCAAGAAAACGCAAATAACAACAACATAAACTCAATCTAGGGCCGTGGTCGGCAAACTGTGGCTCGCGAGCCACATGCGGCTCTTTGGCCCCTTGAGCGTGGCTCTTCCACAAAATACCACGGCCTGGGCGAGTCTATTTTGAAGAAGTGGTGTTAGAAGAAGTTTAAGTTTAAAAAATGTGGCTCTCCAAAGAAATTTCAATCGTTGTGCTGTTGATATTTGGCTCTGCTGACTAAGGAGTTTGCCGACCACCGATCTAGGATGTAGTAAGAGGAGGGACCGCCCAGGGCCTGCCCGACACCAGGGCGTCCGGGTGGGACTGTGCCCCTCCCTCCTGTCCACCACCTCCCGGTAATGAAACTGGGGGGGGCAAGGCCCGAGGCATGGAGGTGACTCAGACACAGTCCCTGCCCAAGGGGCTCTGAGGGTGGGTAGTTAGTAACGACTGACCGAAGGGAAAGTTACCAGCAGGAGGGGCCGGAGGGGGCAGGACCAGCCAGAGAAGCACCCTGAGCCCCGAGGAGGCCCACGGTGGGCGGGTGCCAGGGGCTGGGGACGCGGGCAGAGCCTTCGCAGGACCGCGGGGGGCAGAGCTGGGCGTTAGGCCCCTAAGCAGGCCCCACGCTCTCCCACACCCCCGCCCAAAGGCAGGCCTTTTGCTTGGGCTTTGTGCTTGGGGATCCCGACGGGGGGACAGGGACGCCCTGGGCGCACCCCCCTCTCTGAGCGGGCGGCGCTGGGAGGCGGCCTGGCCCCCAGGGCCGGTGAAGAACAGGTCTGGGTGCGTCTGCTCTCGGGAGGCCGCCCGGAAGTAAATATTTGCTGGGCGAACGCAGACGCCCTTTCCCTAGCACAGCGCCCAGCAGCCTGCCCCGGGCGCCGAAGGGAGCGCTAACAGCGCTCAGCGGGCGTCACCCTCCTCGAGTGGCAGCAGCGGGCGCTGGCTGCGTCCCGCTCGGTCCTGTAATCCCCACACGGGGAGCTGCACACCAGGCTGCCAGCTCAGCGCCCGCCCAGGGGCCCGCGGCCGGTCAGCGGGGACCAGGCAGGGCAGGCCGAGCGCGTGCGAGTCCAGGGCAGCCTCCAGCGCGGGGAGTGGCGGCACGTTCTCCTCCCCCAGCCCTGCGCCCCGACCTGAGCCCCTCCGCCGCCTGCGGGCCCCTGGGGCGGAGACTGCACAAGGTCACAGGGCCCAGCATGAGGTCACAGGGCCCGGCAGGAGGTCACAGGGCCCGGCACGAGGTCACAGGGCCCGGCACAAGGTTACAGGGCCCGGCAGGAGGTCACAGGGCCCGGCACGAGGTCACAGGGCCCGGCATGAGGTCACAGGGCCCAGCATGAGGTCACAGGGCCCGGCAGGAGGTCACAGGGCCCGGCAGGAGGTCACAGGGCCCCGCACGAGGTTGGGACCGGCGGGCACTCTGCAGACTTCTGCTGAAAGCTAGGAGCGCCATTTATACAGACCCCAACCGCCTCCCCACCGACGGCTCCCGCCCACCCACAGCTGCCCTCCCCGGGAGCCGGCACCAAAGGCCCGGGGCGGCTGTAAAGCCAGGCCTGGGAGGAGAAGCCCTCGCTCTCCTCTCATTTTACTGTAAGCGGACCCCTCCCCCTTTCCAAAGCTCACACTGTGGCTGCTCCCACTCCTTGGGCAATAATTCGTGGAACACCCACAACACGCTTGGACCTTCCCGTGAACTCATGATCAATGATGGGGGGTTTGTGTGGGGAAGGCAGGCGTGGGCGCTGGGCTCGGGCGGGTCACCGGGGCGCCCCCACCCCGGCACAGAGGAGCGGGTCCTGCCGCCGCCCCGGCGGAGGGGCCCCGGAGGGGGTGTAATTGGTTCTGCATGGAGCTGTGCTGGTTTCTGTCCACGTCGCAGGAAAGAATTCGGGGGGAGGCCCACAGTCGGAGGTCACGTGGCCACTCCCCGCGGACGCCCCCCCCCCCCCACCTGTTCCCAATTAGCCGCTTCCTGTGACCAAATCCCGCCTCTTCCCTGGCGGAGCCCTGCTCGCGCTTCCTTTGTAAGATGCGCACCAAGCCAGGCCCTCGGAGGCGGGAGGACGGGGCCCTGCGGGGCCGGGGCCTGGGTGCACGGGGAGGGCTGGGCACGCTGAGCCCCGTCCCTCCGCACCTCCGGCCGTGGCGCCAGGGCCTGGGTTTATGGGGCGACACTCCCTCCGCGGACGCCCCGGCGGCTGGCCACCTGGGTTCAGAGAGCCGGGCGGGCGGCGCTTTGGGCCGAAGCGATGTTTCCGTCCCGCCGGGCTGAGCCCCAACAGAAAGGCCCGCGGCTATTTTTAGGCGGCGCCGCTCCGTTCACAGGACCCTCCTCTCCCCCGGGGGCCGCTGGGCTGGGTTTGCAGTTTCCTAGTTTCCCTGCTGCCTGGGGAGCCGTCGGGCACTCACACCCCCGAACCCACTTTTCCTGCTGCCGCCCAGTCACATGACACTGGTGACATGACTGCTCCCCCTGATCTCCGGGGCGTAGAAAGCGCTGTGCTGCCCGCACCCCCCCACCCCCGCCGGCAGGGTGGCATTTCGGGGTGTCCGCTCTGTGCCATGCTAGCAACCCCCGGCTGTTCCCTCCCAGCTCTGGTGTCCCAGGTGCTGTGGGTGCTGTGGCATCAGCACCGTCCAGAGGAGCCGGGGCCGAGGCCGCAGCCGCAGCCGCAGGGGCGCCCGCACACGGAGCCGCGGCCGGGTTCGTGGGCCCGGCTCTGGGCCCGGCTCTGGGCTCGCTGTGGCGACACCGCGGGGCGGGGAGTGAATCTCGAGCTCCTCTCTGGCCCGGCGGCGGCCGGGTGGGGTCTGTCACAGGCGGGAGCACAGGCGGGAGCCAGGGTGCGGGGAAAGCCGGCCACGCGTGTGCTCACTGACAGCGCCCGGCGTGACGGGAGCACAGCCCGGCGCCCTGAACAGCGCACACTCGCTGTCGCAGCCCGCAGGCCGGGCGTCCCGGATGGAGGTGTGGGCAGGGCTGGCTCCTCCCCAGGCCTCTCCCGGCGGCGTGCAGACGGCTGTCCCTCCCTGGGCCCTCACGGGGGCGCCCCTCTGTGCCCTCATCTTCGCTTCTTATAAGGAACCGGGCAGGGCTGATTAAGGTGCACCCTGAAGACCTCATCTCAATGAATGGACCCCTCAGAGTCCCCCCACAGTGCCTGCTGAGGTCCTGGGCTGGGGAATGGTGGGGTGTCCAACTCAGCCCCTACCAGAATGCATTGCAGTTTGAGGAGGACGAGTCCTGAGAACCCCAGAAACACCCGAGAGGCGATGTTGGGTATGTGTTGGGGTGCAGGGAGGGGCTTGGCTGGGCTGGGAGTTGGGGAGGGGGAGGCAGAGAAAAGAGCAGAGATCTAGGACCAAGCACCCGGAACCCAACGTGGGGCGGGACAGGGGGGAGCCCGGGGAGGGTGGCGTCCCCTCAGGGGCCCCAGGAAGGGGTGGCTTCGAGGCCCAGGGCGTGGTCCCAGGGGCATGGCCTCCGCGTGGGGGTGGGTGCCTTTTTCCCATCGGTGTGAACCCCGTTTCCTGACGCCACAAGACAGCGGGCGTTGGACTAGAGGCTTAGCATTGCTCTGAGTCCCAGCACCACCCCAGGGCGGGTTCAGGGTTCAGGCACGGAAGAGACTGGAATACGGACATACACTCGTTGAGGGCTTTCCCCAGGCAGGTGAGAATTTCTGTCTTCAGGAATCAGCCCACCTTCTGGGAGTTAAAGACGGTGACTGTGTCCTGTGATTGGAAAGCCTGGCGCCCCCCCCCCCCCACCACCAAGGCCGTCCGTGGAGGCCCGTGGCGGGGAGCTAACCCGGACGCCCCGCCCGCCCGCTTGGCAGGGGAGAAGCCGCCTGGCGGCCTCACTGCGGCTTTGTTTGGCCTCTGCACACCGATTGGTGGAAGGAGTGATGCTTTCCAGATGCGGCCGCTCCGCAGCCAGAGTCCCCGCCAGGGCCCCGCGGCGGCCTCTCCAGCGGCCTCCCCCGCTCGCTGGCCCCCGCTGTGCGCTTCGGCTCGCTTCCTGCTGGGCCCGGGGCCAGGCAGAGGGTCCCCAGGCCTCCGGCTCCAGCATTCCACATGTGCCTCGGGCTTGCGACGGCCCAGAATCAAAGCCAGGCCCGGACCCCCCCCTCCCCGCCCCGGGCTAGCAGCACTGATGCCTTTAATTTGAAAAGTGCTTCATAATCTTCAGAAACACCCCCACCAGTCTGTCCCGAGCTGCCTGCCCAGCCCCATCTCTCTGGGCGCTGCTGGGGGGGGGGGGGGGGGGCGGGTTCCTGCTATTGGTTCCAGCTGCCTTGATACCCCCTCCGGGGGAGGCCAGCACGAACCCCTCAACACACACCACCTAACCCCCACCCCCAGATCTGCCCCCACTCCCCTGCCTGCCCCTGCCTTTGGGTAAATATCTTCCTTGTATTCTGACACTTGAACAAATAGGTGAGACACCGACGTTGCAACTTCGTTTGAACTTTGAACTGCAACGCAGTTACAGATTCACAGGAAGTGCAAACCGCCCCGGGAGGCCTATCTACTTCCGGGACGGTGGGCGGAAGTCCCTTCCCTCTCCCTCCCTCCAGTGCAACAGGAAATCTGCACATTTTGTACAAAACAAATGGAAGAAGGTTCTGGAAGGCGGAGAGAAGCAGGTGGGCTGACTCCAGACCCACAGAGCAGGCTCAGGGAGTCTGGGGTGCCCCCTGCCTCTCGGGGGCCGGGCTGGGGCTGAGAAGCGGCTGCTGGGTGCCCACAGGCAGGTGAGCAGCAGCCCGAAGCCCGGCCGCAGCGGGGGACCCGGAGGGGCGGCCCAGCGGGACCCCAGCTCACGCAGTAGCTGCCCCGCTTCAGGGGCGCAGGTCAGGTCCAGCCTGACGGGTTGACCCGGGCTGAGGTAGGGAGGTGGGACGGAGAAAAGAAAGGAAGACAGGACCGCGGGAACCGGGAGGGCGGCGAATCTTCGAGAGATTGCGACCACGATACCTTTTATACACAAATACTGAATAGGAGGTCTGTCAAGAGGAATGTATTCTTTGTTCCTCTTAATCACTAAGGGAGGGACCAAGCAGAAGGACAAATTCTTGGTACAGCAAATCTCAGTAAAATAGTTGCAGACGTCTTGATAAGCCATGAAAGGCTGTTCTCATTCTGCAAAGGTTGCGCTCATCCTACAGATAACCGCCATCCAAACGAGTCTGGGAACGCTGTGTGGGTCAGGGTCCCAGCCTTGCTAGCCCCTTCAGGTGCAAGGACGGCGTCAGTTTATACCTGGTCTCCAACAGGCGCACACAGGAGGACCCGCCACCCCTCCAGGCAGGGCCCCCACCCCAGGGGGCTGGGTGGGGAGCCGGGCGCGAGGAGGCCCCTCTCCCACGGCTCAGCAGAGACGCGCGGGGAGTGGAGACTTGTACCCAGCGTGGCCGTGACAGGCCCCCCTCCTCTCCCCACGGGGTCAGAGGAGGCCCAGGTCCCCGTGGCCCAGCTGTCACCTCCCCCTGCCTGTGGCTCAGGTGGGAGCAGTCACAAAGCACTTCTGTCTCTCCCACCGGAGGGTTCAGAGGGGCCCTGCGGGGAGCCAGACCCCACCCCACCCGGTGGGAACAAGGGGCCCCGACCTGGGTGCAGGCCGGCCGGCAGGACACCCGCCCTTCCACCTCCCGGCAGGAAGGCAGGGCCGCGTCCCCGCCGGAGCGCAGGGAGGAAGCGGGACAGAGGTTCAGAGCGGACCGCGTCTCACGTGAAATCGGAGAACATCATCGCAATGAGAACCAGCAAGGTCTCCCCTGAAGGGAAGACGACAGTAAGCAGACCTCAGCGGGAGGACGGGGCGGGCGATGGGCTGCCGGACAAAGTCCCCGAAGCAGCCGCGGGAACAGCGCCCCGGCCCGCGCCCGGCGATGCTTCAAGCTCAGGGAGAAAGCGACGGTCTCAGCGGAATCTGTGAGCCAGAGATAGAACAGCAGGAAGTACTTCACACGAACAACCCGGATACAACGCCGGGGAGAAGGGACAGGGCCTCGGACCCGGCGCCACAGCGTGAGAGCCGATGTGTGTGATGTCAGGCTCTGGAAGGAGCGAGAACGCGGGTGGAGCTGCAATCAGAATGGAAAACGTCCCACATTTGGCAAAAGACATAAACCTATAGCATCAAGAAGCTGAGTAAATCCCAAGTATGATGAACACACCCCCCGCCCCCCCGCCCCCCGGCACCTCAGAGCCCAAATTCCGACCATGAGAGACAGAATAAAACCCTGAAAGCGGCGAGAGAGAAATAGCACCTTCTCTAGGGGGGACAGTTATAGTGACAGCAGATTGCTCCTCAGCAATCCTGGAGGCCGGAGGGAAGTGGTGACATTTCACAAGGGCTGGGGGCGGGGAATTCAGACTTCTAGATTCAGGGAAACTGTTCTTTAGAGAATAAAAGGAAAGCCAGCATATTAGCACGTTAAGGGAAACGGAGAGATATTGTTGTCAGTAGCTCTATCCTTAAAAATTACTAAAGCAAGTTTTCTAAACAGAAAGGAAACAATAAAAGAAGAAACCTTGTAAATCAGGGAAATAAGCAAAAATACGGGGACAATTGCTCTAGCTGGTTTGGCTCAGTGGATAGAGCGTCGACCCGCAGACAAAAGTGTTTCAGGTTCCATTCCGGTCAAGGGCACATGCCCGGGGTTGCGGGCTCGATCCCCAGTGGGGGGCGTGCAGGAGGCAACCGATCAATGATTCTCTCATCATTGATGTTTCTACCTCTCTCTCCTTCTCCCTTCCTCTCTGAAATAAAAAAATACATTTTTTTTTTTTTAAATGGGGAAAATATGTTTCCCTTCTTCTCTTGAGTTTACTAAATTATGTTTGACATTGAAGCAAAAAGTGTAACGCTATCAGATGTGGTTTTAAATGTATATAGAGGAAGTATTTCAGACAATTACAAATAGGAGAGTGGAGAAACCGCAAGGGAGGCAAGATTTCTGAACTTCACTCTGGCTGGTGAAACGACACCAGCAGAACGTGGTCCGTTTTGTGCATATAATGTGCCTAGAGCAACAACTAGAGTAGTTACACCGAGCAATGGGTTCGAAGCACTGCAGAACTGAAAACGGAATTCTAGGAAATGTTCAAGTAACACCCAGGATGACGGGAAAAAGAAAATAGGGAAACAAACATAGAACAAATTAAAACAACAACAACAACCACCACAAAATGGCAGGCCTGAGCCCTAATCTGTGAATAATTACATTAAACGTACTAGATGGTCCTGGACCATTTGCCCACAATGAAAAGGCAGAAATGGGCAGGATGAATTTTAAATCTGATCCGACTACACGCTGCCTGCAAGAAACTCGCAATGAGATAGGCAGTTAAAATAAGAAAGATGTATTGTGCACTTATTTTCAAAGGAGAGCTGGTGGCTCTGGGAGTACCGGAGGAAGAGACGTCTCAGCCAAGGACCAGAGACAGAGAGAGACTGTCTAATGACAAAAGGGCAAACCCGCCAACCAGACATTCCGATCCTCAGCGTGTACGCACCACGGCACAGAGCGGTGGCAAATGCGAGAGGGCGTGGAGGGAGGAATAGGCAAATCTGCGATCCTACGTGGAGATTAGCCAAAGGCACAGGCAGGGGGTCGGTCTGGCGTCCTTGTCACCAGCCTGCCCGTCCAGTTAGGATTCTGGCTGGCGGGGCACAGCGTGGGGCAGCATTCCTGGGCTTGCCAGCCGGCCGCGTGCGTGCGCTGGGGTCCTCTCTCTGGGGGTCTCGCGCCGTCACGGACTCTGGACCCTGGAGCCACGCCCCCTGTGTCTTCATCTCCCGAGTCTCCCTCGTGAGAAGGGCCAATTAGCAAACCTCCTCTGCATGTGGGTCTCGGGCTGGGCCTTGGCCCCCGGGCCGAGGAATGAGGCAGATACAGTCCTGCCCTTGAAGCCTCCGGCCTGCGCAGTGGGCATAAGGGCCAGAAACCGTGCGGGGGCCCGGCCGGCGTGGCTCAGTGCTTGAGCATCCACCTGTGAACCAGGGGGTCACTGTTGGATTCCCCGTCAGGCTCCATCCCCAGTGCGGGGCGTGCAGGAGGCAGCCGATTCATGGTTCTCTCTCATCATCGATGTTTCTCTCTCTCTCCCTCTCCCTTCCTCTCTGAAATAAAATAAAAATATATTTAGCCCGGCCGGTGTGGCTCAGTGGTCGAGCGTTTACCTAGGAACCAGGAGATCGCTGTTCGATTCGCAGTCAGGGCACAGGCCTGGGGTTTCGGGCTTGGTCCCCAGTGTGTGTGGGGCGTGCAGGAGGCAGCCGATCCATGATTCTGTCTCGTCATTGATGTTTCTCTCTCTCTCCCTCTCCCTTCCTCTCTGAAGTCAATAAAAATATATTAAAAAAGAAAGAAACGACGCAAGGAAAACGGGAGGCAGCGAGCGCACACCCTGTTCCTAACGGCCTGGGAATGCCGTCCACATTCTGGAACTTCCCGCTCAAAATTGTCAAAATAAGAAAAAGAAGGCCCGTTGCTGGGAGGGAGGAGCCTCAGCGTCGGGGAGAAATTGCTCGCCTGGGACTGGGTCGTTTCCAAAGGGAACGGAGCCGGGAGGCCCTCCGGAGACAGTGTTTTCCAAGGGGCGCGGCCCACTCTGTCCCAGCTCAGGGGCCCGGCCCTCGCGCTGGAGACGCCGTGTTCAGAACCATTGGCTTTGGGTCGGATCCGAAGTCTCATGAACTCTGTGTACCTAGTAACAAATTCGTGCTTGTCTCTCCAAAGTAGACCTCCTCTCGTCATGGGCTGTTTCCTTTTCCCGGGGAAGTGTAGAAAGTGTATTTTGCGTTTCCCCTGGCTCCACAGGGAAGTCATAAGACCCGGCGATTGCCAGCAGACGGGCGCCTGCTGGAACGAGAGCGCGTGGGAGGTTTTACTGAAGGGGTGGTCATGCCCGGAGGAAGGTCAGGCACGCGTGGGGCCGGCCGTGAGCAGCACACGCCGTTCCGGGGAGGGCCTCGGATTGGGCCTGGGGCTGAAGCATCCATCTTATATAAAAACTGCTGTTTGAAATTTTAACCCTGCTATTTGGCTTCTGTAAATGCTTGCTTGCTTAAATAATAAGGAAAATAAGATACGTCCAGTTTTGTGTCGTGTATTTTGGATCACCTTGGTTCCAATGTTGTTGTTTAAATTGCTATTTATTTATTTATTTATTTTAATATGTGTGTTTTTTTTTAAAAATTGATTTCAGAGAGGAAGGAAGAGGTAGAGAGAGATAGAAACATCAATGATGAGAGAGAATCATTGATCGATCGGCTGCCTCCTGCATGCCCCCCACTTCAGAGAGGCCATTAAACCTTCCCCAGACAAGGTTATCAGTGCTGGCACCAGGCCAGGCCTCTGGTTGAGGTCTCAAGGCCCCAGCACATAGGGGCTCTTTAAGAACTTGCAAAGGGGGCCGGAAACAACCCATATTTGGGAGACAAAGAAGGTAAAACATATAAATAGAAAAAGTTACTCCATGTGGAGACCCAGAATTTGAGAGACATCTTCCTCTGGACCCGCGCGTAATAAATGTAACTCCATCTCTCTAAGTGTTGCTTGGTTCTTCGGTTTTCTGTAACAGGGCTCAGTTTTGCTTTGGTCACGACAGTCCTTCATACGCACACACATTCCCCCCTTTTGAGTGGGGGCCTGTTTTCCGCTTGTTTGGCCTCTGTCCCCACCATGACACTAAATTGCCAAAACCGAAACCTGGGAAGCGGCTTCGTTTGAGATGAGGCATCGGATGAGGAGCTTGGGTACATCCAGTTTTGTGTCGTGCATTTTGGACCACCTTGGTTCCAATGTTGTTGTTTAAATTGCTATTTATTTATTTATTTATTTATTTATTTTAATATGTGTGGTTTTTTTTTAATTGATTTCAGAGAGGAAGGAAGAGGTAGAGAGAGATAGAAACATCAATGATGAGAGAGAATCATTGATCGATCGGCTGCCTCCTGCACGCCCCACACTGGGGATTGAGCCTGCAACCCAGGCATGTGCCCTTGACCAGAATCGAACCTGGGACCCTTCAGTCGGCAGGCCGACGCTCTATCCACTGAGCCAAACTGGCTAGGGCTAAATTGCTTTGTATTGATTAGAGAAGGAGAGAAACATCGATTTGTGGCCCCACTTATTTATGCATTGAATGGTCGCTTCCTGTGTGTGTCCTGACCCAGGATCCGATCGGAAACCTTGGTGTCAAGGGGGATGATGCTCTAACCATCAGAGCTACCCGGAGCGCCCAGTGTTCCTTCATCAGGACAACAAACTCCTCCGGGAGCAGGGCAGGCTGGGGTGAGGGGATGGGGGTGGGGAGCCTGCTTGCAAAGTCAGCCCTGTGGGGAGGAAACAAAGAAAGGGCGTTGCAAAAGCCCCCACCCCGCCGGTGGCCCCAAATCTATCTCAGGAAATACCTTCGCCAAGGGCAGGCCGGGGACCAGCCATTCCCTCATGTTCAGCCCCCAGCTCACTGTCTGGACAGCCTTGGGTGCCTGGAGGCTGTCAGCTGCATGGCTTCCTTGGAACTGCCTGGCAGTCAGAGGTGTTGGCTCCTGGAGTACGGCCCACGCCTCCAGGCCAAGGATGCCGGCCCTCCTTCATTCCAAAGTCAACCTTGGGAGCTCTGAGCAGGGCTGGCCTCCCAAGCCAAGGAGCTTCCTTGCCTGCAGCGAGGGCCCCGAGTGCGGGAGGAGAGGGCTCTGGGGCTGTGCCGCCGGCAGGGCCTGTGCCTCCGCCCTTTCCCGCAGAGCTTGCTGGGGGCCATGGGTTCCCAGGAGACGTTCTGGGGAGTCCTGAGCAAAGGGGCCTTCCGCTCTTGGGGCCCCAGGCTGCGGGGTGGAGGTGGAATCCTGGGGGCAGTGGTGGCATCGGTCGGGGCACCCTCTCTCTTCCCAGGTGGCCCTCGCCTGCTCCTCAGGACTCCAGGCGGCGGCTCGCTGTGGGAAGACTCTGCTGCACCCCAGTATGCTGCACCCCACTCTTCTCTCCTCCTGTGGGTCTCCTTGTCCCCCGTGTGTCCACCTGGCGTGCACTCACCACAAGAATGGCAACCCTGTTTCGTGCCTCGCCTGTGAGCTCCTGTGGGAGGGACCGTGTCTGAAGCATCTTCGTGTCCCTGTGGTCAGCACAGGGTGTTCTTGTCCCCCCCCTCTCCGCCCTGCCTGTGCCCACCCCAAGGTTCTTTTGAAGATAAAGCATTTTCCTCACCCCCCCTCCCAACCGCAGCTGCTTTCAAGATTTTTCTTTGTGTGTGTTTGTTTTTCTGCTAGTCTGTGCTTAAAACGTGGTTTTCTTTGTGTTTACCCTGTTTGGGATCAATTGAGCTTCTTGAATCTGTGGGTTGGTGTCTTTCATTGTTTGGGGAAAATCCTTGGCCATAATCTGAGTATTGCTTTTGTCCCCTCTGCACCTCTTTTTCGATGATATGTATGCTAGTTAGGCCTTTTGATTATGTCCTATAGGCCTTTTAGCCTCTAGTTGTTGTTTTTTTATCCTTTTTTTTTTTTTCTGTTTCAAGATACATATATTTTTATTGACTTCGCTTTGAGTTCATTTTTCTTGTGTTCTGCTGTGTCTGAATCTGTTGCTAAACCTCTCCACTGGGTTCTAAATTTTTCATTTCTGGAATGTCCGTTTGGTTATTTGGTTCTTTTTCTCTGAAGATTCCAATTTCCAATTGGAAAAAACTACCTTTCATTATTTTGCTTACACTTTCCTTTATTCCCTTTGACATATGAGTCATTATTATTTCAGAGTCTTAGTCTGCTCACTGCAACATCTGGGTCGCCTGTGATTGTGCATCCTTCCTGTCTTTCTCTTCATTACTTGTCATAGTTCCTGGACTCTTCATGTCTAGTAATTTTGATTGAATGCTGGACATTGTGCACGGAAAACAGGAGGCTCTGGGTGACCCTCTTCCCCTCTGGAGCTGGTTCTTCCTTACCTCCTGAAAATATTCCCGCTTAAGTGACAAAAATCTAAACACAAAACTGTCCCTGTGAATAAATAACTTGAGGGGCTTTTCATCTCAATGCAACCAGAAATGGAGTGGGGGAGGGGCTTGGTGGCAATTGCAGGCATAACTTGTCTGTCTCTGAGGCATCCCTGTCCCCAGGTGTAGAGAGCACCTGGGAAAGGCCCCTGAGCTGATTGTCATCTGAATCCAGCGGTGCCCGGCAGAGCCATCTCCTGGAAACATACCTTGCCAGAGGCAGGTGTGTTGTCAGCCTGACCTTCAGCTCAGGCGCCAGGGGGTGGGTTTCATTATCTAAATCCAGCCAAGCAGGAGGAACAAACACCATTATCCAGGCCCACCCAGAAGTGACGATTACAAAGAAGCCACAAGACTGCACATAATCTCCTTTGTCTTGGGCTTTAGTAAAACTTCCTGGTATCTTACTGTATAAAATAAACGTGCTGTATCGGCTCTGGGTCACTGTCTCTCCAACGGAGGACAGCTGTCCCACACGGCCCCAGCTTTTCCTTCTATCTCTGTCTGTCTTTTTCTTTCATTTTCTCAATCCCCAGCCGCCCCTACTCAGGAACCGGACCGCTCTCTAGCCACGCTGGATGCGGAAAAGAGAGAAATATTTATACCCAGGTAGTGCCCTCCTGAGCTTTTTATTGAGAACTTGGAGGGACTTGGTCTCCTCATCCCTGACAGACAACAGGAGAGCCAGCTCTGTCTTCCCGAGATCCCACCCTGGCTCTCCCGCCTCCTGTCCACGTAGCTTCAACATCTGGCAAATATATGGAGAGGCGACTGCGGTGGGTTTGAGGCAGGTCTCCTCCCAGGCTGGTCTGTGCCCGAAGCCCCACTCTGCCTTTCTGACGTCCCCCTGGCTCCCAGTTCCCCGCACAGCGCCAGAACCAGCAAATGCGCCACCAGGAACAGGGGGCCGTGCGTCCGGACCCCCTCGTGTTCCCTGCCATGCTGCCATGTGACCACGCAAATTGCCGCCGCCTTCTCTTTCCCCGGGCAGAGGCTCATGGCCCAGAGCAGCCCAGGCCTCAGTGCTCAGAACAAGCAATGGCTGGAGGCTGTCAGCTCACCTCAAGGTCGTCCCACACTAGAATGTCATCTAGCCTAATCCTGGGCGCTTCCCCGGCTCTGCGAGGCCTTAAAATAGGGTGTTTGCAATGGACCCTGGTTTGTCTAATGGATGCGATGGGAATATTGACCTGGGATGGATGATCTGCTGCTTACTCCAATTTAAAAAGTAGGAAGATGCCCTGACCGGTTTGGCTCAGTGGATAGAGCGTCGGCCTGCGGACTCAAGGGTCCCAGGTTCGATTCCAGTCAAGGGCATGTACCTTGGTTGCGGGCACATCCCCAGTAGGGGGTGTGCAGGAGGCAGCTGATCGATGTTTCTCTCCCATCGATGTTTCTAACTCTATCCCTCTCCCTTCCTCTCTGTAAAAAAAAAAAAAAATCAATAAAATATATTAAAAATAAATAAATACAAAGTAGGAAAAGTATGTCCTACCGAGTTTGCCCATGGATTCGCTTTGTATAAAACCGCGCTGACGTGGAAACGCTAAGCACACAGGTGCATGTCTGCCGTGACTGCCGTGACCGTGACCCTTGGGGTAAGCGAGCGGGAGGGAGGGCGGCATGGACACAGGAGCCTGGGGGTGGGAGGTGGGACGGCACCGTCCTCCGTGGTTTTGCTTCCTTTCATGTGATTACAATGCGGTTTACCGCATTTCCACAAATGTCACTCTGGAAACCCAGGCTTGCAGAGTGGTGTCCAGATTCTAGTTGAGGGGCTACTGTCCCCCACTCCCCACTGTGCACCCTGAGTCACCCCAGGCGATGCCCTGCTCTCGCGAGAGTCCCATACCCAGGCTGGCCCCGCCCGGCCCCGCCTTTCTCCTCGCTGAGGCCTTACAGAGTTGGGAGGTTAACCACGGACCCAGTGAGCCTCCTGGCCACTCTCCGTGCTTCAGCGGGTTGACTCCAGACGTGGAGCCCGGAGGCCGGGAGGGGAGCAGGCCTGGCCTCCCCCGGCCGCACGGGCCTGCTGAGCCCTCTCCTCGGCGCCGTGGCTGATTTCCCGTCTCAGGGCTGTGAGAGGCCCGGGCCGTCGGCTGGGCTCCGCTGGTCTGCATGGAGCCGGGAGACCCCGGCGTGAGCCCACGGCGGCTGCGGAGGCCCAGGCCACGCTGGAGGGACAAGCGCATGGCCCGGGCAGGCGGCTGATCTGATCAGACACGCGCACGGTCAGGCCTGCGGCGCATCCTCCACGTGCCCGAGACACCCTGTGTGGGTGCACGCAGGACAAAGGCGCTCCTGCCCAGGCGAGCCCCAGCCGGGGCCGCTGAGGTGAAAGGGCGGCCCGGCCAGTGGAGAGAGAGAGAGAGAGCGGGGGGTGAGGGGGGTGGGGGGTGGCAACAGTCAGTGCCAGGCAGGCTGGCCGTGCGAGAGCCGGGGAGAGGGGCCCACAGAGACCAGACAGGCTGATGGGAGGGGAAGCCAGCAGCCGACGGGCCCCACAGACCACCCAGCCCGGGCCCCGCGTCACCCCGAAATCCCAGAGGGAGGGAGAGGTGTTTGGTGATCTGAAACACGAGAGCCCTCGGAATGTGGTCATGGTGAAGTCAGCCTCATAAACCGAAACCCAAGACGCAGGCCGCCTTCCTGGCTCAGTGACTCTGGCGCTGTTACCTTCAGGCTGAAACCAGCGCCACAGACCCAGGGGCTGGAGCTCGCGTGGGGCAGTTGGGACAGGCAATGCTGAGTGGGCCACCCTGTCACCACAGTGCTCCGGAGAGTCAGGGCCACCTGAGGATGGACCCGCCAGGAGGGGAGGGACCGCAGGGGGGGAGGGCCTGCCAGGCCAGGGAGCGGCAGCCACAGGTGGAAGGAGGGTGTTTCATGGCGAATGGAAACTCCACCCCCATAGCATCAGCCTCACGGAGGCAGGATTTTGTCTGTCCGGGTCACTTCTGCGCTAGGACAGTGCCTGGCGCACAGTAGGCGTGCTGGAAAGCACTTGTTGTGTGACTGGGTGAGTGAGCAATGCACCGGATGCGCAGAGAGAAGAACCGAAGATGAAACAGAAGAAGACCGACAGTCAGCGTGTCCCAGGGCCTCATGTGGCAGCCGGAGGCCCCGGGCGTGGACCCGCCCACAGCAGGGAGCCAGCAGGGGTGCAGCGAGTCCCTCTGCTGGTGCCCAGCTGCCCCGGGCGGTGTGGGGCGTGCTGGAGCCCGGGCATGGCCACGGCCACGGCCACGCCGCAGACACTGTAGTCCTCCGGGGCCTTGCAGTAAAGCTCGCGGTGCCTGCGAGGCCTCTCCTGGCCACACCCACCCCGTGGCCACACCGATGGGAGCGAAGCCCAGGCACGGAGGAAGGCCAGGGGCCAGCCGGCCAGAGGAAGCCACCGGGGCCCGGACAGCGTGCGCCTGGCGCAGGGGACACTGACCCCAGCGCCTGCCTCTGGGAATGGCAGCTTCCAGCCCACGGGACCCACAGAGCCCAGCGAGCGGTGTCCCAGTGATGTCGGGGCCCCACAAAGACGTACAGGGACACGGCTAAACACAGCGATGGAGACGGCAGGCCACCCGCAGGGCCCCGGCCTCTCCCCAAACCCTGCTGTTCTTCCTGCCTCGGGAGCCTCCTCCCTCTCTTCTCGGCCTGGGAACTCTTCATCCGCTTCCCAGCTCAAGGCCAGGGTCTCCACGAAGTCTCCGGAGACTCCCCTCCCCGTCCCCGTGCCCCCCTTCTCCTCCTTCGTCATAGCTACCACTTTCCACGTGCTGAGAAACTCCCGCTCCTCCCGATCCACCCCCCAACCCCAGAATGAGGCCCCGAGCAGGCGAGCGACTGGCCTACGGCCCTCCAGCCAGTGCGGAGGCCTCTGAGGGCCGCGCTCAGCCATCAGGAGAGAGCCAGGTGCGACCCAGGTGGCCGAGTCCCGGGCTCTGTGCGCACAGGGAGCCCTGATCAAGCCCCGTCGGGGTGTGCTTACACGCTTGTCTTTACCCAGGAGGTGGGAGCCGACTCTCCGGAGAGCCAGGCTCGGCTCACCTGCCTGAACGCACCGCAGGCCCTCCGGTCCTGCTCGCTCCTCTCCTTGCCCGCCTGGCGCCCTCCTGCGGCCACACGGAGAGACCTGCCCCGGCGGCCCTCGGCCTCCCTGGCACCGGCCGGCCGGCGTCGTCTCCCTGACTCTGAGCTCCTGGAGTGTTTGCTACTTGAAGTCTCTTCCCCGCTTTGAGACGCGGTTTCCTCTGTCTGTAGAATGGGGCCCACTGAGGCCCAGAGCGATGGGGCACTTCATAAACTCCCGTTGCCGCCGGCTGTAGGCGGGAGGGGCGGCCCCCGAGCCCCAGTCCGGGAGGCCCGGGCCCGCTCCCGGCGAAGCAAAGCAGACGCTTCGTAAGGCTCCCAGCTACGCAGATTTTTCCTAAAACATGACTCAACGCAAAAGACTGCGAGTTCCTTTTAGAAAAACACTGCCCACGGAGACTCCCTGCCGACCCTGCCGCTTAGCACGTCGGCGGGGCGGGGAGAGGCCCGGGGCTCCCCCAGCCACACGGCCGGGACCCGAGGCCTTCGGGCCTCTGGTTAGAGCCCGGGTCCTTCCAGAAGGCAGGCGGCTGAGCCGACTGAGGGAGGGGCTCCCGGGAGCCGCGCGTGCCCTTTGACCCGCTCGCCGACTCTGGGACTCGGTCCTAAAGAGATGACCCCCGAGGTGGAGGGGCTCAGAGCAAACACGCGGTCTGGGCCGTGTTTCCTCTGAAGAAACTGAGCGCACGCACCCTCCACCGGGGCTGCGCCGATGGCCTCCCGCCGCCGCCGGTGTGTTATCGGCCGCCGGGGCCGGAGGCGGTGAGGTCACGGAGCACCGTTCATGACCGGATGTTCGGGAACGAAATCAGGTGACGGGCTGTGAACACGCTGCATGTGAAATACCGCGACTCGGCCACCACGACTCCAGTTACGGCCGGAGGATGGGGTGACGGCGCCTCCATCCTCCCTCTTCCCAGCTGGCTTTCTGCGATGTGGTTACGGTTAAAGCGGATCAGACGCCTCCACGGGTGGGAACAAAGAGACAATGGCTGGTTTGTACAAACAAGGTCTGCCCGGCCTGGGTTAGATTCTTTTTCCGTTAACGAGCCAGTAAGGCTTGTAGAGAGTAAAACACATCCAGGCAGAAAGAGCTACACCTTCCACTCGCCAATGACAGTACCTTCTCCCAGCCCCCTCCACCTGACACGCAGTCACATGTTTAACAAACGCTGGTCTGCCGGCGACTTTGCGTCTCGCTTTCATTTTTAGTTTGTTGAGAAAACAAGCACCTCCGTGGCAACAGTCTTCATGTTTACAGACGTGAAGAGCTGCATGACATTTCGCCGTGGGGACGCGTCTTATATTTACTCAGCGTTCCTCCGTGTCGCACGCTAGCTGCTGTGTTCCCATGGATGTGCATGTTTCCATTATAAATCTCAGGGCGATACGTGTAATTGTACATACAGTACCCATAGCTGTGCACAATGAGTCTGGAAAATCTTACAGCTTTCCTATCTCTCAGCATTCACAACTTAGAAAACACGATGGGAGGACACTCCATTCAGAATTACAATAAGAAATAAAAGTGCTTAGGACTAAAGAAGTAAGATGTAAGGTCTGTACTTTTAAAAAATGTATTTGCCCTAGCTGGTGTGGCTCAGTGGATAGAGCATCGGCCTGTGGACTAAAGGGTCCCGGGTTCGATTCTGGTCAAGGGCATGTACCTTGGTTGCGGGCACATCCCCCGTAGGAGGTGAGCAGGAGGCAGCTGATCGATGTTTCTCTCTCATCGATGTTTCTAACTCTCTATCCCTTTCCCTTCCTCTCTGTAAAAAAATCAATAAAATATATTTTTTTAAAAAAAGAAAGAAATATAAAGTGCTTAGAACTAAAGAAGTAAGATGCAAGGTCTGTACTTAAAAAAAAAAAAAGTATTTGCCCTAACCAGTTTGGTTCAGTGGATAGAGCATCAGCCTGTGGACTGAAGGGTCCAGGGTTCGATTCTGGTCAAGGGCACATGCCCGGATTGCGGGCTCAATCCCCAGTAGGGGGCGTGCAGGAGGCAGCCGATCCATGATTCTCTTTCATCAGTGATGTTTCTATCTCTCTCTCTCCCTCTCAGAAATCAATAAAAATATATTTTTAAAAATGCAGCATTTTACTAAAAGGTACAGTTCTCAAAGGAGAAGGAGTCATGGGCAGGGCTTAATTCCCCAAAGTGCCCACTATACTCTATCCCTGGGATGCTCAGGACACCCATATACCCTGTCTCTCTCCATATAAACCTGGTTTTGCTGAACTCAACTCAAACATCTCACCCACAACTACAACTATTTTACCTCCCACCGAAGGCAACTGAAGTCATGTTCAGGCCTTCCACCAGATGCCGTGAAATGCGGGCCACCGTTCTCGGTGTCCTCCATCATTAGGGGAACGTGCATGCCTCCTCTAAGCCGCTAACAGTCTCCACATCCACCAGGGCTGTAAGCGCCAGGAACAGCTCTGGAGGATGCAATTGGCAGAAAATGTCCTGAAATGGCATTGGGCAGCCGGTAGCGTCATCAGGAACACTGCAGACCAAGCCTAGAGGCTGGGCTAGAACAGGGGTGTCTGGAGTAGCCAGGGCCACAGCCAAACTCAGGCCACAAAACCATCTGGTGGAACCACTACCACGTGCCACGTGCCACTCAACACCGGATGCCACGGCTTGCTCGGCTGCCAGCACAGACCCCGGGAATTCCACGTGTTTGCTGCCGTTGCTTCTAACCACCAGCAAACTGGATTCGCCACCAACCCTCCCTCTACGCAGCCCTCGGTCGGCGCACCTGGTCTCCGGCCAGCACCCTGGGGCGGGAGAAGGGAGACTCGTTTCTGGGAGGCTCCTACGCGGGAATTCTTCAGACAAAGGTGGGGAAACGGATAGCTGCTCATTCTCAGCCTGTTGGCTGTTCCGCAGCCGCCTTCCTGCACGCACGGCTGACACCAGAAGGAACGGAGCGAACGAAAGCCCAGACACACGGCGGGCCGTCTCCGCCGCGGCACCGCCCCGGGGCTCGGGGGCGGCTTTTCCAGAACCAGAGCAGAGTTCTCTCATTTTGTCAAAACAACATTACTCTCCCTTCAGCGATGGGGCGGTTTCTTCTTCCTAACCCAGGAGCTCCAATGCTTTTCTTAAAAAAAAAAAAAGTGTGTGTGTGTGTTTTAAATTGGTTTCAGAGAGGAACAGACAGGGAGAGAGGGATAGAAACATCAATGATGAGAGAGAATCATGGATCGGCTGCCTCCTGCACGCCCCCTACTGGCGATCGAGCCGGCAACCTGGGCATGTGCCCTTGGCCGGGAATCGAACTGTGACCTCCTGGTTCATGGGTTGGACGCTCAACCACTGAGCCACGCTGGACTGGTGCTTTCCATCCTTTTGTCAATCACGTTTGCCACGCCCACGGGACTCAGGACAGCCGCGCCGCGTGCCCCTCCCCAGGGTCAGGCTCCCCCCTGTGGCCTCTCCGGTGGCCCGGAGTGGAGGGGGTTGGCTCTCAGCACCGGGCCGGCTCTGGGGCCGGCAGAGGGCAGGGCCCGGGGGCCACCTGGGTGCCAGGGACGGCTGGGCTCTGCCACCTCCCTAAGCCACAGTCTCCTCCGAGGTGGTGTGCTGCTCCGTGGGCCTCTGACCCCAAGCCCTGCGCTTGTCACTGCGTCGCCACCGCCAGGAGCCAACGTGGCCCACCCCGTACTCCGCGAGGACGCCTGCCGCCACAGGGGGCGGAGGCCGCCCTTCCCCCTGCAGCCCAGAGCCCCGAGGCAGAGGGGACGCCAACTCTTTAACAAAGAGAGGGACCCCCTGGCACAGGCAGCGGCTGAGCAAGGAGGCAGGAACCGCCAGGGCCTGCCTGGGTGTCCCGGAGCCGTGCACAGGCCCGGGGCTGCCGCCAGAGAGCCGGGGGTGCCGGGGGTGGGCAGGGGCCAGGGCAGCCGCTGCCCCCGAAAACCACCCACGGTGCTCTGCAGCCGCACACGACGACCCGCAGGACGCTCGTCCCCCACAGGCCGGGCGGCACCAAAGCCATTTGTTTTCTGGGGAAAAACAGGCCCGGGAGCCAACAACCAGCTTTCAGACAGACAGAGGGCTGCTTGTCCTGGAGAGCGAGGCTGTGCGGCCTCCGGGATGAGGGACAGCTGGGCTGTCACGCGGGACGTGACGAACGGCTTCCTGCTTGGAAATGAAGCCCAGGGGGTGTCCTCCTGGCCCGACCGGGGTTCAGAGGGTGGGGGCCTCTCTGAACATCAGTCCCATCTTCTGCCAGCGACACGCAGATGTGCCATCGCGGTTCTGACTCTGAGGGACTCTGAGGGCTGCAGAGGGGCGCGGGGCCGGGAGAACCCTCGCGCCCGGTGGGTGAAGTGTCCGACGGGGTCAGAACGCGGGCTGCCAAGAAAGTCAGGGTCAAGTTTGGGCGCCGGAGCCCTGTCCCTCAGCCTTCTGGTCCACGTATTCCTCCCCGTCTCAACCGTTCCCTAAAAAAGAAGGATTTCACCAAACACTACACCCACTGCCACTTAGTTCCTTTGGATCTTTAGTGACAGGAACACGGCTCTTACCGTAACCGCTGTGTGGACCTGTACACTCCCGTGCCATTTTGTTTCCCTTGTTATTCTTATTTCTTTACACGATATCAGGTCACGAAGATCATACTCCTACTTAGGCCTCCTAGTCGGTCTTTCCCACAAGGGCGCCCGTCGCACGGACCGCAAACAGGCCATTGCTGGACGTGGCTTTTTTTGATTTTTATTTTTTAGATTTCCTCTGTGATAAACAGTGCTGCTATTACGAAAACAAACGAGTGCAGGTCATGAGAGAAGTCACAGAGAGAGCAATGCCAACGCTAACACGCGCACGGGGAGCGCGGTCAGCCTGTGCGGTGATGAGAGACGCGCTGGAGCAGCGAGACACCGTTTCTTTTGCCCGTGAAAGAGCCCGGGTTAAACCAAGACGCGGCTCAAGGCTGGGGAGGAGGCGAGAGCCACGCGCAGCCGGTGCCGCCGCCAGCGCCGCGAACCAGTTTCTGGGCGGCGGTTGGTCTCGGGGTGCAGCCACGCTGGGAGCGGAGCCGGAGCTCGCGGTTCCCGCCGCTGCGGGATGGATGACCCAGGACCGTGGCCGCGTGAACGCGCGTGTGCACAGCGCTCACACGGTTCACTGCTAGACGTGCGAGGTCGCTTCCTCATGGACTGGGGGGGGGGGGAACGTTCATGCCGTGGGGTTCAGTGACGAACAGAGCCCTCCCTAGGCGCCCGGGACGGGGAGACCCATGTCTGGATTCAAATCCCGGATCCGCTTGTCGTGAGAATCTGCCCATGACCTCGCCTCTCTGAGCCCCGGTTTCCTCCCCTGCAGAAGGGGTCACTAAGGCCGCCCCGAGCCGAGTGAGGATTAAGGAAATAAGGTCTGAGCACCTCCCACACCTTCTCAGGCACTCTGGCCTCCTTACAGGGCTTAAAAAAACAGCTGACGGCCAAACACAGTCTAATTCGTCTCCATCCCATAGCCAGCTGCCTGCAGGGCCTCAGCCCTGCCTGGGCCCCAGGCCACCACCCCACCCCGCCAAAACGGCCCAGACAATCTTCCCGAGCTGCCCGGGGTCTCTGCGACCCTCCCCTTCGCAGATGCTGTTCCCTCTGCCCAGGAAGCCCTTCCCGCCCTTCTGCTCGCCTTCAGGGGCCGGTCCGGGCCGGGCCGCCTCTTCCCGGAAGTGCCTTCACCCAGGAGGCAGGTAGCAGGGGGCCTCCCGTGGGGAGCCTCAGAGTTCTGAGGCTCCTATGGGGAGAGGAGTTGCTCGTCTTTTTGTTTTTGGTGGTTGTTTTGTTAATCCTTGCTCGAGGGTGTTTTTCCATTGAATGTCTGGAGAGAGTGGAAGGGAGAGAAGGAGGGGAAAAAGAGAGAGAGAAACATGTGAGAGAGGCACATGGGTTGGTTGCCTCCCCCCACCGGGGCAGGGATCAAACCTGCTAACCAGGACGTGCCGGTGACCAGAAATCGAACCCGAGACCCTTCCGTGCGCGGGGCGACGCTCTAACCACTTGGCTGCACTAGCCAGGACTTGGTTTCGATTTTTAAATCTAACATGCATTCAGGAAAGGGCACTGCCCGTCCCGGGTTTCGGGCTCGATCCCCAGGGTGGGGCGTGCAGGAGGCAGCCGATCCATGATTCTCTCATCATTGATGTTTCTATCTCTCCCTCTCCCTTCCTCTCTGAAATCAATAAACATATATTTTAAAAAAATAAAAAGAAGAGGGACAGCCCTAACCGGTGTGGCTCAGTGGATAGAGCGTAGGCCTGCGGACCGAAGGGTCCCAGATTCGATTCCGGTCAAGGGCATGTACCTTGGTTGCGGGCACATCCCCAGTAGGGGGTGTGCAGGAGGCAGCCGATCCATGATTCTCTCTCATCACTGTTTCTAACTCTCTATCCCTCTCCCTTCCTCTCTGTAAAAAATCAATAAAATATATTTTTTTAAAAGAAGAAGAAAAGAAGAGGGACCTGTCATATGTGAACGGCTTGATAATTTTCACTGGTAACCAATAGCCAGAGTTAAAAAGGACAGATCCTAATCCACCCCCCGCCCCCCAGCTTCCTTATGCAAGTCAACCCAGCCACGGCCCCCACTCCCCTGGCGTGGCACCTGTTTTTGTCCTCAGGGACGGAATTCCCATCGGGTGTTCGTTCTCGCGGGCTGTGCGGTGACCGGATCCCCGAGAGCCAGGCTGTGGCTGCGCGGTCGGAAGAGCCGTGGGCGCTCCGAGGTGGGTGCCGTGAGTAACGGAGGTCCCGGAAAAGCCACTCCCACCGCGGTGTCTGCCCAGTGCCGGTGCAGGGGAGGCCGGTGAGCCAGCAGAGCCGCCCGGAGAGGGCGGGGAGTGCCCGCAGCGGCGGAGGGAGTGTCCGGCGGGTCCACAGGAGGCGGAGGGTGGGTCTCAGTCAGGCGGCCGCAGGTGGCACCTGCCTGGTGCGGGGGAGTCGGCAGGGCTCCGGGCTCCTGGGGACACAGCCTCGCTCCAGCGTGGTTTGGGGCGTTCCTGTTACACCCATCAGCTCAGGCCTGACAGCCCTGGACACGACGGTCATGGCCACAGTGACTCCATGTTGGAGCCTCCGAGGCGCCCAGGAAGGCCGCTCCGCTCTTGCTCTGCGCAGAGTCACTGCCCGTTTTCTTCCTTAATGCGTTTTTATTGATGCCAGAGAGGAAGGGAGAGGGAGAGAGACATCAATGAGGAGAGAGACATCAATGAGGAGAGAGAATCATGGCTTGGCTGCCTCCTGCACGCCCCCTCCCCCCCCCCCCCCGCCCTGGGGATCGAGCCCACAACCCCGGCCTGTGCCCCGACCAGAATCAGACCGGAAGGCTGACGCTCTGTCCACTGAGCAAAGGGCTAGGGCTATCCCTGCCCCGTTTTCACTCCGCTGACCGATGCTGGGGGGCCCGGGGGGACACAGCTGTGAGCACCTGGGACAGGCCTCCTGCCCTTCCGTGCACACACAAGGCCTTCCTCTGGGCCAGGGGCCCCCACATCCGGATGGGCTCCTGTGGGCCGCACCCCCTCACTCGGCACCTTCACTGCATTCCTCTCCTGTTTGTTTTTTTTTTTTTTTTTGTGTGTGTGTGTGTGTGTGTGTGTGTGTTAAATAAGTCTATGTATGGTTCCCACAGACGTCACCACTGGTGGCTGCAGCCATGAATTCCTACCCAAAGCAGTGGCTCCTGCAGGGTGCGCGGAAGGCTGCTCCCCACACGCAAGTCCAGCCTCTCTTCCTCGCGGGTGGGGTTCACCCGCTGCCTGGCTCCTGCGTGGGGGTGCTGGTCCAGTCTCCTGCCCCTCCCGGCGGGCAGTCCCCGTCCGGGGCGCACCTGGGTCGGCCACCGCCCTGCAGACCGCGGGGCGATCCTCCGGGCGATCGGCCCGCGGGCCCGAGGGCGGGAAACCAGCAGGCGGGGTGCACGAGGCTCCGTCCCGCGGGGAGCCCCCCAGGGAACACCGCCCCTATTCCCTCCCCGAAAGGGCGCCTCCGACCCCCGGGGACTCGCCCTTTCCTCGGAGCCCCGCGGAGCTAACCTTTGACCTGGGCCGGAGGGTGGGGAGGGGGTGGGTGGGTTGCACCGGCGGCCCAGGGGGGTGCCTCCCGCCCGAATGCGTCCCCCTCTCTGGCCCCACCAGGAGGAAGTTTGGGGTCCTCGCCCCCACCTCCGGCAGTGGGCCTGCGCGCCCCTGGGGACTGGGTGCGGGGTGGGGGGGGAGGGGGGGAGGGGCCGCAGACGTCCGGGGGGCGGCCTGGAGGGCGGGGACCGGCGCCCCGCAGCCCCGCCCCCGCCGCGCCCTCCTCGGGGCGGGATAATTGAACGGCGCCGCGGGGCTCGGCGTTGGCTGCGGAGGCTCGGCCGAGTGTGCACCCGCTGTCCCTGCACCGGCCGCGCTCAGCCCAGGAGCCGCGCCGCGCCCCGCGCCCCGCGCCCCGCGCCTTTGTCCGCCCGCCGCCCCGGCCCCATGGAGCGCGCGCCCTCGCGCCCGGCCCCGCGGCCGCTGCTGCTGCCCCTGCTCGCCGGCCTCTGGCTGCTGGCGGCCCCAGGTAGGAGGCGGGAGGGCGGGGCGGGGGGGAGCGGCGCCCCGGTCCACGGCGCCCACGTGAGTGCCCCCCGAACATCAGCCCCGCGCCCCTGGGAAGTTCTGGAGCGGCCGGCGGGGACTGGAGCTGGTGCGCCCTGCGCGCTGTGCCCTGGGGCCCCCACCCCGGGGCCTGGCCACGCTCCCTCCCCCACCCCTCACTCCCAGCTCTGGTCCGAACACCTTGCTGGTCTGAGGTGCTTGTTTTAAGGACGGACCCCCTCAAGCACCTCCTCCTGCAGGCTCGCTCGCATCCACGATGCCCACCCTGGTGCCAGTGCCACCCACCGGCCGGGCGCGGTGCGGGTGGGGGAGAGGAAGCGCCAGCGGGTTGCCCGCGCCCTAGCTCCGTGGGTGCCAGGCTCTCTGCGCCGGAGTGCCCGAGGCATACCTTTAGGCGCTGCACCCACCTCTTCCCCAGGTGAGGGCTGTTGTACCCAGTTTGCTGGTGAGAAAACTGAGACTCGGAGATGGAGAACAGGAACTTGTCCAACAGACAAAACAGTTTAAAAGCAACCTGTGGTTGGGCGGGGGTGGTGGTAGCGGGTGGTGGTGGGAGGTGGGGGGGTGGGGGGGGGTGGGGGGGGTGGACCTGAAGAAGTCAGAGAGAAAGGGAGCGATCTGCGGTGTCAGGGTGACAGCTGTGTGTGGGGGACCCCCGCCTGCCCTCCCTGGACACGGCCCCCCAGACAGAGGTCCTGCCAGCTCCCGCCTCAGCCAGGGCTGGGGACAGGCCACTTCCAAGCCCACCCAGATGCAGAGGGGATGGAGTCTCCAGCTGCAGACCCATGGCCCAGAGCCGCCCCCCGCCCCCCCCAGGGACGGACACCCTAGGGATGGGAGCACACAGCTGCGCCTTCTCTCTCCTCGAATCCTCAGGGCCTAGCTCCTGAGGGTGGGGGTGGGGGTGGGGGACCACAATGCCTTCCCCTCAGAGCCATGACCTCTGACCTCTCTGCTGACTTATCAGCCATCAGCCAGGCCTGCCTTCCGGCAGCTTTGTTCCCCCTGGAGCCCGGCCCAGGCACTCCCCCGCCCGCCACCCAGGATCCAGGCCCCTTATCTCGGCTCAGCTGAGCTGCTTGAACTCCGGTGGCCGCCCTCCGCCCTCCAAAGTCAGAGGACCACCCTGGAGTCCCGGAGTCTTCACCTCTGAGTTTGCTGAGTTTCTTGTAACTCTCAGGTGACCGCCCTGGTCCTTGGTCAAAGGTCACTGGCCCCAGCTGTGCTGGCCTGGGGCGCAGGGAGGGGCTGGGGGGGCGGCGCTCGGCAGGAGTGTCTTGGCTCGCTGACGGTGTCCGATCTTCGACCGCTGGGGAGCTCAGGCTGTGTTGGGCACCAGCTCCATCCTGGGCATGTCCTGGGGCACATTCCGTGGGGGAGATGACGCAGGGACGGGCAGGGCTGGCGTCAGAGCCGTCCTGACCCCGCAGGGCCATAGGGGCTTCTCGGAGGAGACGGTGTGCGGGCAGGCGGGCGTGGGCAGGCGGGCAGGAATGTGTGGGCAGGCGGGCGTGGGCAGGCGGGCAGGAGTGTGTGGGCAGGCGGGCAGGAGTGTGTGGGCAGGCGGGCAGGCGGGCGTGGGCAGGCGGGCAGGTGGGCGTGGGCAGGCGGGCAGGCGTGCGTTCAGGGGACCACTGGCTGGAGTGAAAGCACACGGGGGGCGGGGGGGCTCGGACTGGGGGCCACACAAGCCTCCTGTGGGAAGTGGAAGGCGCCCGAGACGCCTGTATTTGACAGGCGGGGCCCAGGTCCTCCATCGCTGCTCCTCCTGCTGCGGTGCCCGCAGGCGCCCCTGCGGCCTGGCCGTGCCCGGTGCGGAGGGCACCCGGGTCTGAGGCTGGGTGGCACAGTAGCCTGGCTGTGGGTGCAGCCATCTCCATGGAGAAGGCCCTGACCTCCGTGTGCAAGGAGCCCTCTCCGTGGCCCCCGGTGAGAACACCTGGTGCCGCCGCCTTGTTCCTGGGGGAGGCCCTCTGAGTTTAGGGGTTTGCTCTGGCCTGGGGACAGGGAGGTCGGGGACTGGGCCCCATTCCTCTCTGCAGCTGCGGCTGCGAGCGCAGAGCTGGGAGGGTGCCGGAGCCCTGGGAGGGGCAGGTGACACCGTCCGCCCCCAGAGCAGTTTAAAAGCAATCGTGGGCAAAGCCAGCGCGTCGAGTCCTTTAGCTCATCTGCTGAAACTCATTGGGTGACCTGGCCACAAAGGTCATGCCCAAGGGCACGAGCCGCCACCCCCCCCCCCCCTTGTGGGGATTTACCGAGAGAGAGCGGGGGTGGGAGGGAGTGAAGAGGAGGGGGTTGTGCTTTTTCCGAGACTTTCTTGGCCTTTGGCTCCGACTGATTACAGAGCAAGTCCTGTCATCAGCCGCTGGAAGGAGAACAAAGCAGCGAGGACTTGGCTTGCGAACACGCGGCCGGGCGGCCCCTGCTGATCCTGGAGGGCTCCCAGGAGGGTGGCGGGGGGCCAGGCGGGCTGTGGGGGCCGCAGGAGCACCGCGTGCGTGGGGATGAGACAGGGGCCCTGTGGGGCAGCCCAGGACCTCTTCTGTGGGGCTCACAGCGCCAAGCCACGCCCCCTCCTGGCACTGCCCGCCTCCCCCAGCTCTGGACTCTGGTTGGGGGAGGGCATGGCTCCCTGTGTTCGGGTGCTAGCAGGCACCACAGCCAAAAGCCCACGGGGTGGTTTGGAGGTTTTCTCATTGGTTAACGGAGAGAAAGGAAGCCAGAGTCGCAGGCGGCCTTGGGTATGGGGGGCGGGGGCGAGGGTGGTGCCGCCCGCCCGTGGCTGCGTTATTATTCTGCTGTGTAGTCCCCTTTCCTGGGAGGGGAGCGTCCTGTCCCCCCAGCTTGCTCTGAGAGCGCTCATACTGACCTCCAGCCAGGAAAAGAGGCCACAGGCCACTGAACTGGCAGCTGTCAGTGCCACAGCCATGTTGGTGAAGGCCACGCCAAGCCCCCCTCAGGCGTCCCGTCGCTAAATGTCCACCGAGGACCAGCTGTGGGCCAGACGCCATCCTAGGTGTAGGGGATGGGCAGGGAAGAAGCCGGGCCTGGCCCTTCCGCCCGTGGGCGCATCCCCTGGGCGACCCAGAAAGAGCAGGTAATTACAAATCAAGTCTAACTGGCAGACAGTCAGGGAGGACTTCCTGGAGGAAGCAGCCTGCCAGCTGCGGTGTGAGGAGCAGCAGGCGGTGGCTAGGTTGGTGGGTAGAGGTGGAAGGAGGGTGCTCCAGGCAGAGGGAATGGCATGGGCAAAGGCCCGGGGTGGAGAGAGAGAACGTGGGACTCCAGGAAGCTTCCAGAAGTTCTGCCCCCTCCTTAAGCTTGGGGAGCACGCAGTGCTGAGGGGCGGCACCAGCAGCCCCCCTTCCTTCAAGGCAATGGGTGAGCAATGGCTGCGGGCAGCTTTGCAGGTGAAGTTTTATGGAGCCGGTTCTCATCGGTGCAGTTATTTTGCCAGTGCGTTTCGTACAATGAAAGCTTTTCCAGCCCTGACCGGTTTGGCTCAGGGGACGGAGCATCGACCTGCGGACTGAAGGGTCCCGGGTTCGATCCCGGTCAAGGGCATGTACCTTGGTTGCGGGCACATCCCCAGTAGGGGGTGTGCAGGAGGCAGCTGTTCGATGTTTCTAACTCTCTCTCCCTCTCCCTTCCTCTCTGTAAAAAAATCAATAAAATTAAAAAAAAAGAAAGCGTTTCCTTTTGCAAAACAGTGAATTATAAGAGTTTCATGAACAAGTGCTCGTGTGGGCTGCATGGCTTCTTGTCATGATCGGCAGCGTGGCCCAGAATACAGTGGGGGGAGGGCACCCATTTTGTCGGTTTTTCTGGGATCCGAGACCCCGGAGGGAGCTCGGAGGAGAGAGGGTGCGGCTGGAGGCTAAGTCATCGGCCCCGCGCCACCCCGTGTCGCAGGTCGGGGGCCAGGGCTGGCGTCTGCTGGCCGCCACTCTTCCCACCGGCCTGCCTCCTCCACCCCCAGCGGGGCCTCGGCTGAGGCTGGGCCGGCAGGAGCCGGGGCCTGTCGCCCCGCTGTCCCCCTGCTGGCAGGAGGGTCCTACACTCGAGGGGCTGGGAGACGGGCGCCCATTCTCAAGGTGACTCGAGAGAGCCTTCCCGACCCCACACCCCCTGCTTCCGGTTCCTCAAATACGGAGGAACACGTGCTCTGCGCGCGGAAGTCAGTGCAGCCTCAGCGGTCCTCGTGGCTCCTCTCGGCGTCGCCGGGAGCAGGAACACGGTTACTTCCATGTGACAGGCTCGGACACCAAGGCCCAGCGCGTCAGGCAGCTTCCTGGTCACGCGGGTCGTAAATAGGGGACCAGGACACGGGACCCCGGGCTCCTGAGCCCTTGGCTGACAGCACTTGGTCCCACAGGCAGGGCTGTGCGGGGAGAGGCGTCCTTCGGAGCGGGAGCCACCCTGGGCCTCTGAGGGGCCGGCAGCTGGCCTGGCAGGGGGTCCCCCAGGGTGGCGGCACCGGCCTCGGGGGCGGTCGGCAGCCGAGCCTGCCCTGCGCTGGTGGGAGGGCGGCTGGCGGGGCGTCCAGCCGGCATCGGGCTCGGCCTGCCTCTCCTCAGTGTGGCCTGAGGCAGGCCCCCTCGCTGCCGCTGGGCGGGGCACGGAGCCCCCCACCCTCACCCCAAGGAACCGGAGGCCGCAGTGCGTCTCCTGGGCACGTGGGCCTCCTGCACGTGGGCCTCCCGGCACATGGGCCTCCCGGGCACGTGGGCCTCTCGGGCATGTGGCCTCCTGGCATGTGGGCCTCCCGGCACGTGGCCTCCTGGGAACGTGGGCCTCCCGGGCATGTGGCCTCCTGGCACGTGGGCCTCTCATGCACGTGGGCCTCTCATGCACGTGGGCCTCCCGGCACGTGGCTTCCCCGCACACGGCTGCTGGCTCTGGAACTGCCCACGGGGTAGAGTCACCCTTTCCTGGCGCCTCCGTGGAGGGAGGTGCGCTTGGCCGTCCCGGGTCCGGATGCAGCAGGGCCGGCCCAGCACCCGACGAGGACGGCCCCGGATGCTGCTCAGGTCTGTTCCTGCTCGTTCGTGGGGACGCTGCCCCCAGCCTGGCCCGGTGACCCTGCCCGAGGGCGGTGCGGCCGTGGCCAGTGCGGGGGGCGGGGGAGACCTCCGGGGCCGGAGCCCTTGCCCCTGAGAGGAGGGTCTGGGATGGGTGCTGTGCGCAGCTGCCAGGGCCCGGCCACTCCGAGGGGACACCGCACGGCAGGGTGGGGGGCCGGGTCCTGGTTAGCGGCAGAGAACCAAGAACCAGCCTCGGGGCCCCAGGGGCCCGCGTTCATGGCGGCAGGAGGAGCATTGGGAAGGGATGACTCATCTCTCAGGATTCAGAACCGGAAGACCAGCGGGCGCCCTGGGGGAGCGGAGGGAGCCGGAGGGGTGGGCGCGGCGGAGGGGCACCCGGAGCACCGCGGACCTCGCAGGGAGGGGGTCCCTGGGCTGCTGTGTGGGGTGGGTCCCAGGGAGACGGAGAAGCCAGAGGGAGTGCCCAGGGCCCGGGGCTAACGGCGCCCCGGCGGAGTGACAGCGGGGGCGGCGAGGAGTGGGCAGGTCTAGGGCGTTGGGCGGGAGAGTGGGCAGGACGCGCCGAGGGGTCGGGCGTGGCAGGTGCGGAGGAGGAGGGGTTCAGGCTGACCCCGTTATTTTGGCCTGAGCTGGTGGGTGGTGGCCACTGGTTATCGACTACGACGGGAAGGGCTGGGCGGCTGGGCGCATCAGAGCTCCGTGGGGACCCCCTCAGCGTCCTATTGGATGCCCGGGTGGGCCTGGGCCAGGCGAGAACCTGAAACAAAAATGCGGGCGCCTGGGCCCACCGAGGGGCGGGACGAGACCACGGGGGGGGGGGGGGCGAGGCAGCGGCGGGAACGTGGGTTCAGAGCCCTGCGGGCGATTCGGGGGAGAGGCCACCAGGAGCTCACGCCGTCGGGGTGTTCCCGCTGCAGGAGGGTGTTCCATGGCGCTCTGCTCTGAGCGTCTGTGCCGACGGAGCGGCCCGGTGTGCTTCCCGGGCTGCCTTTCCGTTTGGCTCTGTCCCCGCTGGAGCCAAACACACGGCAAGTTCTGCCGCCTCCCTTCGCTTCTCGTTTTGCCCGAAGGCTCTGTCCGCATCCCACTCCTCGCTGCTCGTGTCACTGTCCCCGCCGCGCAGGCAAGGACACCCGCACGGAGAGGCAGGGGTTGGCCACGGGCACAGGGCTGCGCGGTGGCAGGGCCGGATGCGCACCTGCCGCGTGGCGCTCACACGGCGCCCTGCAGGACCCCGGGCCACCCCACGTAGCTTTTGGCGGAAGAGTCTCAGTTGTTCCAAGTCCCGCTGCAGAGCAGCCACCGTCTCCCCCGGCGTGTCATAGGGCGTGCCCCCTCTGGTGCGCCCCGTGGCCTTGGCAGCCTGCTTACCCTCTCCCTGCCCCCGTTTCATAGCTGCTCGGGTCACTTGAGGTCATTTGTCCAGTCATTCCTTCACAGACATTTGGTGAGTGCCAGCTCGGGGCAGGCCTGGGGCGCGTGCAGAATGAGACAGAGCCTGTCCCAGCCCCCCTGGTAGCCGCTGAGTGCGCACACCGTCCTGGTAGCCGCTGAGTGCGCACACCGTTGATGATCGGTGCCGCGTGCTGGGGAGCGCGGGCCGCAGAGACCGGACGGGAAAGGGAACGCATCTGCCTGTTAGGGAGGGCTTCCCGGAGGAAGGGACCTTTGACCTGCCGTGGGCGTGAACGAGCCAGCGGAGGAGAGGGTGGACCCAGGACCCCCCAGCCCTGGAGGTCCAGCTGCCGAAAGCCAGTGCAGAGCCTCCTGACAGGGGGAGGCCCACGGGCGAGCGGCGGGTCCTGCGGGTGGGCTGCTCAGAGACGGGGGGGCAGGGTGTGAGGACGGTGCACACGTCCGCGGCCTTGGTCACAGGAGTCGCTGCTGCGGGGCCCGTGCTGCTGGCGGGAGCGATGCGGACGCTGCCCCTCCTCCCTCCCGGGGACGTGCTGCTCTCGTGCCCGCCTACTGGTTCTCTGTGCTGGGCCCCGTCTGCCTGTGCCAGGTGCAGGCTTCCGGGTGCGAGGGGCCCGCACCTCTGACGCCCTGCCTCCTCCTGGGGGCCCTCCCGTTAGACCTGCGAGGGAGGAAGACCCACGGGGCACAGCCCAGCGCTAATGGCCCCGCGTCTCCCTGGCCGGTCTCCTTGTCACCGCCGCGTCCCTCGCCCCCACTCCGAGCCGGGCATTGTGAACGGACAGAGGAGTCAGGCAGCCCGGAGGGCGCGGGAAGGTGCAGGCTGGACCCGCTGGCCGCCCAGGCTCTGAGCGTCGCCCGGTTCTGTTGGGTTAGGATTTCCCATTGGCATCTCTGTGGGTGGTACCCCTTTCAGGCCTCCTGGTTGTGTGGGTGCTGGCACCGTGGGGACCCTCTGACTTTTGGCTGCAGCTTTAGACAGCGCTCAATGGAGCAGCTGGGGTGGGAGCCGCAGGACACTCCCCCCAAGTTCACACCCGGTGCTGCCACTTCCCCAAACACCGGCCTGGCCTGGGAGGTTTGAGCTGGAGCCGAGGACGCCGAGGATGCCGAGGAAGGGACCTGCTGGCTGCCGCGGACACGCCTCCCTCTCCCGGATGCACAGAGCCGGTCAGTTTCTTAGTGGTCAGGTGAGGAAGTTAAAACAGGAGCAGAGACCAGCCCACCGCCTGTGGACTGTCGGCAGAGCGCGCACGGAAAGGGCATTTCGCTGCCCGGAGTCTGAAGGACAAGGTCCCGGAATGAGAGGAAGCCTCGTACCCGGGGCCGCCTGGCTTTGTGGGGAGGCGCCCTCGTCCTCGTCTGCCTCTCGCTTTGCATCCAGTGGAACCAGAGTGGCATTGGAAGGCCTGAGCGTGACTCTAGGCCGCCTCCTCCACCCACTGCACAGACGAGGAGACCGAGGCCTGGACCTGCTCCAGGTGGTGGAGGCTGTAGGCCCCGGGCCTGGCCCACCAGAACGCTGTGCAGAAAGCAGCCTGGCTGGTGCGCCTCAGCGGCCAGTCGGGTGCTCCCCAGAGCCCCGGGGTGCTCCCAGCCAGCAGGCTGACGTTCTGGAAGCTTCCACCCGAGGAGTGGCGCAGGACCCTCCGACTGCCAGCGGCACCTGCGCTCTTGGAGAAAACGTGTCCACGTCTCTGCCACTCGCCGACCGTGAGCTCCCTGAACCACGAGCGTCGGCCCTGGGACTTGCACGTGCCAGGGCTGCGCTCACCTGGAAGAAGGTGTGTGTGAGCCGCTCACGTGGTGGCAAACGGTACCTGAACCGGGACCCAGGCTGCTGCATCCGCCTGCTGCCTGGTGACTGCGGGCAGGGGTGTCTGTTTCCTGAGGAGGGTGACGGGCGGGGGGGGGGGGGGGGGTGGTGTCGGCCATTGGATTTCACGTCAGCCTGGGGGAGTGTGTGGTTCGGACGGAACAGAATGCCCTCTCCTCAGGTGCCATAGCTGTATCTTACTTGGAGACTCTGTGGCCGGGTTCTGACGGAAGCTCTCTGCCTGGGTTAGTGCACTGACCTCCCTGCCCTGCGACGGAGGAGAAAGGAGGCTCTGAGGTTAAGGGGAGCTGGGCCCGGGCTGGGCAGTTTTTAAAATATCTTTCTTCTCTCTATATAAAAGGCTAATATGCAAAGTGTCCCCTTGGGAGTTTGACAGTGAGACTGGGAGTTGGATCGCCAGGGGGCAGCGCGGAATATGGTGGGTGACCTGTGGTGGTGGCAGGGTGCTGAGGGAGCGAGGGAAGGAGGAGACGGGGAACCTGATGGGTCCTGATCGCCAGCCAGGCCTAGGGACCCCACCCATGCATGAGTTTTGTGCACCGGGCCTCTAGCATATATATATATATATATATATATATATATATATATATATATATATATATATATATATATATTGATTTCAAAGAGAAAGGGAAAGAGAGAAACATCAATGATGAGAAAGAATCATGGATCGGCTGCCCCCTGCACGTCCCACACTGGGGATGGAACCCACAACCCGGGCATGTGCCCTGACCCGGAATTGAACTGTGACCTCCTGGTTCATAGGTCGACGCTGAAGCACTGAGCCACGCCGGCCGGGCGGGGCTGGGCAGTTCTAACCCACACGATGCCTTCCCTTGCAGCAGGGGAGTGAAGACTACCAGGGCTTTGCACGCGTTTCCTCTTGGTTTAGGTTTGGCCTTGCGCTCGGTGGCTCTCACCACAGCGAGGGTTCGGAACCAGAGGTTGGAAGTGCTCAGCTGAGGCTTCTCAGAAGAGGGGGGCGGGTCTGCGAGGGACGGTTCCCGCCCAGCCCGCGGCCCCGCCGCTTGCTCAGGGGCACCTCCAGCCCTGGACCGGGGTGGCAGCCGGCGTGAGGCCACGTGCCGTCACGTCCCGGATCAGTCGGAGCTGGTGACTCCTGAGGGTGAAAACTCGGAGATGACAGATCCCGGGGAGGGGGCAGGGTTGGCAGTGAGGCCTTCCGCTGGTCGGTGTGACGCACGTGCCTGGCGCGGGGGCAGTGAAGTGGGGTTGAGGGGTTGAGGGGCTGAGAGGCGGTGGATGAGAGGGCCCTCTGCAGGCCCATCGCGTGGCGGGCTGTTCATCGCCGTACAGACGGACGCCCTGCCCACCTCTGCCTCCACACCTGCCTCGTCACTGCAGCGCGGCTGGGGGCTCTCCCGGCCTCTGCCGGGCCCCCAGGCACCGCCCCAGGCGCCCCGCTCGGCCAGGTTGCAGCCGGGGCGGCTTGGGTCCCAGGGACGGGCGAGGACTCGCCCCTTCGCTGTCCTGAGAGGAGGGCTCGACTGCTCCAGATTTCCGGCGGAACCCTTTCCGAACGTTCCGGCGGCTCCGGGCGCAGAGCTCTCCCCGCTGAGCCGCTCGGTGTCTGAGCCTCAGTCCCAGGGAGGCTTTGGAGCTGCCACTCACCCCCAGGGAACTCTGCACCCCGAGGCGGGCCGTGGCTCCCCTTCTCTCCTGGGCATTGGCGAGCAAGTCCCCTTTGTCCTGTGATCACATGATCAGGCCACTGCTGAGTGGACGCTGTGCTCAGGGCTTTTCACGCTGATCCATCTTCTCGGCAAATGCACCGTGTTCCTAGCCCTCTGGCGGCTGCGAGGCTCAGAGAGGTCATCGCCTGCCCGGGCCGCAGAGCAAGAGCGCACCGAGCTCCGCGCCTCTGACCCCAGAGCCAGCCGCTCAGCTGCATGGGCTGCGGGCCGCCCGGGCCAGGTGTGCAGGGAGGGCGCCGGCCAGCTCGCGAGGCCTTTGTGGTCGGAGCGCCAGGCAGAGGGAGGCTGGACGTGGGAGCAGCGCTCCACGCGCACGGGCTGTGGGAGAGAGGCCCCAGGCGGGCGGTGCGGGGGGCGGGGGGCTGGGACTGGATGGGGGGCCGGGGCTGGGCGGGGCTGGGAGCAGCCGTGAGGGGGGCCGCAGGCAGCAGAGCTGGGTCGGCTGCATGGGGGGACGGAGGGGGGCGGCCTCAGGGTCGGGCCACGTGGCTGGGTCCCCGTCGTCCTGGGGTGACCCACAGCCACGTTTTACCTGAGATAAGGCCCCTGTTCGGTGAGTGCTTTTCTTAAGGTGACCTGGCGAGATGGAGGAAGGGGCGCTCGAGGTCCCGTGGGCGCGGGCTCCCGGCCACGGGCTCCCTGCTCCGTGCTGCGGGCAGCACTGTCTGAGCCCCAGCCGCGGTCGGGGAAAGGGAGAGGGGCCAGCCGGGGCCAGAGGACAGTCACCCTGAACCAAACCGCCTCGGACCCTCCCCAGCCTGGGGAGCCCGGGAGAGCGAGGGCGGGGCCGGCCCATCTCGCGCTGCGGAGGGAGAGCGCTCCGAGCCCGGGGTCTGGGAGGGAGGCGGCTGCTGCTCCGGACTGGGTTTGGGATGAGGCCCCTCCCGGCGTGGGCAGGGCCGCCCGGCCCCCTCCTCCCAGGCGCTGACCGGCGGTCTCCGGGAAGCTGTGGGTCTCCTCCCGCTTGCGGGACGGGGTCCAGACGCTTTGCACAGGGGCTTGTGGCGTCGACCGCAGGGAGTCGAGGCCGGGGTTCCAGGAGGTCGGGCCTCGTGCTGAGCCCGGGAGTGAGCCTCCTCCCGGGGCCACCCGAGGCCCGGCCTTGGAGGACAGATGAGCCCAATCAGAGCACCGTGGCCATCGGCGCCTCGAAACACGGCCTGGCCTGGCGGGACTCGCCCACGGGGCGCCGGCAGCCCAGGACACGGCGTCTCTGGGAGCTCGGGCCTCCCACCCTGACCGCACAGGCCGCGGTGCCAACGCTCCGGCCACGTGAGCCCCTTTGGCGGAGGGCACCCTGCTGCCCTCTGCTCCTCCCGGGCACGGTGGGGTCCTCTCCTCGTAAGCCGAGAGGCCCGAGAGGGGCGCAGAGCCGGGCTGGGGACTGGAGAGCCCGGTCCCATCGCCGCCAAGTCCTGATCCAGCCGCGAGGGCGAGGGCGAGGGCGAGGGCGAGGGCGAGGGCGAGGGCGGCTTGGTCTCCTTCCTGGGAGCAGGGCCGCAGCCGGCCGGCCGGGGTGCCGTGGTGCCATCCCGTGCGCTGAAAGGCGGCGGGTGGATTCCTGGTGAGGGCATATTCCCGGGTCGGGGTTTGTTCCCCGAGGCAAGCGGTGGATGTTTCTCTCTCACGCTGGTATTTCTCTCTCTTTCCCTCCCCCTTCCTTTCTCTCTAAAATTAAAAAACAAAACAAAACAAAACAAAAACTGTCCTGGCCGGTATTGCTAGGCCCGGTCCCGGGCATGTGCAGGAGGCAGCCAATCACCGTGTCTCTCACACATCGATGTTTCCCTTCCCTCCCTCCCTGGTGTGCGTCCCCCACTAGCCAGGCTGGGTCCCCCACTCCCACATGAGAAGCCGTCCTCAGTTGTCCCACTTTTTGGCACCAGCCTGCTGGGACCCCCAGGCCCCCCCACTCTGCACTATTCCTGTTTCATGGCACAAACCATCTCTGGCCTGTAGGGGGTCAGTCGTGTCCTGGATGCCCTGACCGCTCGGCTGGACGGCGGCTCAGTCAGGCCTCTGTCAGCAGCACCCGTCTTTCTCGCCCTCCCGACCGTGGAACCAGGGTCCCCGCCTGGGCAGGTCCCTGTCTGAGTGTCCAGCGTGTGGGCGGGGCCCTGGGTGCTGAGCTGCAGGACCCAGAACCGGGTTTGGGAGATACCAGTTGGGGTTTAGGCCTTTCAAGGAGGGAGTGGGGGGGTGTGCTTCTGGCCGGGGACCCAGTGGGTTTCTAGTACGAGTTGTCGAGTGACTAAAGAAATAGATGTGGCCTGGGTGGCGTGGCTCAGTGGTTGAGCACGTCCCATGAATGAAGAGGTCACCAGTTCGATTCCCAGTAGGAAGTGTGCAGGAGAAAGCCGATCAATGATTCTCTCTCATGAATGTTTCTCTCTCTCTCCCTTCATCTCTCTAAAAACCAGTAAAAAAAAAAAGCCCTAGCTCCGTTGTTGGCAAACTGCGGCTCGCGAGCCACATGCGGCTCTTTGGCCCCTTGAGTGTGGCTCTTCCACAAAATACCACGGCCTGGGCGAGTCTATGTTGAAGAAGTGGCATTAGAAGAAGTTTAAGTTTAAAAAATTTGGCTCTCAAAAGAAATTTCAATCGTTGTACTGTTGGTATTTGGCTCTGTTGACTAATGAGTTTGCCGAGCACTGATCTAGCTGGTGTGGCTCAGTGGATGGAGCATTGGCCTGCGGACTGAAGGGTCCTGGGTTCGATTCTGGTCAGGGCACAGGCCCGGGTTGCAGGCTCGATCTCCAGTGTGGGTCGTGCAGGAGGCAGCCAATCCATGATTCTCTGTCATCATTGATGTTTCTATCTCTCTCTCCCTCTCCCTTCCTCTCTGAAATCAATAAAAATATATTTAAAAAAAAGAGAGAGAGAAATGGACGCGCCCACGGCCTCTCTGACCAGCCTGGTGCTGGAGTGGAGACGGAAGGCGGGGCCTCCAGGGGGTGCCGTGGGCGGGGAGCCCGGCCACCTGAGGGACACGCACGTCTAGGGGACCTCGTGCAGGGGATGGGGTGTCGCTCCTCACCAGCCCCCTCTCCCCACAGCGCGCGCAGACGTCGCCATGGAGGCCTGCTGTGCGGACGGACACCGCATGGCCACTCAGCACAGGGACTGCTCGCTGCCCTCCGCCTCGGAGTCCAAGGAGTGCAGGTGCGTTCCCGCGGCCGTGGCACCGGCGTGGTGTCCGGCAGGGCACGTGGGGGAGGAGCCCGCCGCCCCCGCCAGCCCCGCCCCCCACGGGCCTCGCCGCCCCTGTGCGCCCTGCGTTGGCGGGCGGCGGCCCCTCGGTGGGCGACCCCCCTGCCGCAGCTGGACGCGGGCCAGGTCACGGCCCACCACGTACACGTGCTGGCACCTCCCGGGATGCGGCCATCGCCACCACCTTCTCCAGAACTTGCTCACCTTCCACACTGAAGCTCGGTCCCATTGACACCAGCTCTCATCCCTCCCCTCCCCGCCCAGCCCGGCGCCCACCACCCTCCTTCCTGTCTGGTTGCACTCCGCACGATGCCCCCACGGTTCATCCGTGCTGTGGCTCAGTCAGACCCTGAGGGGCGGCCCTCGCCGCTGCGAGCTGCTGTGGCGGGGTGCTCGGTCCCCCAGGGCGGGAGAGAACCTGCCACACCTGCCTGCTTCCTCAGGGGCACGGACCTCTCCCCTTAGGTTGTCGAGTGAAAAATGACAACAGTCAACACAATAGCTGTCCAGTGTGAGGGAATCAAAATGAGGCCCTTTTTTGGGTCCGATCAGCAAAAAGAGATGTTTTTTGGCGTGCCTCGGGGTGGGAAGGGCTGGGGTACACACCCAGAAGTGGGGTTGCTGGGTCCGAGGGCAGTTCGCTTCCTCATTTTCTGAGGAACCGCCCCCCCCCCCCCCAGTGCGTGGGGCTCCCTTTCCCCGCACCCTCGCCAGCACGTGCGTCCCGTGCAGCCGATGTTTCGTGTGATGGGTGGACGATGCTTATCTGGCTGCTCTTCCTGACAATCAGTGACGTGCCTGTTGTTTGCGAGGCCACGCAAAGCATGAGCAGCAGAGGAGCCATCCCAGAGCCCGAGGGCATTCTGGAGCCACAGGGGAAGCGGGGTGCAGAGCCCCGGGGGCGGGGGGAGGTGGGAAAGGGCGGGCTGGCCGCAGCACAGGGAGGCTGGGGGGGCCCGGTCTCTGGACAGGTGCCGCTCGGCGGCCCCTCCTGCCCTGGCTGGTTTGGGCCGAAGCCCGGGTTATTGAGGGTCTGGTGGGAGCCACACCTGTGACTTACACGTGCCTGCTCGCCTGCCCGTCCCTCACTCTGCTGCCCTGGGCGAGCTACTCCACCTCTGGAGCTGCTCCTCGGAGTCCGGAAACGGGGATGAGTGCCGAGATGAACCCAGCTTGGAGGAGGAGGAGGGGTCTGGCCCCGAGTCAGCAGGCAGCCGCTGTGTTTCTTAAATCTGCACCTGAGGATCTTCTTCCGTTGCTTTCAGGGAGCGTGGAGGGGAGGGAGGGAGAGAGAGGGACAGACATCCATGTGAGAGAGACACATCGATGGTTGCCTCCTGCACGTGCCCAGCCGGGGCAGGGAGCGAACGTACAGCCCTCCGGTGTGCGCAGGCCGACGCTCTAACCACTGAGCCTGCCGGCCAGGGCAGGCTGCCTTTAGCTTCTAAACAGGTGGGAACGTCCTGTGGGTGAGGCTCAGAGCTCAGGGAGGTGACTCGGGGCTCTGGAGGGACAACTGGGTCTCGTGACCCCGCCCCAGGCACCGGGCTGCAGGCTCGATCTCCAGTGTGGGGCATGCAGGAGGCAGCTGATCCATGATTCTCTGTTATCGTTTAGTCTTTCTAATATTTACTGAGCACTCTGTGCCATGGCTGTGTGTGTGTGTGTGTGTGTGTGTGTGTGTGTGTTGAGGTGAGGGTGTGTGTGTGTGTGTCGAGGTGAGGGTGTGTGTGTGTGTGTGTGTGTGTGTGTCGAGGTGAGGGTGTGTGTGTGTGTGTGAGTGTGTGTGTGAGTGTGTGTGTGTGTGTCGGGGTGAAGGGGTGTGTGTGTGTGTGTGTGTGTGTGTGTGTCAGGGTGAGGGTGTGTGTGTGTGTGTGTGTGTGTGTGTCGGGGTGAGGGTGTGTGTGTGTGTGTGTGTGTGTGTTGGGGTGAGGGTGAGTGTGTGTGTGTGTGTGTCGGGGTGAGGGTGTGTGTGTGTGTGTGTGTCGGGGTGAGGGTGAGTGTGTGTGTGTGTGTGTGTCGGGGTGAGTGTGTGTGTGTGTGTGTGTGTGTGTCGGGGTGAGGGGGTGGGGGGAGCCCCAGCAGAGCCGCGGCCTCGCCAGCGCCCGCCTCCCCCGCAGGATGGTCCGGGAGCAGTGCTGCCACAGCCAGCTGGAGGAGCTGCACTGCGCCACGGGCATCAACCTGGCCAACGAGCAGGACGGCTGCGCCGTGCCCGCCGCCAACACCAGCCTGGAGGCCGTGTTCGTGAAGGTGAGCCCTCCCCGCTCGGCGGCCCTCCCCGCTCGGCGGCCGTGCCCACCAGCGGGAGGCCGGGCACCCCCCCCCCCCACACCCCTAGCTCCGGTCCCTGTCCTTTAGAGCAGAGGGGACTCCGCCCAGGAGGGAGGGGGCGCTCAAGTCTCCCCGCCTCCCCCAGTTTCATCACTGAGCCCAGCACTGGGCAGTGGGGTGGAGGGACCCAGCCGTGCCCTGAGGACTCTAGTCCTGGGCCTTCAAGCAGAGGTCAGGGCAGGGGTCACCTGGGCTCCGGGCCTTCAGAACCTCCTCTCAGTTCTAGGCCGCCCCTCCCCCCCCCACCCCGCCACACACACTCACACACACTCACACTCACACACACACTCACACACACACTCACACTCACACACACTCACACACACACACACACACACACACACACTCACTCAGGATCCTCAAGCTTCTGTCCCTCCAGGGCTACTTAGGGCCCAGAGCTCAGAATGGGCCCCACTCAGGCCTCCAATAATATGACCTTCGTAACCACCTAGAAGAGGATACTGAGGTTCAAAGAGGACCACATTCCAAGGTGGCTTCTCAGGACCCCCAGGAGGGGTTGGTGAGGCAGAGCGGGAAGTGGGTCCATCAGGCCCAGAGGGTCTGGCACTGAGCGGACACTAAGCTGCGTGGACGACGGAGACCTGGGGCTCCGGGCCGGTCCCTGGGCCTCTGCCCCGGAAGGGGGCACCCTTGGGTGGGCGTGGGGCGCTCCAGACAGTGTTCCCAGGACTGGAAACGGCCGATAAACGAATGCGCTGCCCCCCCCCCCCCCCCGCGGGTGGGACCCAGCTGGCCCTGAGTTCGGGCTGGAGAGTTGCCTGGTCAGGGGGCATCGCTGGAGGCGCCCAGTGACCAACCGAATGCCCTGGAAAAGCATTTCCTGCTCCCAGTTAGGAAGCGAGGGAGTCGGGGAGCCAGATGGAAATGAAGCCTGGATCCCGAGGGGAGCTGTGTGGGCGTTCTCCACACGGACCGGGCCGGGGGAGCGTTCCGTGGAGAAGGGGGGCCCAGCGCCCCTCCGTCCGCCCCCAGCCTGTTGCGCATTCCTGGGAGGAGGCTCTGGTGTGAGGGAGGAGCGGGGTGGGGGTAGTGCGGTCTGGCCAGGGGCCCCTCTGGGGGCAGGGCTGGCTCTGCAGACGCCGTCTGCCTGGCAGATAGCAGGCAGCTCACTGTGTCCCCAGACAGCAAAAGGGAGGTCCAAAAAGAGCATGGAACATTCTAGCGGGAGCGGAACAGGTCGCTGGCGGATGAGGGATGTGTGCTTCGGGGAAGGTGATTCATGCGGCACCAGGTGGAGGAGGGAAAGGCTGGTGGAGGACCTGCACCTCCCCACCTCCTGGAGGCCCAGCCCCACCCCCACCCCGCCCATGTTGTGGGCCTCTGGGAAGTGGCTCCTCTTAGGAGTAAGGACTGAGGGGCCCTCCATCCGTCAGGGGGACGTTGTCCCCAGGCTCAGGGGTGACTCTGGGCAGTGCCGGGGTCCAGGGGACCGGCAGCGGCTCTGCCCCTCCCCCGACGGCTTGTTTGGGGTTCCTGGGCTTTTCTAATCCACGAGTTGCTTCCTGGGCCCGAACTCCCCCCCCCACCCCCCCACCCCCCCGCCCGGAGACGTGCACATTCCCGCTCCGGGCTTGGCTCCGGCCCAGGAGAAATCTCAGACCACAGGAGCCCCGTGTGACCTGTCAGGCCCCTCATGCTCCCTCTCCCTGGAGGCGTGGGGCCCGCAGGGCCAGGGTGCTGAGGGGTCCATGGAACAAGTCCGGGTGCAGCCCCGTGACGGTCCCTTTCAGAAGGGGGGCCTGGGAGATGTGTGGGCTCGGCCTGCCTCTCTGTCTGCTGCTGCTTAGGAGAGGTGGTCAGCATGTGGGCCCGGGAGGGGCGGGCACGGGAGGGGCGGGCCCGGGAGGAGCGGGCGCTGGAGGGGCGGGCACGGGAGGGCGAGCGGCCGGGCGTGGTGTCTGACTGCTCCGTCCGGTCCCGCCCTTTGCAGAGGTGCTGCCACTGCTGCCTGCTGGGGCGGGCGGCCCAGGCGCAGGGCCAGAGCTGCGAGTACAGCCTCATGGTCGGCTACCAGTGCGGCCTGGTCTTCCGGGCCTGCTGCGTCAAGGGCCAGGAGACCCCGGACTTCGCCCCCTCGGACAACGGGCACCTCCAGGACCCAGGTAATAACGCCCCTGCCCTCGCCTCTGGGCAGTGCGTCAGCCAGGGCCATCCAGAGGAACAGCCAGGGGCACGTGCGTGCGTAGAGGAGAGAGAGAGAGAGACCGATTCATGTGCCGGATTGCCTCCCGCGGTTGTGGGCACGGGCGGCGTCAGTGCAGGGTGGGCCCGCAGGCAGGCACCCGGAGCGCTGACCTTGCAGCCGCGTCCGAAGGCCGCCTGCCGGCAGAATTCCCTCTTGCTTGGGGGAGGTTAGGCTTTGTCTTATGTCCTTCACCTGATGAGACAAGGCCCGCCCACGTGCCAGAGAGCAATCTGCTTTACTGAAAGTCTGCCTATTTGAACGTTAGTCTCATCTGGAAATACCGGCACGGTGAGATCCGGACTAGTGTTGGACCACATATCTGGGTATCACGGCCCCACCGAGCTGACACACAAAATGAACCATCACAACAGGCAGGGTCCGCACACCCGTCTACCGTTGCCTTTAACTCAGCTGCAAACAGATTGTAGTTGTCCGAGCAGGTTCATGTTCGTATCCTCATCTGAGACCGCCCCCCTGCCCTGGAGCAAGACTGAGGGCTTGGGATCTGGGTTCTGACGTATCAGGTTCACGTCCCTGTCCTAACCTGTATTTTCGGCAAACTGCTGTATCCGGGCCTCGGTTTCCTCATCTGTGAAATGGGGACAATGACGGCCCCACTCCCTAAGGCTGCTGGGAGGATTAAAAGGGAGAATGAGTGCCAAGTGGCGTGGTGCCTGCCTGGCTCCATAAACGTTTGCTGTCACAGTTCTTCCCTGGGCAGGGTGAGTGGCTGGCCTTGCTCAAGGTCACATGGCCGACACGCAGAGGAGCGAGAACTGGCCTCTCTCTCCATCGGGACTCGACGATGTGTAGACGAGAGGCTGGGGGTGCCTAGCCAATAGCAGGCTGTGCTCTTTCAAATAACAGACACTCAGCAAAGGGCGAGTGACCCCGGAGCAGCTTTGAGAGAGCTCCTGCCCCGTGTCCACCGGTTCTCTCTCTCCGCTGTCCATTTGTCCCAAGCCAGGCCAACCCTGCCGCCTCCGGGCCTGGAGTGGCCGGGGAGGAGGCCGCTTGGTTGCCTAATCTCTTCCCTGATGCAGCGATTTCCTGGGGATGCGAATGCGCCCCAGCACTGCCTGCTGCGGGCTCTGCGATTCCTTCCCACTCTGAGCCCTGCCCCGCCCCCCGCCCCCGCCCCCCCCCCAGTTAAAAGTGGGTGGGGGCAGGAAGGACGTAGGAAAGAGGAGCTCACAGACCCGAGGTCCCTAACTCGGAGCTGGCAGCCCAGGGTGCGGGTGAGATGGGCCGGTCTTTCATTTTTCCTCTTGGTTTCTCATCTCCTCGCTGCCCTGGGGCTGATTTCGATATCTCCTCGTAAAGAGGGATGGGAGCCACATTCCCACCGCTCCCTGACGTTTGAAATCAGAAATGACATTTTTCTTTAAACCCAGACCCTTCCTCCCGGGGGAGAATTCCTCTGGCCTCCGGGGAGGCTTTTGTTGGTCTGTGTCTCGTTTCTGCTGCCCCAGACGGCCCACGTCTCCCGCCACAACGGCGGGTGGGACACTGGGCTGTGCGAGCGCCGAGCCCAGAGCAGACGCTCACGCCTTTATTGCGTGAATCGAGGGGTGACTGTGACGTCTGGCACCACGTGGAGCTTTGCAGGCAGACTGCCTCAGGGAAGTGTCTTCCTGTCCCGGGACGGCAGTGACGGAACCCCGCCGCCCGGGTGAGGCTTAAACCACAGGCCTGCGTTGTCTCACTGTCTGTGGTTGTGTCCACATCCCCCCTTTTTATAAGGGCGCAGTCGTTGGATCGGGGCCCACCCCAGTGACCTCATCCTACTTGGTCACCCGCAAAGACCCTTCCCCGGGGAGTCCGCTCCCAGGCGCGGTTAGGGCTCCGGCCCCGGGGGCACCGTCCCCCGCAGCAGCAGGCCGCTCCCAGGCGCGGAGGCCGCTCCCAGGTGCGGAGGCCGCTGCAGCTGTGGAGGGCGCGACGTGATTGACAGCGGGCCGAGATGCCTTTGCTGAAATGTCCCGGTCGTTTGGACAAGGTGACAGACAGGCTGCGGGTCAGCGGGAGGTCCCAGGCCCGAGGCCCGTGCTGCTGCTGGGAACAGATCTGCGGGAGATTCGGCCGCCTGTGTGAGCGCCGGTCTCTCTTTAAAGGGATACAGTGAACACTGAGCCGTCAGGGGTGGTACAGACGGGCATTGCTGCCTCATGTCTCCAAGAAGACAAACTACTCAGTGCCTGAGAGAAGGCGGGGCGCTGGGGTGGGTTAACGGGGTGCCGGGGTGGGGCGCTGGGGTGGTCACGTGTCCATGCCTGTCCCGCCCGCAGCTAAGCTCACGGAGCCGGAGGAGGAGCAGGAGGACCCGTACCTGAATGACCGCTGCCGAGGTGAGGCCGTCCCTCCGGGCCGCGTGGCCGGCGACGAGCAGAGTCAGCGCTGTCTCCTGAGGAGCTGACCTCGGGGCGGGGCGGGGGGGGGGGGTGCTCAGGTTCACCTGGGAGCTGCCCTCTGGCTGGGAGTCCACTGGGTCACTCTGTCCTCTGCGCCCCGGCTCCTTCGCTTCCTCCCCGCCGCGCTAGGGCCTGGAGAGGGAGAGGGGGAGGGGAGAGGGAGAGGGAGAGGGAGAGGGAGAGGGTGGCCTTGGAGAGGGAGCCAGTGGGGAGCTGGTGTTAGAAACCCTCTGCCCACGGCGCCCGCCTGCACGTGAGCCGCCTCCCAGCTCTTAGCGGGCACCACGGCTGCCCCGAGGCTGGGAGCCCTCAGGGGAGGGGGTGTCCCTTGGCCCCACTGAGCCATTGTTAATGCCCATTTGTCTCCGGGGAGACACCGGGCCGTGCAGGCCTGCTTTTTCATGCTGCACATGCATCCTCTCTCCTGGACCGTTAGGCAGGTCTGGATGGGCAGGCCGCCTCCCGGGCTCACGCACAGCTGCCCTGTGGCTGGGGTGCTGATGAGGGAGCCAGTTCATCGCCAGGTGGTGCAGTCGCTGTACGGGGGGCAGGGCCCCAGGAAGCCTCAGATCTGCAGGGGAGGGGGGGCATCGGAGGGTCTCCTGGGGGGGTGGCAGCTGCTATGGGTGAGGGTAGGTTAGAGGGGAAAGTAGCATCGCCAGGGGATTGGGCGTCGGGCATGGAGACGGGTGGGGGGGAGGCTGGCGCAGTGGGCGGCCCCCAGGTGCTGGGCAGTCGGACTGTACCGGACGATCTGTACCTGGTAGAGGGTCGTCCTCATGAGACTTGCTCTGGGGCACCCTGCTGGCGGAGGTGGTCAGGGCTCGGGGATGGGGTCTGACATCGGGGCTGAGCTCAGGGGGAGTGGGGCTGGGGCCTGGCTGGCCTCGGAGATGTGGGGACAGAAGGGGCCTCTCCAGGGCCTGCCTTCCTGTGTGGCCTGGGCCCTCGATATCCTTGCGGGGGGGGGGGGACAGCGCCCCCTCTTGTCTGCCCTGCCCCTCCCAGCTCTGCTGCAGCGACAGAGCCCGCCCTGGAGGCACCGGGGCTGGGACCTGGAGCAGCGGCCCTGGGGGTGCTCAGAGCCAGACTCTGGGGTGCCCTGTGGGAAGGCGGCGGCTGCAGCCTGCCTGCCTGTCAGTCACCCGAGGGCAGAGCTGGGAAGCAGGGTCTGGTGCGGCCGCAGCTCACGTCTGTCTGGTTGCAGGCGGCGGGCCGTGCAAGCAGCAGTGCCGGGACACGGGCGAGGAGGTGGTCTGCTCGTGCTTCGTGGGCTACCAGCTGCTGGCCGACGGCGTCTCCTGTGAAGGTAACGCCCCGGCTCCGGGACGGACAGCAGGCCGCTGCCCCGGGGCCTCTGCTTCTACCGACATCCGGGCAGGGCCCACTCTGCAGCTCAGGGCCGTTCATGGGGAACAGCCCCGGACCGGCTTCCCAGCTTCTTGGCATTTGTACCATGTGCCGGCGAACATGAACACCGTGCAGGGAACGGGGGTTGGTGTGGGGTCTGATCGGGCTCTGAATCAGGGATCTGCTGAGTGGCCTGGGCAGGTCCCACAGCCCCCCTCTGCATCCCACAGCCCCCCACCGCCCCCCCAGCCTCCCTCAGCCCCCCCACAGCCTCCCGCAGCCCCTCAGCCTCCCACAGCCCCCCTCAGCCTCCCACAGCCCCCCTCAGCCTCCCACAGCCCCTCAGCCCCCTCAGCCCCCCTCAGCCTCCCGCAGCCCCCCTCAGCCTCCCGCAGCCCCCTCAGCCTCCCGCAGCCCCTCAGCCTCCCGCAGCCCCCCAGCCCCTGGCAGGAGTCGGGCCCCTCTGCGTTCTGAAGGCCCACGGGACGCCTCCTGGCCTGGTCTTTGCTCAGAACTCACCAGGGGAGAAACACCGTGGCTTTGTTTCCGTGGTGGGTGCCCGGACTCCCACCCAGTGTCCCGCTCCAACGCGCAGGCGTGGGGACTGGGGGGGAGCAGGGACCCACCCGCTCTGCTTCTGGCACTTTCCTTCTGAGAAAGCGCGGTTCCCGCTGCTGACCCCGCGCTGCCCGTCTCTCCTAGACGTGAACGAGTGCATCACGCGCACCCACAGCTGCCGGCTCGGCGAGTCCTGCATCAACACCGTGGGCTCGTTCCGCTGCCAGCGGGACAGCAGCTGCGGGACGGGCTATGAGCTCACGGAGGACAATGACTGCAAAGGTGCGACGCGGGCCCGCGTGGAGACCCTCCTGTCCCGGGGGGATGTGGGGTGGGAACGGCGGCCCTGGGCTCCCCGGGGCTGGGCTCAGGGTGCTGCGCCCCCGGGGGTTACCTCCGTGACCTGGAGCTCATGCGTTAATGACAGTGCCCAGTTTGGGTTTCTGAAACCGCTCAGAGCGTGGTCCTTTAAGATCAAGGCCAGGGTTGCGTTTCAGGTGCTCACATGTGCTTGCTCCCAAGTCCGGATCATTTATCCCGCACGGCAGCTGGCTCCCATCTGCGCGCAGGCTCCCCTTGAAGTTCAAAGTGCCTTCCCCAGGAATAAAAACATGACATTTCTGGCCGCCGGCCTCCCCCCGCCGAGCCAGCCGTGCTCTTTGGCAGAGAAGGCTTTGATGAGGATCTGCTGGAACATAGTTTTGTGCTGAGGGGTTCCAGCCCTTCAGACAACAAACCGCTTGTGTAGAAACGGCGGTTGAATTATGAGGGCGGCTCAAAAGCCAGGCGCGCCCTCCTGAAGGCTGAGGGCTGCGGCCCCGCGCCCCCCCTCCCCCCCCCCCCCCCCCCGCCGGCGCGCTGGGTGGCTCGGAGCCTGGGAACCCAGGGGCTTGGCCGGCTGGAGTATACACTTCTGAGCATTTGACAGCCTTGAACTTCAAGGGAAGGGCAGCCAACACTCAGATCCCGAGAATCACCATTGCTCATGTTTGTCATATTATGACAAGCCGGGATGGATGAGTTTATAGAGACAGTGTTTATTGCCACGAAGATCATCGCTTTATGATCTAAACAAAACATGTGCACAGCCTGAAATGAAAACCAAACGGCCACATATTGCCGGGAGGACGGCCGGGTTATTTATTCTGTAACAGAACGTTTGTCTCCTGAGAGCCCCGGGGGGAAGTCAGCGTTTTTTTAAGCCTTGAGCCGTGCCAGCGCCGCTTGGCTAACCCGGGCCCTTGTAGTACGTGACCTCCCTATCGGAATGTTCTGGGTTAGAGCCGAGTAATGAGCGTTTTTTGAAAACTTGCTTGTGATTTTAAAGTGTTGTGAGATGCTTCTGGCAGGACTCTTGCTAACCATTTCCTTTTTTATGACGCACCAGATATTGACGAGTGTGAGAGTGGTATTCATAACTGCCTCCCCGATTTTATCTGTCAGAATACTCTGGGATCCTTCCGCTGCAGACCCAAGCTACAGTGCAAGAGCGGCTTTATACAAGATGCTCTAGGCAACTGTATTGGTAAGACTGCCGCCAGGCTGCCGGGGCCACAGGCGGGGCGAGCCACCGGCGCTGGGCCCCCGAGAATGTGGGGGCTCACGGTGGATAGAACAGAGGTCGGCCAGCTTTTTCTAGAAAGGGCCGTGTCGCAAACGTGTCCCGCGCGCGTTGCGGGCCAGACCGCCTCTGCTGCAGCTGTGGGAAAGCAGCCACGCAGATGCCAACGAAGGGGCAGGGCTGTGTCCCAATAAAACTTTATTGACAAAAGCCATTGTCGGGCTGGGCTTGGCCCCAGGGCCCAAGCACTTGAGTTTTGGAGTCAGGTTTGAACTAAGGGACCTGAGGCACTTCACTTTCTTCCTTCGACCCTCCATTCCTCCTGGATTCCATGGGAGTAATCACGTCTGGCTGTGGCTTGGGGCAAGGCTTCAGCAAGGTGGCTGAAGGGTCTGGTCTGTAAGAAAACGTTCAAAAAATCATCTGTATTCGTAGTCAAATTCATAGACACGGAGTGGAAGGCGGGGGCCTGGGGGCTGGGGCGTTAGGGTGTAGGGCACGGTGTCAGCCGGGGAAAACCGCGGAGGCCCGTGGGTGGAAGGTGGTGGCGGTCGCACAGCAGCGTGAGGTGTCCAGTGCCACTGCTCTGTGCACTTAAGCGTGTGAAATGGTGCGTGTTGTTACGTATGTTTCACCGCAAGAAAGAAAGCCCGTGCTGCTCTCAGAGGAGACCTGGGGGAGGTGCAAGGCGATCCGTGTGAGCTTAGAGCGAGGAGGAGGTGAGGCGAGACTGGCCGAGATGGAGAGGCTGCGCGGGGGGGGGGGGGGGGGGGGGGGGTGGAGCCTGGGGGCGGGAGCAGCTGCTGGGTCACCTGCCCAGGTGGACACCCGCTCGGTCACTGTCGGCACCTGAGCCCAGCTCGGCCGCCTGCCCTTGGCCTCTGCAGGTCGGACCCTGCTCCCCTCTCCGAGCTGCAGACGCCGCTGGTCACAGCCCTCCTCCCGGCAGCCCCTTCCCCCTGAGCGAGGGCTGCGAGTCTGTCAGCTCCATCCCCCCTCCCTGATGAATCTGAGCCGATCTGTGTGGAAATGGCAGTTTGCATGGAAAACTGTTTATTTAACTGCCTCCCCCACCCCCCCTGGATATGTCAGGAGAAATCGAGCAGCAACCCCTTAGGACAGGGCCTCTCGGAACCCAGCCCCCGTCTTGCTCCTAAAGCTCCCCTTTCGTCCTGTGGGGGCCTCGGCTGCTGGGGTTGGCGCCGAGCCAGCCCAGCTGTGGTCGCCGAGGGGGGCAGTGAGCAGAGGCCCCTGCCAGGGCCGGCGGGGGAGGGCCTGCCGGGACCTGCTGCGGCTCCAGGGGCTCCGAGCAGGCGCACAGCTGCCGGACGGAAACCCTGACTCCGGCACGGCCAGCCCGAGTCCCACAAAGCAGGGCACGTCCAAGTCTCCGCTTAGCCCTGGTTTCCCTCGAGGGGTGCAGCGCTGTCCGGGGGGGGGGGGGGGCAGTCATGGTGCCGTCCCTCAGATGGGGCGCCCGGGCGGGGGGGCGCAGAACCTCCCAGGGCCCAGGACGTGGCCGAGGGCCTGCCCCAGCGCCTGTTATTTGTGGGCGCAAAGCCACGGTCAGCCCTCAGCCCTGGCACAGCCTTGCCCCCAGGTCAGGATTTGGTTTAAAATGATGGTTTTTATGGTGAAAGCCGTGTGCACCCTTCCTGACCAAAAAGCAAACCCTGCCCAGCGCAGGAAGTCTTCATAGGACGGGCCTCGCCTCTGCGCGTGCTCCCCCGTTAGCAGTGCCGGGCGGCCTCCTGTGTCCGTGCCTTCAGTCTCTCTCAGAAGGGACTGAAGCGTCCAGAAGCGTTCCTCACGAGGGGAAAGCGCAGCCGAGTCTCGGAGGCCCTGCGCCTCCTGCTTGCACACCTCCGCCCACAGCGAGCTTACTCCCCCGCCCCGTCGGTGCGGTCAGTGGTGGGAGCACTGACCTCTCGTGTACCCACAATGCATCTTGGGAGCCCATGGGCTGCCCTCCGGCCACACAGCCCCCAGCGGCCACTGCGGAGCTCGGCCCGCGGGCCAGGGCACAGGGCGACAGGCCCTGGAGAGCAGGGGCCTCTCTCCCTAGCAGAGCGCAGAGTGTTCTGGGACCGTGAGGCTGGGCCCTGAGGGCCTTGAGACCCACATCTCTGTGGGGTCTCCTTTCCTTCCCGTCCCTCCACGCGCTCACCGTCCGTCTTTCTGCTCAGCGAGGCCGAGGGAAGGGGCGGGGGCAGGCGCGTCTCCGATGGTCCCGATCCCGGGCGGGGGGCAGTGAAGGGCTCCAAGGTCATGGGGTTAAACAGTGAACGGGCCCTTTACATTTGGGGCCCTGGGCCTCCCGGGGGAGGGAGAGGTTGGGCAGGACATTCCCAAACTGCTCAGACGTTTTCCACGTGTTTGGTCTTTATTCGCTCACTCTCCCACTCACTCAGGGGCCGCCTGGTCCTCTGTCATGGAGCTCGCAGGCTGGGACCCCCTCTCTCGGGCACACGACGTCGCTAGGGGCACCCGGGTTCCGTGGCACGGAGTTTGGGAACTGTAGGTGTTGCTGGAGAGCACAGGGCTTAGCGGGGCGGGAGCGCTGCCATTGCTACACGTGCACTCATCCTTGCCGCGGGCGGAGGCCCACACTTCTCTGTGAAGGACGCGATGGTGGGCGTCAGCCTCGCCTCCAGGGCAGAGGAAGGCCGGGCGTGTCCAGTGCGTGTCACTTACAAGCGGGGTGGGAGGTGAGAGCCCGCCCCAGACTCCGCGCCGGCTCCAGCCTCGAGCTGGGAGCTTCCTGTTTATGCAGCGCAGACAAGAGCCAGCCCTGCCTGGGCGGGCGGCTGTGTGGCCGCGGGCGGGGGACGGGCGGGCTCCGGGCAGGCTGCCCCGAGGAGGCTGCCAGTGGGCGCGCAGCCGGCCGATCTGTCGGAGGAGGGTGGGCGTGGCCGGGCTGATCCCTCTCTTTGCCTTCAGCCTGGGGGCCCTCGACGGTCCTCGCACGCCTGTAGGTGCTTTGTGAGTGCCTGCCTGACACTTACAAATGGAGGTCCTCTGAGAAGACCCCCAGTGGGACGCCCCGTCGGTGGGGTCTGGCACCGATTAGAGCGTGAGGAGTGAGCGCGCGTGGAGCGCGGCGCTCCTTGTTTGTTTACTGGTGCATCTTTGCCGGTGTGGGTTCATCCCAGGCGAACAGCCCAGGCCCCTGTGGGGGGGCGTGGTCAGCCAGGGAGGGAGTCCGCACAGGTCCCGAGGGCCCAGGTGGGGGCGGGCAGGAAGTGTCTCCTTCAAGGTGGCACCAAGCTGGGCAGACGAGGGAGGTGGCTTCCTAGACGGGGACGTGTGCATAAAGGCCCAGAGGTGGGGCCCGCGTGGGGGGCGGGGGCCAGGCCGGTCACCAGAGAGCACAGAGCCTCCCCAGGGCCAGGGCGCTGGTGCCGAGGGGCCGGCCACCCGTCTCCCTTAGCCCACGCCCTCTCGGGGTGGGGGGGGGGGGTGCCGGTACACCCGTGGAGTGGGACACGGGTGGCACCCAGATGGCCAGGCCCACCGGCGGGACTCAGAGGGGCCCCGGCTGTGGAGGGGCTGGGAGCCAGGCGGCAGCTTTGGACTCAGCGCTGAGGAAGATGAGGTGTCGGAGATTTAGGGGCTAAGACGGGCCAGGGAGTGTCAGGTGGTGTGTGCTGGCGAGATCCGGGGCCAGCGGAGGCCGCTGCGTGTGCAGGCGCCGGCGTCGTCGCACCTCTGTTTGTGGTTTTGCAAAGGGGCGGGGGGTGGGGTTCCTTCGGCAGCCTGGTTGTTGGGTTTCGGGGAGCGCTCTGTGTCTCACCACGGCGTCTCTGTCTTTCCCCTGCAGATATCAATGAGTGTTTGAGTATCAGCCCCACGTGCCCCGTGGGGCACACGTGCATCAACACGGAGGGCTCCTACACGTGCCAGAAGAACGTGCCCAACTGCGGCCGTGGCTATCACCTCAACGAGGAGGGCACCCGCTGCGTCGGTTGGTATTAACAGAAAGCCAATCGGGACGGACTTTGCTCCTGCTCCCAGCTCAGCCGTCCTTCTCTGGAAGGGGCGATGGGTCCCCAGAGGGCAGCCATTGCCTGGCCCTCGGGCCCTTGCTGATCTCAGGCCCAGGCCTGGGGCACAGCCTGGACGCGGCAGTAGCATGCCCGCCGCCACGCTCCAGCTCGGTCCCTCGCTCCCCTGCCCCTCGGTGCTCCGCCCCCAGCGGTGACAGAGAGCACAGGTGCTGCTTGCAGCTCCGTCCTCCCGAGCGGCCCCCCCTCACACACCGGCCAGTCCGGGCAGTGGGTCCCGCTGCTCCCCAAACAAGCCTCCCTTCCCTCTCATTGCTCCCTCTGCCCACCTGCCCCCTGCGTCCTGGAGCCGCGGCCCAGACCTGCGGGCCAACGGGGCCTTCCTCCCCGGCACCCCGAGCACTCCCTCAGCGTCTCCCCATCAGCGGGCACTGCCCGCCGTAACGAAGGTCATTGTGACCCGAGTCCCTGCGGGTAGGGGCAGCTGTCTCCCCAGCCTGGGCCCCACACAGTAGGTGCTCCGGGAAGTCTTGTTGAAGAAAAAGATGCTGCTTTGCTTTGTCATGTACCTTTCAGTTGTCTCATTCCCTCTGATCATCCTGGGAGCACGCACACACACACACACACACACACACATACACATACACACACACAAACACACTCTCTCTCACACACACAATCTCTCTCACACACACACAAACACACACATACGAACATACACACACAAACACACACAAACACATACCCTCACACATACTCACGCAAACACAAACATACTCTCATATACACAGACAAACATACACTCTCACATACACACATATTCTCACACACATACTCTCACACACACACATACTCTCATACACACACACACATGCTCTCACACACACATTCTCATACCCTCACACTCACACACACACTCACACTGTCTCACACACTCACACACACACTCACACTGTCTCACACACTCACACTCTCACACACTCACACACTCACACGCACACACGCACACACATGCACACACTCACACACACACTCTGAAGGTGTTCAACATGTCTTTCTCTTTGCAAGACGTGGATGAGTGCGCGCCGCCCTCGGAGCCCTGCGGGCCGGGTCACCTCTGCGTGAACTCCCCCGGAAGCTTCCGCTGCGAGTGCAAGGCCGGCTTCTATTTCGATGGCATCAGCAGGACGTGTGTGGGTGCGTGGGGTCCCGGCCAGATGGCACCAACAGAACCCGCCCGTGCTTCCCAGTGACCATGGTCTGCTCCTCAGAGCAAGGCCCCGAGTCCGGAGACCCCGCCGGTTCCGGCTCTGCAGCCCCCTGCCCCCGCCTGAGCCGGTCTCCCTCACCCCGGGTGCCCCCCTCACCTCAGACCTCCGAGTGTCTGTGAGGCTCCGGCCCCGGAAAAATGCCCCAAACCCTAGTGATTTCCCAGAGATTCACTCCGGATGCAGAGCGCAGGCCCCGAGCTGTGTGCACAGCCAGGGCAGCGAGAACAGACGGCATGGCCATGGCCTCCAGGAGCAGGGACACCCCCGGGGACCCTGGGTCAGAGCCCCTGGACCCCTCGGGGCTCTGGGGTAGAGAACTCGGGTGGGCACACCCCCAGAGGCATTGTCGTGGAAGGAGGGGGGGCAGTGGGGGGCAGGCCCCCGTGTGCTGACCTGCCCTGTTCTGGGACAAGTCGCTGAGGGGAGGCCGTGCCCTAAGCCCCGCCCGCCGCCTTGCAGACATCAACGAGTGCCGGCGCTACTCCGGGCGCCTGTGCAGCCACAAGTGCGAGAACACGCTGGGCTCCTTCCACTGCAGCTGCTCCGCGGGCTTCCGGCTGGCGCCCGACGGCCGCTCCTGCGAAGGTGAGGCCCGGGTCCGGCGGCCCGTGGGGGGCTGACCCACGTCCGTGCCCAAGCCCGTAGGAGATGGCATGTGAGCGGGGGAAGCGCCTGGGGAAAGGCTGCCCGAGTCTCCCTGCGTCCCGGGGGCCGGGCACGCCTGCCTGCCCAGGCCGCGCACCTGGGTCCCCGGCGGAGATGCGGGGAGAGGGTGGGGTCAGCGTGTGGGGTTGGCGGCCGCAGAGCCGCCAGTTGTTCACGTGACCTTGGGGAGTGGCTGACCTCGCCTGCCTTGGTAGCCTCGTGGGGGAAGTGGGGTTGATGCGACAAAGAGAGACAAAGGCTGGTCGGATTTTACGTGGACCCTGTGGCAGGGGAGAGACCTTGGTGGCCGCTGGTCTCAACGCCACCAGAACAGAAGGGGGGCTTTGAAATGCCGGGCGTGCTCGGGAGAGCGCTGAGGGGGTGGGGTCCGGCCGTGTCTAGCTGGCTCCTCTCCTGCAGCCGGGCTGGGCGCGTTTCAGACACGTGGCCCCGTCCCCGGGGACGTTCCCGGGCTGCAGGAGGTGCATCTCAAAGGGACAGAGAGCATCCATGTCTGCAGTTTCTAAGAAACGGGCGCGAGGGCCGCAGCCGGGCGCTGGCGGAACGCATTGGGTTCTCTGCGCTGTCGAATGTTCCCGGCAGGCGTTTTGGGGGGGCCGGGGCCCTCGTCCTCGGAGGACCAGTGGGGGCATGCCGCATGCTGAGGGCTCAGGTCTCTGAGTGTGCGGGCGGGGCGGGGCGGGCTCCTGGTGCCGAGCGCCTGGGTTCTCGGGTAACACTGACCCTGATGGTGGCGATGTGATCGTGTGTTCAGCGCACGGTTTGGACATGCGGGGCCTCAGCGGATGTCTCGCCTTCTCTGGGGTCAGGTTCTGAGGTCAGCAGAGGCGGAGACCTGTGAGAGCCCGGACGATCCCCCACGTTGCCAGTCAAGCCCTGCTCTGTGCAGGGCAGTGCCCGGCCGTGGGGCCGCCGGACGCCGACGCGGCAGGCCCCGGATCCTGGAATAAGAGGAGGTGGTCAGAGGTCCGTCTGCCCGGCTGTGCTCCAGCGCACGTCCTTCTCAGACCCGAGGCCGATGGGGCGACGTGCGCCCGGCGCCTGCGCTTCCCCGAGACCCTGGGATTTGTCCCCAAGAACCAGGCCCAGCTCGTGTCTGTTGGACGGAACCAGCTTCCCACAGGGTCCTTCGGGCCTGGGCTTAAACCCCCGCTCTGCCCTGCTTGTGGCCTCGAAGGAGTAACACGGCATTTCTAGGCCTCAGTGTTCTGGTCCATACGATGGGGATGTTAGGACCCACCCTGTAGGGGTGGTGAGGCTGAGACGAGAGGAAGCCGATGAAAAGCTCTCGCACGGCTGGTGTGAAGTGGGGCGCTGGCAACATGGCGACGGCTCGTATCATCATTACTATGGACCAAGGCTTGTGCCGCCCCTGGTCCCCCTAAGTGACTGGAGAGCAGACACTCGTACCTGTGTCAGTGGGGAATGCTGTGGACACAAAACCAGGGCCCGGCCAACCTTGCATGTTATCCCACTGGGCCTTTACAAAGGCCCCCCAGAGTGTGGTTAGAACATGTTCCTGCCTTCAGGGCATGTCGCCAGGATGTGACGGAGCCACGCTGGGCAGGGGCAGGTGGGCAGGTGGGCAGGTGGGCGGGTGCAGCCAGGCTGGGGGTGGGGGCTGCAGGGATGAAACATGGGGTGGGGGTTGGGGGAGCAGCTAATGGACGTTCTCAGCGCTCGGCCCCCCTGCCCTGCTAAGAATTAGCAGAAACTCAATGTGAGAAGAGACTTGTGGGTAGAGGTTGGCCAGCTTTTCTTTCTAAAAGCCACTTAGTCAGTGTTTTAGGCTTTACCAGCCAAAGTCCTGTTGGAACTATTCAACTCTACCATGATAGGGGATAAGCAGCCTTAGACCGCAGTAAATGAATGCATGTGGCTGTGTGCCAATAAAACTTTATTTGCAAAAACAAGTTGGGAGCCGGATGTATGCTGATCCCTGCTCTAAGCAAAGGGAATAGGTGAGCGAGAGCCCAGAGTTGCTGAGTGGCCCGGGGAGTTCCGAGCGTTGGCGTACTGGGCGTTGGCGTACCGGGCGTTGGCGTACCGGGTGTTGTTGTACCGGGTGTTGTTGTACCGGGTGTTGTTGTACCGGGTGTTGGCGTACCGGGCGTTGTTGTACTGGGTGTTGGCGTACCGGGCGTTGGCGTACCGGGCGTTGGCGTACCGGGCGTTGGCGTACTGACAGGGTCATGCAGGCCCTCAGTGCAGGGGACCTTGTCTGGGAAGTGCAGCGGGAGGACATGATCACATTCCACGAGAGCGAGAAGGACTCGGGTGCCAGGCGGCGGCGGGATGGAAGGAGCTGAGGCCAGCGGCTGTGACTGCCGCCCGACGGAGAGGGTGCAGCTGGGAGCAGGCCGTGGCGGGGATGGGTTCCAGCCCTCTGTCTTTCTGGGGACCCCAGGCGGCCCCAGCCCCGAACTCGAGGACCTCCGGCTCTCCGCCTGTGTTCACGGCCCCAGGGGCGCGGGCCATGGCTCTGAGGTGACCCGGGCCCCCTCTTTCAGACGTGAACGAATGCACCAGCAGCCCCTGCAGCCAGGAGTGCGCCAACGTCTACGGCTCCTTCCAGTGCTACTGCCGCCGCGGCTTCCAGCTCAGCGACGCGGACGGGGTCACCTGCGAGGGTGAGGCTGCCCCCTGCGCCGTCCGTGCAGCGCCCTGCGGGCGGGCCGCGGGCTGTCCCTCTGGCGGAGGTGACGGGGTGTCTTTGGCCCGCCCTGAGAGTGAGGTTTGGAAGGAAGCTAAGCCACTCGCCATGTCTGTCGCTAATAAACACATAACGGTGGTGATCACCGTGTGTGCCGGGACCCCCAGGGGTGAGGAGGGGGCTCGGGGCCACCCACACCCCTGACTTTTGAGGCCCCCTCACTGGCTTGGGCCCTCCTCCCCAGCATGGGGTGCACCCCACACTCTCCAGGGAGTCGGAGGATGAGCCCCGGTGACGAGTCAGAAGCGCTTCCTGCAGCGCCTGGCACAGCGAGGGCTTGAGCCGCCGCCGGGCTTGTGGCCGTTCCGGGAGGGTCTTCCCCGGCACGTCCATAGTGATGAGCACCAGGGCCCCTGCCAGCCGCAGGCTCCTGCCCGGTGCCAGGGCTCCGGACCCGGGTCCTTCTGGAGCCCTGCCTGTCCCGTCTGCTCGGCCCCCATCCGCCTCCTTCCCCACACGAGCTTGCTGTGTGGCCCAAGGCTAGTTCCTTCCCCTCTCTGGGCCTGTTTCCCCTTCTGATGTGATGCTCTCCGACGCCACCCCAGCCCCCGCACTTGGAGGGCTCCCGTGTCCAGCTGGCCCTGTGCGGCTGCCCTCCCCGGCCCTGGCCTGGCCCCCCGGGGACACGCGGCCCGGCCTGGGCCCCACGGCGCTGAGGGTGGGCCTTGCTGTTGCAGACATCGACGAGTGCGCCCTGCCCACTGGCGGCCACATCTGCTCCTACCGCTGCATCAACTTCCCCGGGAGCTTCCAGTGCAGCTGCCCGCCGACGGGGTACCGGCTGGCCCCCAACGGACGCAACTGCCAGGGTGAGCGAGCGGGGCTCCGCGGGCGCCGGGCACGCTTGGGGCTCTGGTGTGGGGCTGCCCCGGCCACACCACCGGCGGGGTGCATTCAGGAAGGGGAGGGGAGGCCTCCACCGGTACCCTGGTCTCCCTCACCTGCCCCCACCCCCAGCACCCCTGTCCACAGAGGGTTCTGAGCACTCCACGCTGCCCTCGGCCGCCCAGGGCCGGACCAGGGGCTGGCGGCCTTTACGCAGAGGCCCGCCAGGGAGGAGATGGGAAGCCCTCACCGAGGACTGGGTTCCACAGCACAGTGCCGTTTGTGGAGTTCACACTCAGTCATTTGACAAACCCTTGCCGGGGCCAGACCTTGGTAGGCATTAAGGGCAAACAGTGAGCAGAGGGTGGAGCTAAGGTGCCCACCCCTGCCCAGGCGGGGGCAGGGTGTGGTCGGGCTGTGAGGGTCCATTGGGGCTGGGGGTTGGCTCTGGCCTGGACTAATTGAGGGGACCCTGGGCTCCCACACGTGATGCGCTCCCGGGGTCAGCCTGCGGCCTGTGCCCGTCCTTTCGGTAACGGGGTGCTGAGTAGATCTTTGTGAGCGAGTGGCCTGCAGGGGTCACCGCCTCACCTCCGGGATCGGCCCCGAGGCTGGATCTAGAGGTCAGATCTGTCCAGCCCCTTCCGCCTGAGCCCCCACATGGGGCTGGCGACCCCGAGGCTCCGGAGGCCCCGGTTCTGCAGATGTCATTTCTGGTTTTGAAGGAGGTGACTCTGACCCCAGGCAGCAGCTGGGCGTGTCCTGGGAGGCCCTTCAGCTGGTCCCGGCTGTTCTCACATTTCTGAGGGCCTCATCACAGCCCGGGGTCCTGCCAGATGCAGCAAACACACATTCCTGAGCCTCGCCTGCCCGGGCCTGTGAGATTAGCAGTATCACTTTCTCCGCTGAGGTCAGGCGTTTGGCCCCCTTAAGAGATGCCTCCTGGCTTGGTGATGTCCCCGGGGCCCCACCATTTGGCTGCTCCAGAGAGTTGTGGGAAGGGGGAAGGCTCCCCATGTCCAGCCCAGACATCGCGGACCCTGGACACTGGGCACAACGTAGTAGAATCGCACTGGGCCTCGGTTTCCTCATCTGTAACCCGGGGCTCGTAGCTTCCGCTGTTTCCTCGCTGGGGTGTTCTGAGTCACGTAAGGTGCGGGTGAGGAGCCTCGGGAGCTGCGGAGAGGCGCGGCTGGTCAGAGCATGGACCCTGGCGCCAGCCTGCCCGGCTTCAAAGCTCGACTCCGCCACTTACAAGATGTTTGACCTTAGGCCAGCCCCCCCCCCCCACCCCCTAAATGAGAGTAACAGTCCTTGCCTCAGTGAATTGTTAGAATTAAGAGAACTCGATGCAGCATTTCCAGGGCCATCAGAGTGTTAGCTATGATCATTGTTACGCTCATTCCAGGGATTGTGAATAATCAGTAAACACTCTATAGATTAAACGTGCTATAAATAAAAGAGCCGGCACAGGGCGCTGCTCCAGAGAGCAGTCAACGGAGGGCAAGGGTGGCCCGATCCCCACCCCGACCCTGGCTGGTGGGAGGCCCCAGCACCCCTGTCTGTGGGTGGGGACTGCTCGGGTGGCCTTGGCCTTCACTGTGTTGCCTTGGCCTCTTGCAGACATTGACGAGTGTGTGACCGGCATACACAACTGCTCCATCAATGAGACCTGCTTCAACATCCAGGGCAGCTTCCGCTGTCTGGCCTTCGAGTGTCCGGAGAATTACCGTCGCTCCGCGGACACGTAAGTCCCTCGGCCATCCGTTGTCTGTCTGTGTCGGCCTTCCTGGGGGTCCGCCTCCCAGCCTGGGCAGGTGGTTAATGAGCTGTGCCCTCCCGCAGGGGTCTCGGGAAACTCAGGACCCCAGATTCTCAGGCCCGTGAGACTGGTCACAGAGACCAAGGTCTCCCAGGAGCTGGCGGTCGGCGGGCCTGCTCTCCCAGCAGCCTGTGCGTGGAGCCAGGCAGACCAGCCCTCGTTTCCCAGTGGGAAACTTGGTCTGGGGACAGCTCTCTGGGCCTCAGTTTCCTCATCTGCAAGACACAAATGTCAGAATGCTCTGAATCAGATGAAGGTGGCGATGACGCCGGGTGGGCCCACGTGACAGGTTGGGGCGGCATTATTAGGAGAACACATCTGACAGCCAGACTGTGTCCAGCCCAGTGACTGTGGGAATCGTGTGGAAGATTCTGTGGCCATATGTCATTGTAAGCTCACTCATCCCAGGCCCCTGGCTGCCTGCAGAATGCCAGGAATCCCCCTTCCTCAGGGAGCAGTGAGGTCCCGGGGTCTCCTCGCACACCACCCACCTGATTCTATTTAGTCTCGGTCAGCACCCCGGTCAGTTGTTTCAGGAAAAGCTCCACGGTGGGAGACAATATCAGGAATGTGCAGACGTGAGCCGTCCTCCAGCCTCTGGACATGGCTCCCAGCCAGCACCCAAGCAGGCTGACTGTGCGCTTGGCCCCTTGACCTTGAGCCCGCTCCTCCCGCTGGAGGATCACTGCCTTCTTAGATGGTGCTCCAGGCCCCAGCATCCACTTGCTCAGCCCCAGGGCCCTGGCTCCTGGTTCTGGCCCTGCCTCCAGCGTGTTGAAATCCTGAGCAGGTTCCAGCCAGACTCAGACAGCCCAGTCCCCCGGCAGCCGCGCCCTCCCCCAAGTCTGCTCTGTGCCCCGGCGTGTTTTGTCTGCTTGGAACCCAGCACCTGCCTTCTTCCCGGGCTGGCCGGGAAAGCGCTCCAGCTCTGGGCTGGCGAGTGTGCAGCCTTCCAAAGAGGCTGTGGTTACGCAATGGCCAGCGGGCGGCGGGGGCCTCCTCCGGGTCAGGAAGCCCGTGTCCTTAATGGAGGCTGTGCTGCCCTGTGTCATTGGAAGTCCCCTCTCCCACGGCTTCGTCCGCCTCTGCTGTTTGCCGCCGGCCTCTAACGCACAGCCAGGAAAGTAAAAGGCCGGAGGCTGCCCTGTGCGGGTCTTCACGCCTCCTGAGCCGCGGCTGGGCGGGTTGGCATGGCGCGCCGAGGTTGTGTGAAATCTGCAGACCTCCCCTCAGCGGCTGTGTGCTCCCCAAGCCCTTGCCACCCTCAGTGCAGGAGGAACTTCCTGACTTGCTTGGGGAGCACTCACCGCAGGCCTACTGTGTGCAGGCACCTGGGCTGAGAGGCCCCCAGCCCCTGCCCACTAGCAGCACTGCAAAACCAGCGCTGGCCAGAGTTCAGGAATGCTGAGGCCACGGAGGGCCCCACACAGCTGGGGTGGCGGCAGGGGGCGCTTGGCTTAGGCAGTGCTTCAATGAAGCAGGAAGAACTGAGTCAGGCAGAGAGGGAGGGGGTGGAGGGCACGGCCACAGAGGGGTGTGGACACCCAGAGAAGGAAGGAGCTCCCAGCAATGAACTGGGGTGTTCAGTGTTCATAGCGGCTGATGCCCGAAGGCCTGGCCTGTCCCCACCTCATGGATTCATCGCTTGCTCCCTGGGCTGGTAAAGGGGGGGGGGGGGGTAATTGTCATTCTTCATAAATAAGGGCAGGATGTGGGCCGCACCCACTGTAAAGGCCAAAGAGGCAGCAGGCGGCTCCCGGTGGCCCCTCCAGGGAAGGTGGCTGCTGTATAAACGCCCATTGCTGCTCACTGGTGCCACCCAGCGGCTCAGGCGGAGAAGGGAGCTGAGACCTGAGCTGAGGAGGCGGGGGGAGGCCTGTGACTGTTCTCACTGCCTGGGATGCTGACACGGCTTTGTAGTCAGGCTGGTCCCCTCGTGTCCTCCATGTCCTCAGTGGTACAGGGAGTGGGGACGTCCCCCTTCTGGGCTCCTGTAGGGTGACCTGTGACTGTGGGGCAAAGCCCACTCCATACAGCTCGCTCCAGTTCACCTCTTGCGGGGTGTGGGTGGGCACCCCAAGACCTATTTTACTGCCAGTCCGTGGCTCTCCTGTTCCTCAGTGCCGTGGCCTCGGGGCCGTCTCTCGGCCACCCAGGGGCCCTTGCTGCATCTGTCATTTCTGCTTGGCAAGGCCTTGGGGGCTAGTGAGCACCGGCAGGGACGAGCCCAGGCACCAGCCCGGTGCAGCGCTGGTCTTAGAGCGCGGTCAGAGCCTGTCCCCGTCCTGTCACCCCGCCGCGGTTTCCTTCGGACCCAGCGTCAATGCAGAGGCTCTGCGGCCTCCCGCAGCCTCGCTCCGGGGGCAGGCCGGGAGGTCGCTGGGTTCCTCAGCCCTCCGATGGGAAGACGGGGCGTGGCTCCTGCAGGGCCACCTGGTCACCAGGCGCCGCTGCTGCTCCCTGGAATCTGTCCGGTTACAGTTTTCTCCCGTTTGGGCCCCTCTTGAGGAGTCACTGACCAGCCTGGGGTCCCAGCCGAGGGCTGCCCGGTCCGGTAGGGGACTTCCTCGGGGGCCACAGGAGCACCGATCCCTTGGTGGGCGCACAGTGACAAGTCACTGGCCAGTGACGTCCGTGGAATTTTCCGTTTCACAGCCCACGTTCTTCCTCCTCACAAACCCTCTTAAAGAACCGGCTCCATGACCTTGAGGACACGGTGTGTATGCGAGCTGTACTCGGAAGGCCCGGGGGCAGCCCGTCTGTGGTTACCTTTCAGCGAGAGCGGCTTGTTCAGGGCCCCGGACGGGCAAGGTGGAAGCTTCCCTCGCTCTCGCTGGGCCTCAGCCTCCCGCTCTCCACGCAGCCGCCTGGGCAGTGTCCCGGTGACCAAGGCAGTAACTGGCGCGCGGCCCAGCAGGCTGGCCACAGGCCACAGGGCTGGGCCTCGCGGACCGAGCAGGCTGTTCACATCCTGACCGCGCGACCCCTCCTGCCCGCGTGAGGGTGTCCCCGGGCCCGGAGCCTGGGGTGGAACTGGACACCCTCTCTCCTCAGCGGAGCCGGCTCCTGAGACTCCTGGTCTCGGAAGCCAGAGCGGGCTGGGCAGCCTTGGTTGGCACAGCTCTTGGCCTGAGGGTGCAGCTGCCGGCGGACGGGGTGAGGCCCTGCGCGGGCGGCTCCTGGGGCTTGTCTCCAGGAGCCGGAAAGTCAGGGGCAGCGGCAAGCGTCACACAGCCCGGGGTGGCCGGAATGGCCCTGTGTCCCGGGAGAAGGACCGGGTCTTGAGGACCTTTTTTCTCTGGTATGTGGTGGCTTTCAAAATTACTTTTTCATGGAATTTGGGGTGTTGTGACTGAAAAGTTGGGGCACATTTTTCTCGCGTGCACAATGAGGTGGAAACCAAGGCGCGGGGACCAGGCGCCGGCTCTCCTCTGCTCTGTGATAGGGTGTGACAGACCCGCCTCAGTCTGGACCCACCAAGACCGTGCCCTCGCCCGCCTGCGGGAGGTTTGCCAGAAGCAGCCGCCAGGTGTTCCGGGCGGTTCGGCACATTCAGGCCCCGCTCCATAGGACGGTGATGTTGGAACCGATCAGGAAAACGGGGCCATGCTGATCGGTGCACATTTTCTCACCACACAGGAGGTGCCGAGCCCATGCTGGGTGCGGGAACAAAGCCAGAGCGCCCGGCCACGCCGTAGGCAGAGAGTGGCCTAGGAGTGAGGCCGAGAAATGCCCAGTGACAGGAGGCGGGGGCTCTGTGACTGACTCTGTGGGGCTGGGACTGTGGGGAGCAGTGAGCAGGAAGGCATGTCTGGCTGGCTGTGTGTGATGGCTGCGGGAGCTTTACCAGGACGTCACGCACACCCCTGTTGCCCGCCATCCACACGTGCTGGGTCAGTGTTTCCAAATCAAAGCCCTGTCCTTGGAGAGGGGACAGGCCACAGAGGTGGGAAAGCTTAATCACATGAAGGAGACTAGCGCCACCTGCTGGCCAGGCCCACCGGCTCCTTTCTAAAGCAGCTGCGCCTGCCCTTGTGTGCATGCCTGCCCGTGTGTGTGTGCGCATGCGTGCCTGCATGTGCATGTGTATGTGTGTGCGTGTATGTGTGTGTGAGAGAGAGAAAGAGAGAGAGAATGTAAAGTCTTTGAACTGGGACAGGCTGACCCCTAAGCCACTGGCTGGCTGGAGTCACGCACGCGCTGAGCCTGTCTCCGTCAGTAGAGGGAGGAGAGGATGCGGCAGGGAGGGGAGCTGGTGGGATGCACAGCATGAACCGCACCGCCCTCGGCCGCCCAGGTCGCCTGGAGCGCTCCCATCGGCCTGGGCTTGGCTGTCTCTGAGGCTGGGCTGGCCGCGGCCCCGGCCACCTCTTCTGCTGCTTCTCCCTCTGCTCCGGGTTCCCGCCGGCGTGGCTCGCTCCTCAGGGTGCCCGATCCTCACGTGCCTGTAGCGCCTGAGCCCACCGCAGGGCCGGCCTTCCTAGACTCCGGCTGGTCAGGTGAGAGGGCTGCCATCGGTCCGGATAGGCTGAGCTGAGCGGTGAAAGGAGACCACGCTCACTCTCCACGCGAGTGCACAATAGGCCCACGTCACCCGGCACGAGGGTGGAAACGTACCAGGCAGGTGGGGGACGTGATGGCAGCTGAGGGCGGTAGATGCTCCGACCGGAGAAGTTAAACCGTCCACGTGGCGGGACTTGCTGGGCAGGTCGGCCAAGGCCTCGGGGCTCCACCTCCACTCTGGTTCCCAAGGCGGCTGTCTCCCCAGTACGATGGGCCTGAAGGCAGGTGGCAGAAGATAGCCCCTGTCCCCATCCTGTCACAGGAAGCTTTAACTGTCCCCATTCTGTCACAGGAAGTGAGAACCTGTCCCCGTCCTGTCACAGGAAGCTTTAACCTGTCCCCATCCTGTCACAGGAAGCTTTAACTGTCCCCATCCTGTCACAGGAAGCTTTAACTGTCCCCGTCCTGTCACAGGAAGCTTTAGCCTGTCCCCATCCTGTCACAGGAAGCTTTAACCTGTCCCCATCCTGTCACAGGAAGCTTTAACCTGTCCCCATCCTGTCACAGGAAGCTTTTACCTGTCCCCATCCTGTCACAGGAAGTCAGAACCTGTCCCCGTCCTGTCACAGGAAGCTTTAATCTGTCCCCGTCCTGTCGCAGGAAGCTTTAACCTGTCCCCGTCCTGTCACAGGAAGCTTTAATCTGTCCCCGTCCTGTCGCAGGAAGCTTTAACCTGTCCCCGTCCTGTCACAGGAAGCTTTAATCTGTCCCCGTCCTGTCGCAGGAAGCTTTAACCTGTCCCCGTCCTGTCACAGGAAGCTTTAACCTGTCCCCGTCCTGTCACAGGAAGCTTTAACCTGTCCCCGTCCTGTCACTGGAAGCTTTAACTGTCCCCGTCCTGTCACAGGAAGCTTTAACTGTCCCCATCCTGTCACAGGAAGCTTTAACCTGTCCCCATCCTGTCACAGGAAGCTTTAACCTGTCCCCATCCTGTCACTGGAAGCTTTAACCTGTCCCCATCCTGTCACAGGAAGTCAGAACCTGTCCCCATCCTGTCACAGGAAGCTTTAACCTGTCCCCATCCTGTCACAGGAAGTCAGAACCTGTCCCCATCCTGTCACAGGAAGTCAGAACCTGTCCCTGTCCTGTCACAGGAAGTCAGAACCTGTCCCCATCCTGTCACAGGAAGCTTTAGCCTGTCCCCGTCCTGTCACAGGAAGCTTTAACCTGTCCCCGTCCTGTCACAGGAAGCTTTAGCCTGTCCCCGTCCTGTCACAGGAAGCTTTAACCTGACCCCGTCCTGTCACAGGAAGCTTTAGCCTGTCCCCGTCCTGTCACAGGAAGCTTTAACCTGTCCCCGTCCTGTCACAGGAAGCTTTAACCTGTCCCCATCCTGTCACAGGAAGCTTTAGCCTGTCCCCATCCTGTCACAGGAAGCTTTAGCCTGTCCCCATCCTGTCACAGGAAGCTTTAGCCTGTCCCCATCCTGTCACAGGAAGCTTTAACCTGTCCCCATCCTGTCACTGGAAGCTTTAACCTGTCCCCATCCTGTCACAGGAAGCTTTAACCTGTCCCCATCCTGTCACAGGAAGCTTTAGCCTGTCCCCATCCTGTCACTGGAAGCTTTAACTGTCCCCATCCTGTCACAGGAAGCTTTAACTGTCCCCGTCCTGTCACAGGAAGCTTTAGCCTGTCCCCATCCTGTCACAGGAAGCCTTAACCTGTCCCCATCCTGTCACAGGAAGTTAGAACCTGTCCCCGTCCTGTCACAGGAAGCTTTAACTGTCCCCGTCCTGTCACAGGAAGCTTTAACCTGTCCCCATCCTGTCACAGGAAGCTTTAACTGTCCCCATCCTGTCACGGGAAGCTTTAACTGTCCCCATCCTGTCACGGGAAGCTTTAACTGTCCCCATCCTGTCACAGGAAGCTTTAGCCTGTCCCCATCCTGTCACAGGAAGCCTTAACCTGTCCCCATCCTGTCACAGGAAGTTAGAACCTGTCCCCGTCCTGTCACAGGAAGCTTTTACCTGTCTCCATCCTGTCACAGGAAGCCTTAACCTGTCTCCATCCTGTCACAGGAAGCTTTAACCTGTCTCCATCCTGTCACAGGAAGCTTTTACCTGTCCCCATCCTGTCACAGGAAGCCTTAACCTGTCCCCGTCCTGTCACAGGAAGCTTTAACTGCCCCCATCCTGTCACAGGAAGCTTTAGCCTGTCCCCATCCTGTCACAGGAAGCTTTAACTGCCCCCGTCCTGTCACAGGAAGCCTTAACCTGTCCCCATCCTGTCACAGGAAGTGAGAACCTGTCCCCATCCTGTCACAGGAAGCTTTAACTGTCCCCATCCTGTCACAGGAAGCTTTAGCCTGTCCCCATCCTGTCACAGGAAGCTTTAACTGCCCCCGTCCTGTCACAGGAAGCTTTAACTGCCCCCGTCCTGTCACAGGAAGCTTTAACCTGTCCCCGTCCTGTCACAGGAAATTAGAATCTGTCCCCATCTTCGTTCCGAGTCCTGGCTGGTCCGGTGATGCAGACGGGACCTGGGCCTGGCCTCAAGGCCTCGAGGGGAAATGGAACAGACCTCCCGCCCAAGCCTGAGCCTGGCTTCCTCACCCTCACCTTGGGAAGCGCTGGCGCTCTCAGCCTCAGTTTCCCCATTTGGACCATGGCTCCCGCTGACAGTGCGGAGGGCAGGCGTGGCGGCGAAGAGCCGAGCACTTGGCCGATGGCCGCGGCCAGGGCTGCTGGGGGGAAGAGCATCCTTCCCGGGGTGCTCTCTCAGCGCCCCAGGAGCCGCTGGTGCTCCGAGGGCGGGCGTGCCGGGCGGGGCTCTGCCAGGGAGAAGGGGCGCCCCTCCCTCCGGGCACAGCCCTTGACCCCAGCCCCCGGCGCCCCCTGAGGGTGTTGGAGGCGGCTAGTGCCCCAGTGAGTCCGCAGCCCGAGGCCCACGGCACCTCCCGCAGGTGAGTGAGGGGCGCTCCCCCCCCCCCCGTCCTGCCGCCCCGGGCGCAGGAGCCCCGCCGCCCGCTGCCCGCCCCGCCCCGCCTGCCGGGCCGGCCCTAACCGCTGTCTCTGTCACTTGTCTTGCAGCCGCTGTGAGCGCTTGCCCTGCCATGAGAATCAGGAGTGCCACAAGCTGCCTCTGCGAATAACCTACTACCACCTCTCTTTCCCCACCAACATCCACGTGCCCGCCGTGGTCTTCCGCATGGGCCCCTCCAGCTCCGTGCCCGGGGACAGCATGCAGCTGGCCATCACCGGCGGCAATGACGAGGGCTTTTTCACCACCCGGAAGGTGAACCCCCACAGCGGGGTGGTGGCCCTCACCAAGCCCGTCCCCGAGCCCCGGGACTTGCTCCTGACCGTCAAGATGGACCTCTATCGCCACGGCACCGTCAGCTCCTTTGTGGCCAAGCTTTTCATCTTTGTGTCCGCAGAGCTCTGAGCACGCGCTTTGGGCGGGGGGCCCCCCTCCTGTCGCTTTCCCCCCCTCCTCGCCGGGTTCAATAAAGTTCAGCAGGCGATCCCGCCGCATGCCTCGCGTGCCTGGGTTTATTCCGTGCGGGGGGCGTCTCTGTGGTGCTTATCGTCAGGGTGAGCCGGTCCTGGCCGCGGCCTGGTGCCCCCGGGGGCGACTGGGGCGCCGCCTGGGTGGCTGTCCATGGCGGTCACCGCTCATTTCTCCTGGGAGCCCAGGCGAGGGCGGAGGAGGCGCCGTGTGCCCTTGCAAATGAATTCTCTCGCCCCCTTTGAGCCCCGAGGTGATGATCGAGAAGGCCCCTCAGAGACGGATTGGTGAGCTCCGTCCCCTCTCATTTTAGAAATGTGGAAACTGAGGCCCAGACAAGGGGAGGGTCTTGGCCAAGGTTCCATGGCCTGTTTGTGGCCGAGCCAGGCTTCAGGCTCCAGCTTGGTTTCCTGGCTGTGCTGCCTGGAGCTGAGCAGTTAACGGGAGCAGGAAAAGAGCGTTTTTTGGTGGGTGTGGCTCACGCGGGCCGTCTTGTTTGTCCTGAGAAGCAGCCCGACCTGGTGGTGGAAAAACCCTGGACTCGGCTGCAGCATCTCGACCAGCTCTTGCCTCAGGGAGCCAGTCCTCCGCCCAGGATGCGGCCTGCGCCCGGGGGCGGGGGGGCAGTGAGTGCGCTGCTCATGGGGACACCCGGTCCCATCAGGTCTTTCACTGCATTGCCTCCAACCCTGCCAGGCAGCGTCTCATCCTCAGGAGACGCGGAGAGGGCGAGCGACTTGCCTAAGATCACACAGCCGGTGTTTGAACTCGGTTTGCTGACTCCGTAGCTCTGGCTGTGCCATTCTGTCACAATCCCTCCAACGTGGGCTTTGACCCACCTGCCCCCCTCCACCTCCCCCGTCATTCCAGCCGATCCACTGGCACCAGTCCCCGCCGTGCCTGCCCAGGTCCTGCATGACTTAGTTCTCGTGTGCACCTCCAGGCTTACCTCACGTCCTCCACGCGCTCACGCCCCGCAGGCCGCGCGGCCAGCTGTTTGCTGCCTCAGGCCCTTTGCACATGCTTTGCACCCTTGGTCTCAATGTTGGTTAAACTTCAGCGTAAGTGTTCTTTTCTCGGAGAGGCCTTGACCCCTCGGCTTAGGCTCCCTGTCAGGCTTCCTCGTGGTACTTCCTTCACGATGATCGCAGTTTGCAGTTGCCATTTCCCCGTGTTTCCCGTCTGTCTTCCCCGCTGTCCAGGAAGCTCATGGAGGCAGGGCCAAGTATGTCTCTTTCAGCGCCCTGTCCCTAGCTCCTAGCAAGACGCCTAGCACAGAGCAGGGGTTCGGTTCATGGGTGACTGTGGCGCTGAATGAAGCTACACCCAAGGCCATGTCTGTACATGGTAGGCGGTCTACATGTTGGTTTCTTCACTCACTGTGAAGAGTGTTCGTTTGGACGTTGATCCAAACAGGGAGTGAAGGTTCAGAGGGTTGGCCGTATCCAAGGTCATTGGTGTGTAGCGCCGCCATCCCTTCTGGCCGGGTCACCGTACTAAACCGAGCCCCCACGGGGAAAGGACAGTAATCACGATCACCGTTATTAGGACGATAATAAAAACTGTGACAGCCGACGCCCGTGTACTGCTTCCTGTGGGCCGGACACTGTTCTAAGCACTTACCTGGTCCTCACAGCAGCCTGGCAAGGAAAGTGTTGTTTTGGTCCCCATTTCACAGTGAAGACGTGGAAGCGCGGAGAGCTTCCTAGTAAGTCCCTTGCCCACAGCCCCTCAGCTGGTATCAGGTGGGGCTGGGACTCGGGCCCAGGCAGCCTGGCTCTGAGTCTGCTCTGGAGCCGTGCCCTGCTGCCTCGAGTGTTGGAGCAGGCAGGCTTGCCGGATTCGTCAGGGCTGCTCAGGTTGTAACTGGTCTTGTCTCAGGAAGCCCTAGATACAAACCCCTTCTGTAATTTCCCAGCACAACACAGGATCTTTTGTTCACCAGAGGAGGAGGCAGTGTGCTGTAGAGGAGAGAGCTGGGAAGGTTAAATGAGATGATAGGTGCCAAATGTCTAGCAAAGAGGTTCCGGGAAGACGGAAGATACAGCACATAGTGTTTGAAACTCTCTGGATCCCAACCCAAAACACACGATAGCCAGATAAGAAAATGTTTAAATCCAGAGAAAAGATGGACAACTAAACAAGGTGATAAGGTGTCCCCATGAGTCCCCAAACACAGTCCATGCCCAGCCGGCATCCATGCAGGAGAAAGCAGTGGGAGATGCCAAAGTAGTTCACAGGTATTCCCCACAAAGTCCAGGAGACCAAGTTAACATTAAAGCAAAAAGCAAGTGCAGGAACAAGTACTCAAGAGAAAGAGAAGCTGAAAATAAAAGTTTTATAAAAAAAAAACAACACATAACAAAAGGGATGAAAAGGCTTAAGGAGAACGTGACAGATATGGAAGGTAGGCAAAAAAGGTCTAACATACCAATAATAGAACTCTCTAAGGAACTAACCCAAAACAAGGGGGAAAGCAAATACTAAGAAATGATAGCTCAAGAAACTTGACGGAAACATTTTTTAAAAATTGAAATTCCATATTACATGCATGAACATACCTACTCAGAGCAGCCAGCATCAAGACATAGTCCAGGTCTTTGAAGCTGCCCCTGAAGTGGCAGGAGATGGCCACGAGCCTGCTGCCCAGAGAACCGGGCAGCCCAGCACGCTGGGCGTGGATATTGAACCGAGAGAGAAAGGGGTTCGTCGTGCGGGTGGCCTAATGTGACGCCTGTACGAAAAGTTACCACGTGTGGGAGGGCTTGTGCTCTTGCTGTGTCCGATGAGGCGGAGTGCCTGCTATGAAGGCGGCCCATGAGTCTGCTCCGGAGCCTCCCTGGAGAGCTGGTTTCCCACCTACTTTTGCCCTTTTTGCAACAGGCCAAAGGAGCAAACGTGGACTTTCCAAAAATACCAGCACCATCGGCTATTCTAACACCGGCCAGGGGGGTCCATTGAATGGTTTACCTTGGGTGGTGAGTCCCATAGCCAGCGGCAGTGCCAATACAGGGCTCATTGTCCACCTAGGACCGTGGTCGGCAAACTGCGGCTCGCGAGCCACATGCGGCTCTTTGGCCCCTTGAGTGTGGCTCTTCCACAAAATACCACGGCCTGGGCGAGTCTATGTTGAAGAAGTGGCGTGAGAAGAAGTTTAAGTTTAAAAAATGTGGCACTCAAAAGAAATTTCCATCGTTGTACCGTTGATATTTGGCTCTGTTGACTAATGAGTTTGCCGACCACTGGCCTAGGAGAGGAGCTGGCTCCATTAGTTGAAGAATTGAGACAGGTTGGAGAAGTTTCTTCATCTGACAGTGGTTTTTATGTCTGCCTCACCTTCATTACAACAGACGTGATATCAATCTTTTTTTTTTAAATATATTTCATTGATTTTTTACAGAGAGGAAGAGAGAGGGATAGAGAGCTAGAAACATCAATGAGAGAGAAACATCGATCAGCTGCCTCTTGCACACCCCCTACTGGGGATGTGCCCGCAACCAAGGTACATGCCCTTGACCGGAATCGAACCCGGGACCCTTGAGTCCGCAGGCCGACGCTCTATCCACTGAGCCAAACCAGTTTTGGCTGATATCAATCTTTTTAAAAATATATTTCTTTATTGATGTCAGAGAGGAAGGGAGAGGGAGAGAGAGAGAGAAACACCAATGACGAGAGAGAATTATTGATCAGCTGTCTTCCGCACGCCCCCTACTGGGGACTGAGCCCACAATCTGGGCATGTGCCCTTGGCCGGAATCGAACCCAGGACCCTTCAGTCCGCAGGCCAGCGCTCTATCCAACTGAGCCACACCAGCCAGGGCATGCTATCCATCTTTAGTCCTTAGACTCAAGAAAGGGCCCTTTTCTAACTTCCCCTAAAGAAAGAGTCTCTAGGTACAGCTCATTGAAGATGGGTTGTCATCTTTCTTGTGTAGGTTTTATTTACTGAGACCTGGGTACCGCAGAAATGGTTCCGTTTACCACACCCCTGTGGAGTTCGTGCAGCCACCAACTCTGCAAACCAAGTGGTCCTTGGGTCCACTGGAGCCACGAAGCGCTCCTTCGTGTACGGCACAGCCAGGCCCGCAGAACGAACCAGGTCCTTTTCGTTGTGAACAATAATGAGGACATCTTTTTTCATGGCGTTTTATTTCTTTGCCTTGCGCGTGGGGGAGATAACATAGCTTAGTAAAAGTAATCAAACCAGTACCACCACTAAAAACGTAGTCGAATAGAATCACTGGACTTTAAAGAAAAGAGAAGAAAAACTATGGTCATCTAGGCAAAACCAGCCAGTAACTGCTAAGGGGAAAATTATATCATCATCAGGCTTTTTCATAGCAAGACATTTGCCAGAAAAAATATGAAGAATTAGAATGCTCAGGAAAACAGAAGACTGGGGCCTTATGTCCAACTAAACTGCTTTGTGTACAAAGAGTACAAACTACTATCAACATGCAAGCATTAAAAACAGTTACTCATAGAACTACGGCGAGGTGGGTGTTACAGGAAAAAGCACAGTAGAATCGCTGTGTGCTCAGACAATGTAGATGTAGCACATCTATTTAAAATTATTAGGTAGCATGGAGAGAACATAGTCCCCAAATATGCTTTTTAGGTAATCAGTGCTGGCGATTTTACTATTGTTATTCTGAGACTACTGTGTGGAAGAAACTCAATAATTTCAGGACCTTCTATTGCCGCCTACGTTCTGAAGAGCCAGGATTCTGACGTGGAAGAGAGGAGAGGCCTTGGTGAAAGAGTCGAGGTCAAGGAAAGTAACTGTGGGCCTTGTTTTTGACTCAGAAGCGGTCAGTCTGAGCTCATGATGTATTTTATCTTTTAAAATGCCCACTGCAGCCCTGGCTGGTGTGGCTCAGTTGGTTGTGCATCTCCCCGTGCACCAAAAGTTGACCAGTTCGATTCCCGGTCAGGGCACATGCCCGGGTTGTGGGCTCAATCCCTAGCAGGGGGCGTGCAGAAGGCAGCTGATCGATGTTTCGCTTGTACATCAATGTTTCTTTCCCTCTCCCTTCTTCTCTCTAAAAATCAATTTAAAAATCTTTTTAAAAAAATGTCCACGGCAGAGGCCTAGAAACTGACCAGCTCAGTGGCATTGAGTATCCCTGGTATCCGGATTGTGATGTTGAAATACCATTTCCACTAAAAAACAAATAGAAACAGAATTAAAAGCCAAACCCAAGACTTCCTGGAGAAATCGCTGGGGCGATAAAGGCACTCGCTGAGCTGGGCCACCTGGTCATAGCAGAGCCTCACATTCTCCTGGGACCAATCTGGTTTTCCCTCTGGCCGAAGGTGGGAGCCCCTGAGCTCCAACAAAAGATAAGCATTGCAATGGGTTGAAAGTCATCAGATAGTTTAAGCCAGTGGTCGGCAAACTCATCAGTCAACAGAGCCAAATATCAACAGTACAACGATTGCAATTTCTTTTGAGAGCCAAACTTTTTAAACTTAAACTTCTTCTAACGCCACTTCTTCAAAATAGACTTGCCCAGGCCGTGGTATTTTGTGGAAGAGCCACCACACTCAAGGGGCCAAAGAGCCGCATGTGGCTCGCGAGCCGCGGTTTGCCGACCACGGGTTTAAGTCCTTGATTTCACAGTGATGTTTAAGTCACCCATTGTTAACACCTGGATGGTGGTAGCTGGCTCCTTACCCTGAAAACTAGTCAACAGTGGGGGGGAATCAGGCACGGATCTCGCTCTGTGAACCACACTCCCTGGAGACCAGATCGCATCTGAGGGGAAGGGTCTGGTTGCGGGAGTTTTCCAGCCAATCCAGGCAGGAGAAACACCAGCTTCAGCACGTCAGCGCTTCCCAATCCCCGGTGAACCGGTGGGTCTCGGCCCTGAGCGCGAACAGCTGCTGATGTCACAGAGAGGAAGACGGCAGATAGCACGTGCCCCCGGATGGAACACATGCCGCCCACCACCATCCGGCCAAAGGGCCTGGGCCTGCCTCCGACCGGGCCCGGGTCAGCGGCCAGCGTGCCGGCAACGCGGGGGCCCGGGGAACACGCCGAGCCCCGGGAGGCCGCGGTCGGCAAGGCCAGATGTCGGAGGCTCTACGGCTCGGACACTTCTGTTCCTTAGCAGATAAATTGTGGGGATGGGGATGGAGAGGAAGCCTGTAGATGAAAAAGGACTTAAAAGACATAAACATCTTGCCCTGGCGGGTGTGGCTCGGTGGGCTGGGCATCATCCTGTGCACCAAAAGGTGGCCAGTTCGATTCCCGGTCAGGGCACACGCCCGGGTTGCAGGCTTGGTCCCCAGTAGGGGGCGTGCAGGAGGCAGCTGATCAGTGTTCTGCTCTCAGGTTGATGTTTCTCTCTCCCCTCCTTTCTCTCTAACAAATCAATAAAAAAGAAGAAAAGACATAAACAAATTTTACCAGACAAGTCCAGATGATGGTGTCTCGAGATGCACACTTGTGTGATAGAAACTATGATGAGACCCCGGTAGGCGACCGCCAGGGAGTCAGGGCAGGGCTTGCTGTGGGCGCAGGAGGGGTGGCCGGGGGCGCGGGGGCGGGGGGCCTCGGGGTGAGGCGCTCTGTCGGTGGCCTGAGTGGGGACGGAGGCGTTTGCCTTACAATACTCATCCAAGTCAAGCTTCGCTTTGTGTATCATTTACGTTGGTATTTCATTTTACACTAAAGAGGTTTAAAAAACATGTCTAGCATGAGGCCTGGAGCATCGACCTATAACACACCGTGCCGCTCCTCCCTCCTGCCCTCCGTGAACTGTAGACTTGACTTTGTGCTGAGCACCGAGCTGGTTTATATCCGCTCCCTGGTTCGTGACCCCGTGGCCCGCCCGACGGAGGGCTCCATGGAGGCAGGACTCGCGTGGTGTCCCACTGCCCGGCACCGGGCAGGCCCTCCGAACAGACTTGCTGTGCGAGTGGATGAAGGTGTGTGTCCGCTGTTGTAGGAACGAGCTCGGTTCATAAGAGCAAAGCCTGGCCCTAGCCGGTGTGGCTCAGTGGATAGAGCGTCGGCCTGCGGACTGAAGGGTCCCAGGTTCGATTCCGGTCAAGGGCATGTACCTTGGTTGCGGGCACATCCCCAGTGGGGAGTGTGCAGGAGGCAGCTGATCGATGTTTCTCTCTCATCGATGTTTCTAGCTCTCTATCCCTCTCCCTTCCTCTCTGTAAAAAAATCAATAAAATATATTTTTAAAAAACAAAGAGCAAAGCCTGGCTATCCAGAGACACGGGGCGCGGCCCTGCCCTTTGGGGCCTGTCCAGGCTGTAGGAGGGGCCCCGAGGCATCCTCACGGAGCAGCCGGGCTGTGGAGGCTCTGATGGAGCCGCCTGTGGGCCCGCAGCCCCACCTGGCCCCCTGCCGCCCTCCCGGGCCCCGTCTCCGTGAGGGCGGGGCCCAACCTTCCCGTGGCCTCCTGTGCTCCGTCCTCAGGCTCCACCAGGAGAAGACGGACACCGTGCGCTGCATCAAGTCCTGCCGGCCCCGAGACGTCCGCTGCATGCTGGACCTGGTGCACACCGTCTCCCACACCGTCGTCTCGCTGCCCACCTTCCGCGAGTTCGCCCACCCGGAAGGTAAGCGGCGACCCCACGGCCTGGAATTGGCTTGGGGGTCCCAGGGGAGGCCATTGTCTAGGGAAGCTCCCTGTGGGTTTGGGGTTTGATAGGTAGCCCCCTCCCCCACCCCCACGTCTCCCGTGTGTCCCCAGACTGCATAGCCCTGGGCGGCCCACCCCCAGCCCTCTGCAGCTCCCAGGTCAGGGCCTCTTGTGGGCCCCAGTCCCTCAGCAAATAGCGGTGAAGTGTTGATTCAGTGCCAAGTGCTGGGGAATCTGGGAGGGCCTCCAGGAGGAGGTGACGTTCACTCTGGGGCCTGAGTGGTCACTAGGAGGGAATCTAGTGAAAGTGGAGAGGAGGGTGCCGAGCAGAGCAGAACCTGGATCGGTCTGCGGGTGAGTGGGGAGTGTGGGCACCGGAGGAACTAGGCCTGGTTCCCTGGCTGAAGCCGGAGGCTTGGCAAGGCATGAGCTGAGGGGCAGGGGAGCCTGCTAGGGACCCACCCTGGGTGGGGGGTAGATGGGCTGGAGCAGCTAGACGGGTCCAGGGAGCCGGTGCTCCCGTGCCCACCCCTGCCCGCAGGGCGCTCCTGGCCTGCCCACCCGTTCGCTGGGGCGGAGCCAGGGGGCTTGCCCCCGGTGCCCAGCCGACTGTGAACGCGGCCCTGCTCTGTGCACCTGGCTTTGGGGGTGTAACCCACGTGTGGCGCTGGCGTGGTCTCAGCCACCCCTCCCTCTGCAGGCTCCATCCTCGGCCTCCGAGGGCTGTGTCACTCAGCAAGCGTAGACCGAGCCTCTGTGTCGGCTCAGGGCAGCCCCTGGGCCCGGGGATGAGGACGAGCTCTCTGACCCCCCCCCCCCCCCCCCGCATGACCACACCCTGCGCTTTCACGTGTGAGGCCTGCAGGCGACCAGGGGGCCGGGCCAGCACGCGGGCCTGGTGTGGGGGTGGCGAGGGCAGGACCGGCTTCCGAGGACGCGGCTCCTGAAGGAGCAGGTGGCCGCCCCCGACCCGCTGACGCGCTCCGGGAGGCGTGGAATCTGCGGGAGGACTTGGTGGGAGAGGGTCACTGACACGTTTGCCTCGAGCAAAATGCCGGGTCCCGCCAGAGGCAGGCAGACCCTCCCAAAGCCCCCGCGCCGTGGCCTCGCCGGGGCGGGTCTGTGGGTCCCACGGGAGTGGGCTGTGGCAGGGACCCCGTTAGCGCCTCGGGCCCGGGAAGTCCAGTCCTGGCCTTGGGTGCTGAAAGGCCCCTAGCGGGCAGGCCGCATGAGGACACTGCCCCCAGGGAGGGCGCCGGAGCGGGCGGAGCCGGTGGGGCGGCCTGTGCTGCAGCCCGGCAGCTGCCCGCCTCTGCCAGGCGGTCTGGAGATGGACAAGGCGCCCAGCTGCCCGGCCCGCCCACAAGTGGCTGCCCACCCGCCCCCGTGGGCAGGAGACAGGCTGCCCCTCGCCCTCCTGACCCCTTCCCTCCCCCCCCGCCCCGTCACCTGCCTTCCCGTCCCCCGGCTTCATGAGGTGCATGGCTAACGACCAGCTCCGCTCAGTGCTGGCCCTGACCTGGGAAAGAGCCAGAACCCCTCCAGGCCCCCGTTTCCCCGTGGGTGGGGAGCGGGGCAGCGCCGGGACCCCCGGCCCTCCGCCTTCTCCGTGCCGGGCCTGCTCCCGAGCGGGGGCTGCTGCCGGCGGCCCAGGACCGGCACCGGCACCGGCTTTGGGAAAAGAGCGCTTTCCTGTGCGCGTTCCGTGGGCAGGGAGGCAGGAGCGGCTCCCGTCTGCCTCGGGGCCGGCTCAGGGCGGGCCTGGGGGTCCGGCTCCGGGGCTTCCTGGGCCACAGCCCTCGGCTTCTGAGGGGCTCCCTGCTCAGGGTCCTGCCTTCCTGGTGAGTGGGCTCACATGTGACTCGTGGGTTCACATGTTCCTGGTTAGTGGGCTCATGTGTGACTCATGGGTTCACATGTTCCTGGTGAGTGGGCTTGTGTGTGACTCGTGGGCTCACGTGTTCCTGGTGAGTGGCCATGCCTTGGCCCGGGTTGGTGTAAAGCGGGTGGGCGGCTGAGCCAGCCCCTCGCGGTCGCTCGGGGTGGGCTCTGGGACCCTGGGGGCGGGTTGGAGCCCCGGGCCTGGCTGCCCCCCACACTGAGCTCCCTCCACAGAGATCATCTTCCTCCGCGCCATCATGCCCGCGCTCCCCGACAACCAGGCCGACATCATCTTCGACATCACGGAGGGGAACCTGCGGGACTCCTTCGACATCGTCAAGCGCTACGTGGACGGCATGACCGTGGGTGAGTGCCAAGACGCCGGCCCCTGGCCTGTGTGCCGACGGCGGAAGCTTCTGGACCAGCTCGGCTGCCCGCTGAGGCCTCGTCCTGAGTCCGCTTCCGCCTGTCCCTCAGGGCCCGGCTGGCACCCTAACCCCAGCCCCAGCTGATGAGCACCCACAGGGCGCCCAGGTGGCAGGGCTCGCCGGGACCCGCCTCCCTGTGGGCGTCTCACGGCCGGAATGTCAGACGGATCACCGGTGAAGTGCTCGTCCCAGGCTCGGCACAGCCCCCCACTCACTGTGAGCCGATGTGATTTCATTCTCGGGGTGCAGTGCAGGGAGTGTCACTCGGGGAGTCAGGCCTGCGCTGTGGTCTCGCCCGGACCTGGCTGGCCTGGCTGATGTCTGTGTGTCAGTCGGAGTGTGCGTCATGGAGCCCCCATATGCGCAGCCCTCTGACGGGGGGCGTGCCGGAGCCCCCCAGAGTCAGGGCCATGGGCGCATGAAGGAGGCGGGGAGGGGGGCTGCAGCGGCAGGAGGTGGCAGCTGAGCGGAGTCTCGGGGGAAGAGGGAACCTGTGTGAGCCCCGTGTGAGTCTGGGAACAGGCTCACGGTGTCTCCCAAACTGTCACGTTTTACAGAATTTAAGCTCCGGGCGTGGTGACGATCGTAGCTGCCATTTGGGCTTAGAATAGACTCTGAACATTTTCAAAGCAGCTGAGCAAACAAAGGCTAGGCCCTGGCCTCCCCTGGGCCTCAGTTTCCCTGTTGCGGGTGGGGGAGGGGCGTGGGCTTGGTGGTCTCCAGGCCCTGGATTCTCTGGGCTGGACCAGACCAGCGTCCCTGTGGCGGCCCCGGCAGCGCGCTTTGGGACATGGCCGCCAGGTGGCGCTGTTGGACCTCAAACCCGGCTCCCTGAGCCCCAGCCCGACCTGGTGAAACTGGCAGTTACGCCCGTTGCCAAAGGGCCATTTATAGCAACTTTACAAGCTCTTCAATGGGTTCTCGCGTTGTAAACACGACTGAGTCATGGGGGGGCTCCCCACCCCAGCCTCCTCCCCCGCCGGTTGGCAGCAGGCGTAATTAGTTAATTACAATTAATGCCCCATTAGCCCGCGGAGAGCCGGGGAGGGATACAGTGCCCTGTCAGCAGCCATCAGCGCTGCTGCCCGGAGCCGCTGCCCCTCGCCTCAGTGTCCCCCGTTGTTAAGGAAGAGACCCTGGGGGAGCCTTTAGGCACGGGGCGGGGGGGGGGGGGGGTGAGGACAGGCAGGAGGAAACAGGGTCGGGTTTGTGCTGGGAGGGAGGGGGTGGGGGAGCCCCTGAGGGCACACAGGGGCCCACCTCGCACCAGCCCTGGGCTGCAGGTGGGCTGAGGCCCGGCCGCCCTGGGACAATCCCAGCACCGGGAACCTTAGGAGTCGGAACCGGAACCTCCGTGAGCCGCTGCCCTAGGCCCTGGGCCGGGCTTTGTCGATGCAGAGGTGGGTGAATCCCACGCGGCCCCTGCCCCGGAGGCCTCTGCCGTCCTGCAGGGGGAGGAGCTCACGGCGCTGAGGCAGGCGAGCGCAGAGACAAGGCTCCCGGGCTCCCCTGGGGTCGGGGCGGGGGGGTCCCTGCAGTGCACTGGCCTTCTGAATCCTCCCTGGGGCGGCCCAGCCTCCTGGGGACCACCCCTGCCACCTCCTGTATGGTAGAGGGGAAACCGAGGCCCAGAGAGGTGAAAGGGCTCCCCGGTTTTCTCGGGGCGATGCGGGGGCCGAGTGGGACGTGGGACTGGGCCCCTGCGTGTGAGAGGCGCCCACCGGTGCCACCCCACTTCCTGGGAAGGGAATGTGGGCACGGCCCCCGAGACAGAGGGGCTGTCCCTCACCGGCCGGCCACGCGGGCCCCGGTCTGTGGAATTCCGGGCCGATGCTGCGGGAGGGGCGTCCCCCCGGCCCTCGGGCATTCGTCTGCCTGGGCCCGGCCTCTCCGCCTCCCAGTCTGTTTGCAGGGCATCCCGTCTGGTTGGGCTCAGGGAGTTGGCCCAGGTCGCCTCCAGGTGGAGGACCAAGGCAGGGGGACAAGGTCTCCCTGTGGGGCCCAGGCCGTGTTTCGGGACGGGCTCTCCTCTCTGCACCCGGCGGTTGCTGCCTTAGTTCTGTGCCTGGGGTGTCTTCTGCTTCTTATCCCCACCTCCTTCCCTCTCCTCTTTCCTGGGCGCCCCGGAGCTTCTGGGCCTCGGGGGGAGCCATCTGGCACCGGCGAGCCTTGGGCACGAGTGTGGTGCTGCGGCCCTGGCCCGTGTCGGCCCGCGCTCAGTGGTCCTGCCCCGGACTCGGGCCCAGCGTGAGAGCCTGGGAGCCAGGGCCCCGCGCACCCACCAGCACCCTGCTCTGCCCTCACGAGTGCCTCCGGGACGGCTGGGTCGTCTCCCTGGCCGAGGGAGCTGAGAGGTTCCTTCCCGAGACCGGGCCCCTGAAAAGCCGCGGCCGGGGCGCTGGGGGACTTGTTCTTCGCGATGCGCTTCAAGCGGCGCTTAGACAGAAACCCTGTATCGGGCAGACAGGGAGGGTGGGGGCCTGGGCGGCCGGCCCATTGAGAGCCAACGCGCAGCCCAGCGCCTGCAGCACCCCCGCAGGGACACCCACCTGCTCGCGTGTGGGCTCAACACCTGCTGCTCCAGGCCACGCCCTGTGCGGGCACCGGGCACCGGGCACTGGGCCCCGGGCCAGGCAGGCCTCCTGGAGGAGGTGAGGTCTAAGCTGGGACTCACCGTATGTGAAGGAGCGACTGACACGTCGTGAGTACGAGGAGGAGGTGTGTTGTCACCCCCACAACTCTGTGACAGGGGGGTACCCCGTTAACAAATGAGGGAGTGAGGGCCAGAAGGGGCAGGAGGCTTGCCCGGGCACCTCAGTGCTGGGGGGCAGAGCGGCCTAGAGCCTGGTCCTCCCCGAGCACCCAGAGCTGGCGCCGTGGACGCGGGCGCTGGTCGGGCAACGTTGCTGAGCGTCCGGTGTCCCAGAAAAAATAACGAGGGTCCCAACCTCCAGACCCGGAGGCTGCGTGTTCACTAACCCCCAAGTAACAGAAGGAAGCGCCCCAAAAGCGCCAGGCCTTCCCCTAACGTGTCCCCTGGAGACCGGGGCTCGGGCGGCTCTGAGTGGTCCAGGGGCGGGCAGGCCCGCAGGGCACCAGGACTCGCCAGTGAACGGCTCACCTGTTCCGTCTGCTCCATCTGTGCTGCGATGCCTCTTGACATCTGCTAGTGCTGGGTGAGGAGGCAGCCTCTGTCCCCCTAACACCGCCGGTGCATTGTTAGGGGGACGGGTGAGCCATGGTGAGAACGCCATTGGGAGCCCCGGAGGGACAGCAGGCCAGAGGAGGCACAGGGCGCGAGCCAGGACCCTTCGCCCCACAGTGGCTCCGGCTACCTGAGGGCTACCCACCAGGCACGGCCTGTGGCCCGGGCTGGCCAGGCGGGCCCAGCCGGACGCAGGTGGTGGAGGCCATGCCTCCCAGGTCCCATACCCTTGCGTTATCTCGCTCCGCCCACAAGAACATCGGTTCCTGCTCCAGGCCGAGCCCTTGCTGGTGCCGGGGAACAGGTGTGGGCCGAGCCCCAGATCCCCCTGTGAAAGCTCCGACTGGCTTCCCAGGGTCCTGAGGTCCGCAGAGGAGCGGCCTGGTTTTCAGGGAAGGCCCCTCCCTGTGAGTGTCTGAGAGAGAGAGCCGGGGCGGGGGGGGGGGGGGGGGTAGACACGAGTGGCAGGGCTGCTGTGTGTAGCTGAGGAGGCTGGGCAGTGCAAACCGGGGGTACACTCGCAGCCTCGTCTGTGTGCGGCCCGCAACCCGCTCCACGTGCACAGCGGCCCGGGACGGGGCCTGTGGGTGAGGGCGTCAGCCCAGCTGCCCCTCCGCCCCTGCCACGCCAGGCCTCTGGCCGCGCCAAGGGTTTGCTTGCCCAGACTCCCGGCGTCAGACCACCACCAGGCGGCCCAGGGAGCAGGCCCGGATCTGCTCTGTAAAGTCATTACCTCGTAAGGGGTTAACCCTGCGCGGCTGACCCCGTCCTGCCTCCGACTCGGCGAGCTCGGCCCGGGATCAGCGCACGTTACGCACGAGATTCAGAAATTCCACCTAAAACAACAGCGCGGCCGCCCCTGCCGGGCGCTGAGTGACGCCCGTGTCCCGGCTTTCACGGCAAATCCCGGGGATTAGGGGCTCTCTCCCTCCGCAGGCCCAGCCCCTCGCCCCGGGCCGCACCCTGGCCAGCAGCCAAGTGGTTCCCCAGGTGACAGCCCGGTTGCCTCCAGGCCCGGGATGGGCCGAGGCCGACCTCACCTGGAGGCTGGCGGTGTCCCTGGGGAGTTGGGGGGAGGGGGCAGGGGGCAGCGGGGTCTCGGGGGGGGGGGTTGAGGGGAGGACAAACACCTCCTGCTTCCTGTGGGGCCCATGGAGCAGGGGTGGGGTTGAAGGTGGCAGGGCCCACGCCATGCCGGACGGACGCCAACCATCCTGAAATGGCAGCTATTGTCCCTCCAGAACCCCACAAAGACGGCTCTCGCCCCCCAATTTCACAGATGCAGGAATTCTCAGGGGTCACCCTAGGCACACATCTGATAACTCCCCAGGCAGCCCGCGCCCCCCCCCCCCCCAATTTGGACTGGACTCTCAGAGGACTTGGTGGGGAGCAGCCCCGGTCCGGAGCCCCTGAGTGAGGCCCACAGGCCCGGGGAGCAGAGCTGGGAGTCTCCGAGCTCCTGCCCGGGCAGCCCCCACTCCCGGCCCAAGCTGCATCCACAGTGGCCTGAGCAGCATTCACTCAGAGCCCAGGACCTGTCTTGAGCCTTGACATTCACCGCCTGTGGTAAACTCCTAGCCATCCCTCAAAGCCCAGGTCAGCTACCAGCCCCTTCCACATGCGCTCCACCAGCTGAGTGCGCAGCTCTTTCCTGTGCGCCCACGGACCCCTCCAGACCCTCCACACTCACTCCTCCAGCCAACAGCGCATGTCCTGTGCGGACAGGCCCTGCTCTGGGACCAGACTGACACGGACCGCCACCTCATGCACGCTTTATTCCCGAGGGTAGGAGCAGACAGGAGACAAGTCTAATATATACACTGTCTGCGGGTGGAGAGTGCTATTTAGGGGGCCGGAGAGGAGGAGGGGGAGGCAAGATGTGAGTAGGGGAGCAGCTTTAAGTCTGGAGGCCAGAGACATTTGTCTAAGCCCTGGGGGACGGAGGAAACGGCACGTGCAAAGGCCCTGGGGCAGAGGCGAGCCTGGTGTGTTGGAATTGTAGCAAGGAGGCCGGTGCAGCCAGAGCAGAGGCACGAGGCAGGGACTTGAGGCTGTGGTGGCGCCTCCGGCTTTCCCGCTGAGGGAGGGGGGACCTGCTATTGTAAAGGCTCCCTCTGGGTGCTGGGCTAGAAGCAGGGAGACCCTGCGGGTGGTTGCGGTGGCCGGGCTGGAGGGGTGACGGCTTCCGCCCTGGGGCTCCGGCGGGCGGGGGAGCAGCAGGCAGGCTCGGGCTATAGCTGGGAGGCAGCGCCCGGTTTTGCGGGCGAGTTGGATTTGGTCCAGGATGACCCTCGGGGTGCCGTCAGCTGGGACAGGAAGGCGTGACGTGGCAGCCTTGGGGAGGTCCCAAGTTCGCTCTGGACACGAGGTTTGAAGTGCTCGTCAGACCCCCGGGAGGCGGAGGAGGAGAAGTGGGCCTGGGAGGCGTAGTGTGGATGGCGTTAGAGCCCTCGGGCGGTGGGCTCACCTGGGCTGCGTGCAGCGAGGAGAGGAGCCGGAGCAGGTGCGTGGCCCTCGGGTGCGGGGGGGGGGGGGGGGGGGTGTGTGGGGGGGAGGCCCAGCTCGGAGCCCTGACGCCGGAGGAGGAGGTGTTTCCAGGGGAAGCGGAGTGAGCCGCGCCAGTGCTGCTGCGAGTCCGGTCAGGTGCCGGCTGCGTCGCCCTCAGACCCAGCAGCTCCCTGCGTTGGAGAGAGGACAGGAGGGGAGACACTGGGGGTGCGGGCGGCCGTGCTGCGGGCGGGTATGCAGTCATGGCCATGAGTTTGAGCTTGACTTTCTCTCCCACTGATTGAATTCCTAGAGGCAGGAGCCTCCATGGGGCTCATTTGTGCTCGCTCTCTCTCTCTCTCTCTCTCTCTCTCTCTGTCTCGCTCTCGCTCTCGCTCTCTCTCTCTCTCACCGGCCCAGCATGCAGGCTGCAGGATCGCACGCCCTGCTGACTTCAGCGTCGCCCGGGGTTCCAGCGAGCCCAGAGCGGCCCCTGTGCGGCCCGCCAGGCTCCCCTGCGTCCTCTGTGTCCAGCCCAATGGTGGTGACCCTCCCTGCGGCTGTGACCTCGCCTGCTGGGGGCTGGGGGCTGGGCGGTGAGGAGAGTTTTGGGCAGAGCCACAGCGGACCCAGGATCGGATTTGCGTTCTAGAAGGGGGACTCTGGCTGCAGGGCGAGGGTGCGAGGCGGGTGAGGGTGTGAGGCTGGCCAGGGTGCGAGGCTGGCGAGGAGGGAGGCTGTCGAGGGTGCGAGGCTGGCGAGGAGGGAGGCTGGCGAGGGTGCGGGGCTGGCGAGGAGGGAGGTGGCGGAAGCCTTCAGGGAGAGTCCGTGAGGCCTGACAGGCAGGGAGGGTGTGGAGCAGAGAGGAGCCCAGACACTCTGACAACAGAACTCAGCAGCCTCCGAGTGGCTGCGGTGAGGCCGGGCAGCCCGCGGCCCGCTGAGAGGGCGGGAGGGCCTGTGTTGGGGGCAGAGGGTGACTGGAGTGCGAGTTGCCCGTGTGGGGGCATCAGGAGGGGGTGAGTGGGCTGATGAGGCTGGGTCTGGGGCGGGAGAGAGAGCAGGGGGTGGAGGGGCTGGCGCAGGCGGGGGAGACGGAGGGAGAGAAAGGGCTTCTCCTCCCCCCAGCCACCGTTGGGTCACGTCGGGAAAATAAAGCAGGTGCATCAGGCGGCGTCTCCTTCCAGAACACGGCCCAGGCCGCCTCCTCTGGGAGGCCGTGTGTGTGGCTCGGTGGCGGGGCGGAGGCCCAGGCGCCGACTCCCTGCGGCTCGGCACCCACGCTGCCAGCAGCTGGTGTCCTCCGGCCTGAACTGCGGCCGAGGCGGAGAGAGGAGGGGGAGGAGACGCCGCTGGTGCCCGTGGGAGGAGGCGAGTTGGTGCGAAGCTGACACTTTCTCCCTGCTCAAGGGGACACGTGGACCCGGGCTGCCTCCCACTCGCTCCCTGTCGGGTCTGGCTCTCGGGAGACGCGTGCAGGGAGCACATTTGTAATGAGCGAGCGCCGGGTGATGAGTTCTGCCGGGACATGCTGCGTGACAGCTGGTATTCTAGGTATGCGGCCCAGACACGGCCCGCCCCGGCCCTGCCGCCGTTTGCCGGGCGAGCGGCCCCTTCCCTGCCAGTTACTGATGTGCTCGCTCCAGCAATCCCTTCGGCCACGCTTGCCCCGTACTTATGACTCCGCCAAGGGCAGTGGGTTCTGGAAGTTTCCCCCCCATCACGTCGCCCCGAGAGGAGGGAGGAGGCGCAGTGGATGGAGAGCTGGGCTCTGGGTCAGGCCCTCCGTGCCCCTGGCAGCTGCGTGGTCTGGCCGTGGGCTCTCGGAGCCTCCCTCCTCCCTGTGGCAGGGGCGCACGGGGCCCAGCGACCTCCTTCCCGCCCCCTGCGGCGCCCCCTTCCCAGCCCACCGTCCTCGTCCTCGTCCTCCAGGGCTCTGCCTTGTAAGTGCTGCAGCGTTTCCTCGTGTTCCTGGTTTCCCTTCGCCTTGGTCCGTGCTGTCACCCGAGCCCGCGGGATCCTCCTCTCTCTCAGGGCAAGTTCGCCGAGATCGCGTGGCGCTTTGGTAACTCCCGGTTGGCCTCCTGTCCGAGTTTGGCGAGACCACGTGGGTCTCCTCGGAGCTCCTGGGTCCTCCATTCCAGCGTCTTGTCCAAACAGGCCCACACTCCACCTTCCCTCCTGCTCGGGGCTCTGCCTGGCAGCCACCGAGGCCCGACATGAGGCCTGCCGCTCCTGCGTGGCCTCTCCCTCCGGCGGCAATACCGGAAAACCCGGTGACGCCTGGCTGTGGTCCGTTCTTCACCAACACGCTCATTCCCGCTGATGCTTTTCAACCTTCCCGACTTCGCTTTATGCTTTGATGTTGAGTTCATTCATTCACTCAACAGCTGCCGATCCAGTGACTCCTAGGTGTCAGGTACATCGTGGGACCAAGGACCTACCGTGTGCCCAAACCAGAAATTCGCGCGTGACCAGTAGAGACAGAGCTGTTGGCCTCTGGCCTACACGGCGCGGGGAGAGTGGCTGGCACCCGATTTCCGGTGGCGGCGGTGGTTTCCCGTCCTTTTTGTGCTGCCAGCGTGTGGCTTCCTCCCTCTGCCTGTCCTAACGCCAGTCTCGGCCTTTGAGAAGCTCAGTTAGTCCCCCTGGCAGGAGGCCCATGTGGCCTCTTGAATCCCCCACCGCCTCCTTTGTTAAAACATGGACGCCCCTGTCCACATCCGTACGCTTTCCCGGTCAGAATCCCGCGCCTTTCCAGGCGGAGGCTGACCTTCAGAATGGACGGTGACTGGCCCGGGTCACGCGGGTGGTCAGTGAGGACGCGACAGAGGAGCCCAGGCCGCGGCCCCGGCCCCGGATCGGTGTCCCGCGTCCCAGAGGGCTCGGGCTGATCTCCACACCTGACGGACGGCCACGTGCAGCCTCAGCGGCAGAAGCGTGGGGGTCCCAGCCACGGACCCCCAGAGGCGACAGCGTTCCCCACCGGCCCGGGGCTCCCTGTGCCGGCCCGGGTCCCCCGCGCATCAGCGGCAGTTTTCCAAGCAGAGACAGACAAGGTGAAGTGCCCGAGGGGCCCACATTTTTCAAAGGGAAAAAAGCTTAATTACATCGTAAGAGGCACAGACACGCCGAGGAATCCCAGCGCGTCTGAGACCCGGAGCAGAAATGCCAGCTCGAGGTTGGAAGATGATCACGGTGAACTCGGCACCACGGCCTTTTCCTGTGTCCTGGGGCTCTGGCAGGCGGGGCGGCACACGCCCAGCAGGCAGGGGGACGAGGCAGGCGTGCCCACGTGCCTCTCCCTTCCATGGTCATTCCCGGGGCCTTCGGGCAAGTCCCATCTTCCTGCCTAGAGTGGGGCCTCCAGGCCTGATGCCCCGTCTTTCCTCTCTCCTTCCTCCCCTTTCTCTCTCCTCTTCCTTCTCTCTCCTTCCTCCCCTTCCTCCTCCCTCCTCTGTCCTCCCTTCTCCCTCCTCCCTCCTCCCTTCTCTTCCTCTGCCTTCACCCCCTGCAGTCATGGCCTCTCCTGTGCGTCCTGCCCGCCCGGGCTGGGGACGGGGACAGAGATGAGCGTGGCGCAGACCCTGCCCCTGCAGCAGGAGCCCGTGGTGAAGGTTCCCTCCATGGACAGATGGGGGTCACCGCTGAGGGAGGCCAGGCGCCAGGGGACACAAGGTGGGACTGGGAGGCTTCCCGGCCCCGGACACAGGCAGCCAGCTGGTCCCCAGGGCCTGGCGCGTGGCAGCGCCTACCTCATGTCTGTGGAGTCGAGTGGGTGGGTGGGGGCCCCGGTGGCGAGTCCTAATGTGTGCACAGCCCCTGATGGGCCACGCGTGCTCTGCCCCCGCCCCCGTCCTGTTTCCTGCACGAGGAGGGCTGGCGGTGGTTCTGGAAGAGACCAACCTGGAAGGTTCTGGAAGAGACCAACCTGGGAGGTTCCGGGAGAGACCGGCCTGGGAGGTTCTGGGAGAGACCAACCTGGGAGGTTCCGGGAGAGACCAACCTGGGAGGTTCCGGGAGAGACCAACCTGGGAGGTTCTGGAAGAGACCGGCCTGGGAGGTTCTGGGAGAGACCAACCTGGGAGGTTCCGGGAGAGACCGGCCTGGGAGGTTCTGGAAGAGACCAACCTGGGAGGTTCTGGAAGAGACCGGCCTGGGAGGTTCTGGAAGAGACCGGCCTGGGAGGTTCTGGGAGAGACCAACCTGGGTGGTTCTGGGAGAGACCAACCTGGGAGGTTCCGGGAGAGACCAACCTGGGAGGTTCCGGGAGAGACCAACCTGGGAGGTTCTGGAAGAGACCGGCCTGGGAGGTTCTGGAAGAGACCGGCCTGGGAGGTTCTGTAAGAGACCGGCCTGGGAGGTTCTGGAAGAGACCGGCCTGGGAGGTTCTGGAAGAGACCGGCCTGGGAGGTTCTGGAAGAGACCGGCCTGGGAGGTTCTGGAAGAGACCGGCCTGGGAGGTTCTGGAAGAGACCGGCCTGGGAGGTTCTGGGAGAGACCGGCCTGGGAGGTTCTGGAAGAGACCAACCTGGGAGGTTCTGGAAGAGACCGGCCTGGGAGGTTCTGGAAGAGACCGGCCTGGGAGGTTCTGGGAGAGACCAACCTGGGAGGTTCTGGGAGAGACCGGCCTGGGAGGTTCTGGGAGAGACCGGCCTGGGAGGTTCTAGAAGAGACCGGCCTGGGAGGTTCTGGAAGAGACCGGCCTGGGAGGTTCTGGGAGAGACCGGCCTGGGAGGTTCTGGGAGAGACCGGCCTGGGAGGTTCTAGAAGAGACCAACCTGGGAGGTTCCGGGAGAGACCGGCCTGGGAGGTTCTAGAAGAGACCGGCCTGGGAGGTTCTGGGAGAGACCGGCCTGGGAGGTTCTAGAAGAGACCGGCCTGGGAGGTTCTGGAAGAGACCGGCCTGGGAGGTTCTGGGAGAGACCGGCCTGGGAGGTTCTGGGAGAGACCGGCCTGGGAGGTTCTAGAAGAGACCAACCTGGGAGGTTCCGGGAGAGACCGGCCTGGGAGGTTCTGGGAGAGACCGGCCTGGGAGGTTCTAGAAGAGACCGGCCTGGGAGGTTCTGGGAGAGACCAACCTGGGAGGTTCTGGGAGAGACCGGCCTGGGAGGTTCTGGGAGAGACCGGCCTGGGAGGTTCTAGAAGAGACCGGCCTGGGAGGTTCTGGGAGAGACCGGCCTGGGAGGTTCCGGGAGAGACCGGCCTGGGAGGTTCTAGAAGAGACCGGCCTGGGAGGTTCTGGGAGAGACCGGCCTGGGAGGTTCTAGAAGAGACCGGCCTGGGAGGTTCTGGGAGAGACCAACCTGGGAGGTTCTGGGAGAGACCGGCCTGGGAGGTTCTGGGAGAGACCGGCCTGGGAGGTTCCGGAAGAGACCAACCTGGGAGGTTCTGGGAGAGACCAACCTGGGAGGTTCTGGGAGAGACCAACCTGGGAGGTTCTGGGAGAGACCGGCCTGGGAGGTTCCGGGAGAGACCGGCCTGGGAGGTTCTAGAAGAGACCAACCTGGGAGGTTCCGGGAGAGACCGGCCTGGGAGGTTCTGGGAGAGACCGGCCTGGGAGGTTCCGGGAGAGACCGGCCTGGGAGGTTCCGGGAGAGACCGGCCTGGGAGGTTCTGGGAGAGACCGGCCTGGGAGGTTCTGGGAGAGACCGGCCTGGGAGGTTCTGGGAGAGACCGGCCTGGGAGGTTCTGGGAGAGACCGGCCTGGGAGGTTCTAGAAGAGACCGGCCTGGGAGGTTCTAGAAGAGACCGGCCTGGGAGGTTCCGGGAGAGACCGGCCTGGGAGGTTCTAGAAGAGACCGGCCTGGGAGGTTCTGGGAGAGACCGGCCTGGGAGGTTCTGGGAGAGACCGGCCTGGGAGGTTCTGGGAGAGACCAACCTGGGAGGTTCTGGGAGAGACCGGCCTGGGAGGTTCTAGAAGAGACCGGCCTGGGAGGTTCTAGAAGAGACCGGCCTGGGAGGTTCCGGGAGAGACCGGCCTGGGAGGTTCTAGAAGAGACCGGCCTGGGAGGTTCTGGGAGAGACCGGCCTGGGAGGTTCTAGAAGAGACCGGCCTGGGAGGTTCTGGGAGAGACCAACCTGGGAGGTTCTGGGAGAGACCAACCTGGGAGGTTCTGGGAGAGACCGGCCTGGGAGGTTCCGGGAGAGACCGGCCTGGGAGGTTCTAGAAGAGACCAACCTGGGAGGTTCCGGGAGAGACCGGCCTGGGAGGTTCTGGGAGAGACCGGCCTGGGAGGTTCTGGGAGAGACCGGCCTGGGAGGTTCTGGGAGAGACCAACCTGGGAGGTTCTGGAAGAGACCGGCCTGGGAGGTTCTAGAAGAGACCAACCTGGGAGGTTCTGGGAGAGACCGGCCTGGGAGGTTCTGGGAGAGACCAACCTGGGAGGTTCTGGGAGAGACCGGCCTGGGAGGTTCCGGGAGAGACCGGCCTGGGAGGTTCTGGAAGAGACCGGCCTGGGAGGTTCCGGGAGAGACCGGCCTGGGAGGTTCTAGAAGAGACCAACCTGGGAGGTTCCGGGAGAGACCGGCCTGGGAGGTTCTAGAAGAGACCAACCTGGGAGGTTCCGGGAGAGACCGGCCTGGGAGGTTCTGGGAGAGACCAACCTGGGAGGTTCTGGAAGAGACCGGCCTGGGAGGTTCTAGAAGAGACCAACCTGGGAGGTTCCGGGAGAGACCGGCCTGGGAGGTTCTGGGAGAGACCAACCTGGGAGGTTCTGGAAGAGACCGGCCTGGGAGGTTCTAGAAGAGACCAACCTGGGAGGTTCCGGGAGAGACCGGCCTGGGAGGTTCCGGGAGAGACCAACCTGGGAGGTTCCGGGAGAGACCGGCCTGGGAGGTTCTGGGAGAGACCGGCCTGGGAGGTTCTGGGAGAGACCAACCTGGGAGGTTCTAGAAGAGACCAACCTGGGAGGTTCCGGGAGAGACCGGCCTGGGAGGTTCTGGGAGAGACCGGCCTGGGAGGTTCCGGGAGAGACCGGCCTGGGAGGTTCTGGGAGAGACCGGCCTGGGAGGTTCTGGGAGAGACCGGCCTGGGAGGTTCTAGAAGAGACCGGCCTGGGAGGTTCTGGGAGAGACCAACCTGGGAGGTTCTGGGAGAGACCAACCTGGGAGGTTCTGGGAGAGACCGGCCTGGGAGGTTCCGGGAGAGACCGGCCTGGGAGGTTCTGGAAGACACCGGCCTGGGAGGTTCTGGAAGAGACCGGCCTGGGAGGTTCTGGGAGAGACCGGCCTGGGAGGTTCTAGAAGAGACCGGCCTGGGAGGTTCTGGGAGAGACCAACCTGGGAGGTTCTGGGAGAGACCAACCTGGGAGGTTCTGGGAGAGACCGGCCTGGGAGGTTCTGGGAGAGACCGGCCTGGGAGGTTCCGGGAGAGACCGGCCTGGGAGGTTCTGGGAGAGACCGGCCTGGGAGGTTCTGGGAGAGACCGGCCTGGGAGGTTCTGGGAGAGACCGGCCTGGGAGGTTCCGGAAGAGACCAACCTGGGAGGTTCTGGGAGAGACCAACCTGGGAGGTTCTGGGAGAGACCAACCTGGGAGGTTCTGGGAGAGACCGGCCTGGGAGGTTCCGGGAGAGACCGGCCTGGGAGGTTCTAGAAGAGACCAACCTGGGAGGTTCCGGGAGAGACCGGCCTGGGAGGTTCTGGGAGAGACCAACCTGGGAGGTTCCGGGAGAGACCGGCCTGGGAGGTTTTGGGAGAGACCGGCCTGGGAGGTTCCGGGAGAGACCGGCCTGGGAGGTTCTAGAAGAGACCAACCTGGGAGGTTCCGGGAGAGACCAACCTGGGAGGTTCTAGAAGAGACCAACCTGGGAGGTTCCGGGAGAGACCGGCCTGGGAGGTTTTGGGAGAGACCGGCCTGGGAGGTTCTGGGAGAGACCGGCCTGGGAGGTTCTGGGAGAGACCGGCCTGGGAGGTTCCGGGAGAGACCGGCCTGGGAGGTTCTGGGAGAGACCGGCCTGGGAGGTTCTAGAAGAGACCGGCCTGGGAGGTTCTGGAAGAGACCGGCCTGGGAGGTTCTGGGAGAGACCGGCCTGGGAGGTTCTAGAAGAGACCAACCTGGGAGGTTCCGGAAGAGACCAACCTGGGAGGTTCTGGGAGAGACCGGCCTGGGAGGTTCTAGAAGAGACCAACCTGGGAGGTTCCGGAAGAGACCAACCTGGGAGGTTCTGGAAGAGACCGGCCTGGGAGGTTCTGGAAGAGACCGGCCTGGGAGGTTCTGGAAGAGACCGGCCTGGGAGGTTCTGGAAGAGACCGGCCTGGGAGGTTCCGGAAGAGACCGGCCTGGGAGGTTCTGGAAGAGACCGGCCTGGGAGGTTCTGGGAGAGACCGGCCTGGGAGGTTCCAGGAGAGACCGGCCTGGGAGGTTCTGGGAGAGACCGGCCTGGGAGGTTCTGGGAGAGACCGGCCTGGGAGGTTCTGGGAGAGACCAACCTGGGAGGTTCCGGAAGAGACCGGCCTGGGAGGTTCTGGAAGAGACCGGCCTGGAACTGGTGGGGGGCGGCAGCCAGGAGACTGCAGGCCAGGGTCCTGGTTCCCTTGAGGGGTGAGGCCCCGAGCAGCCCTCTACCACCTCCTCGGCCTCCTCTGCGTCTCTCCCGGGGCTGACACTGTTCCCAGAACTGCCTGCCCCTCACACCCTGACCCTTGCGCGGCGCCCTAGCCTGAGGCCTTGGCTACAACCTTGCACATTCAGAGCTTTCCTTTCTGGTAACATCTGTCAGCCCAGGGGCCCGGCTCGCTCTCCGGCCGAGCCGACGGCGGCCGCACTGGACTGAACCAGGTCCGTGCAGACACTGGGAGGCTCTGACACGCAGCGGTCCTGGTGTGTGTGTGTGTGTGTGTGTGTGTGTGTGTGTGTGTGTGTGATTTGAAGGTTGCTGTCTTGACCCCCTGCCTCACAGAGAGGAGGTTGAGGCCCGGGAGGCGTAGGCCGGGCTGGCACTCGGTGCCCGTCCCCGAGGCGCGCTCCCTGCCCGAGGCTTTCTCTTCCCTCCGCCCGATGAGCCCAGAGGGCAGCCATCGCTTCCCTCCACACAGCCCGGTGCGGCACACGGCCGTGCCCGGAGGCGTGCGGGTCTGCCTGTTGATACCATTACAGCCCCCGCAGGAGCAAGGAATGTTTATTTAAATGTGTGGGAGTAACATAATCATTTTCTATTGTGACATTTATATTTCATATATAAATTTATGCTATGTCTTATACAACATATGCTATATATCTTATATATTAATATAAACTTATGTAAACAAAATATACAGGTACATATAAAAGTTTATATAAATTTAAAATACATTATATATTTTTAAAATATATTTTTATTGATTTCAGAGAGAGGGAGACGGAGAGAGAGATAGAAACATCAACCATGAGAGAGAATCACTGATTGGCTGCCTCCTGCATGTCCCACATTGGGGATTGAGCCCGAAACCCGGGCATGTGCCCTGACCAGGAATCGAACCGTGACCTTCATAGGTCGACACTCAACCACTGAGCCACTCTGGCCGGGCAAAATACATTATCTATATGTATAAAAGCCTAAGCAACTGTTGGACTGTTAGACTGTTCAACTGGTAGCTATGACATGCACTGCCCACCAGGGGGCAGACACTCAACGCACAGGCATGGAAACATGGAACAGAGTGATGAATCTCAGAGGGAAGGGGGGAGGCAGGAGGGCAGGAAGAGATTAACCAAAGATCTTATATGCATACTAGAGGCCCAGTGCATGGGCTTGTGCACCGGTGGGGTCCCTGGGCCTGGCCTGTTGGCAATTGGGCCGAAACCGGCTCTCCAACATCCCCTGAGGGGTCCCGGATTGCGAGAGGGCACAGGCCAGGCTGAGGGACCACACCGGTGCATGAATCCATGCACCGGGCCTCAAGTATATTTATAATAAAGTATTATTTGTATACAAGTATAAATTTTATATAGCTGCATATACTTTGTATTTATGATTATACTACATCTTTACATGACAATTACATGGCACATTAAATATAATAATAACATGTAGAAATAAGTACCTAAAACAGTTCTCAGGCTCCCCCAGCCTGTCCCTCTTTCCTTTAAGTTCCCTCCACCCCTCTGCGCCTGGAGTCATGGTAACACCGTTTCTGCCCCTGAGCTGAGTGAAGTCAGGGGTAACCGAGGCACCGAGGTTGGTGGGCACCGTGTGCGCCTGAGAGGGAGAGGGAGAAGGTGGTGCTGATGGGGACACAGGGGCAGGGGAGCCTGGGACTGCCCCACAAGGGGCCACAGGGGAGCCCACGCCAGACTGTGCCCAGGGGGGAGGGGTGTGACCCAGTCATCAGGGGATCCCAGGTCCCCACAGGAGTCCTCGATATGACGGGGAAGAGAATCCCTCCTGCTTTATATCTCCTGAGGGTCCAGACTGGGCACAGTGGGCAGGAGGGAGGGGGCAGGTAATTACTGGGCATGTACCTCATGCCAGGCCCTTTTCTAGGCTCTTAAATCCTCTCTTGGGGAGAGGGGGAGAGGAGGAACCCGGGCTGGGGGAGAGCAGGAGCTGGTGTGGCCCCAGAGCCGTCTGACTCCGAAGCCCGCCACCCAGATCCCGCACAGTCGGAGCTGCGCACGGTGGAAAGGCGGTTGAGCTCACTGTCACTCGTCCCCGGAGGTGGAAGCCGAGCCCGGGGTGACCTTGGAGGAAGATGCTGTGCAGGGGACTCAGCATCCGGCTCAGAGTGGGATGAGATGAGGTCTAAGGCCCCTTCAAGTTCTCAAAATCCTCGAGAGCAAGTCCTTTCCCAGACCTCCGTGTTCCTACGGCCCCTGCTAACTTCCAAAACACCTCCTCTCCCCCCAGGTGTGGTGCGCCAGGTGCGGCCCATTGTGGGCCCGTTTCACGCTGTCCTGAAGCTGGAGATGAACTACGTGGTCAGGGGTGTGGTGTCCCACCGAAACATCGTCAATGTCCACATCTTCGTCTCTGAGTACTGGTTCTGAGGGCTGGTCCATGGCACAGCCAAGTCTGCACCTCCAGGCCAAGTCATTGCTGCCAACGACTGTTTGTACCACCCAGACATTTCTTGATTTTATGTATTTGTTTGTAGTGGTGGGCTGACATGTATCAATCTGGGCCAGATGAATACAGCCACCTGGTGTATTTTGGTGTTGAAATAATGAATGCAATTACTCAACTGTTTGGTTGAAAACCTTGCTTATTTTTTAATGTAAATGTTACATTTTGCTGCCTTTACTCTCCCGCTGGGCTGGGCATTGCTAAGGACCAAGGAAAGAGAGGCACTTTTCAGGGGGCAACTCCTCAGAATGCCAAGAAAAGACCAGTTTGCCCTCATTGTATGGAAGCTGACACCTGGTACTCGTTTGCCAATCAGAGTTTGTGTGCCCCATTCCAAGGACACGCTGCTGGAGCCTAGCACAGTGGTCGGCAAACCGCGGCTCGAGAGCCACATGTGGCTCTTTGGCTGCTTGAGTGTGGCTCTTCCACAAAATACCATGGCCTAGGCGAGTCTATTTTGAAGAAGTGGCGTTAGAAGAAGTTTAAGTTTAAAAAATTTGGCTCTCAAAAGAAATTTCAATCGTTGTACTGTTGATATTTGGCTCTGTGGACTAATGAGTTTGCCGACCACTGGCCTAGCAGGTTCGATAGGCCCTGCCAGAAGCAGCGGGACCCAGCGCCTCACAGGACACCGGGAAGGTACATTGCTGTTCTGTTCAAACAGAGGAACTCCTTCGGTAAAGACACAGCCGTTCGGTCCGTGTGTGGCCCCGGCATGTTCACCAGGGGAATGGCAGCGTTTTCTCTGCTCCCTGCACCATCTTCTCTGATCACAGGTGGGAAAATAAGCAGGTTTGTGATTCTTCCGATGGACCGTGCATGGGGGTCTGTCAGAAAGGGGGCTCCCACTAGCCAAGGGCCTGAGGGTGTCCCCCCTGGTCTCCTCAAAGAGCCTCCTGCCTGCCAAGGTGCTGGGGCGGGGCCTGGCGTGTGTATTGGAAACGCTTCCCACCGACTAGCACACCATTTCCGGGACCACGGCCACCCTCCGAGGAGCGTGGCTCAGGCACACACCCATGCCCACGTCCAGCCCTGCGAGGCCTCCCGGCGCTCCAGCTCCTGAGCGTCCCCTCCGGGCCCCACTGGGCGCAACGACCGTTCTCTCCAGCAGCGAGCGCCGGGTCCTGGCCATGGGCAGGTGGCCCTTCGTTTACCCTCCTGGCCACCCAGCGAGGTGGGCGTGGCCGTGCCCCATCAGAGATGAGCAGACCGGGTTCAGAGAGAGGAACTCAACTGCCCAAAGTCGCAGAACTTTTTAGAGACGAAGATGGAATTCAAATTCCGTTGATCAGACTCCAAACCCCATTCCCCTCTGACACCCTGTGCCAGACGAGAGGTGGACAGGCTGGATTTGTGGGGTGTCCCAACATCACCCTCAGCCAGGGGGGTTGGACCAAGAGCACCCTACTCCGGAGGCCCACTCTGATCCCCAGGGACTCAGCATCCAGCCCTTGGTTCCCACGCCAGCTTCTCCCCATCCGGCCCTGAGCTTATCCCACCTGCCCCCCAGGGCCTCCCTCCGCCTGTGCCCACTCCAGCCTCGTTGGGATCTCGGGCTGGGGTTCTGTCATTGACGCCTGTGCGGGGCGTGGACCTCACCACCTTCGGAAACGTTCCTGCAGCCGCTCGTGTGGGGCCCTCGTCCATCAGAGCCAGGCCTGGGCCAGCCGGGCACAAGGCCTGCGGGGGCCTGGAGGGAGGGGAACCAGTGCGGCTGGACAGCCGGGAGCCAGGTCCTGGGGCCGGAGGCACAGGGGACAGCTGAGCAGCTCCCTGCCAGCGGATTGGGGTCTTGGCAGGGAAGGGGTGGGGGCCTCCGGTCTGATCGTAGGAGTGGAAGCCTCGGGATGAGGGGTAGGAAATGGGGAGGTCACATGGGGCTCCAGTTCCCCACCTGCAGCTTGGGAGGCAAGTCTGGGGCCCAGGCCCTTGGAGATGGAATGTTCTGGAAGCCTCCTCCTTCCCGAGGCCTCAGTGGGGCGGGTGGGAACGCGGACGCTTCCCACACTCAGTAGGTGTTAGGGTGGGAGCTGCCATTGGCGGGCAGAGCCAAGACTCCTGCCGTGGATTGGCTCTCGGGTGAGCACGTGACCTAAGCGGACCAATCAGCCCTTCCTGAGGGCGGGCGCTGGGGCGTGGGAACGCCTGGGGCGAGGGCAGGCGTGAGCCAGGGAGCAGCCGGGTGCCCGGGAAGAGGGAGCAGAGGGAGCAGAGTCGGGGAGTCAGCGAGGCCAGTGGCACCATCGCCGCGGCTGGGCCAGCAGGTGAGTCGCGCCCATGCCGTCTGCCCGGCCTCAGTTTATGCGTCTGCAAAGTGGAGCGGTCACCCCGCCCTCCAACTGGGACCCAGCGACGTGAGCCGGCGTTTCTGAGCCGCACGCAGGCTCTCCAGTCAGTTCAGGTGGGAAAACCTGGACATCGTGTTGCATTTTTCTTTCTTTCCTAATATTTTTAATGAAACGTTTCAAACAGCAAAGTTGAAAGAATTACAGTGAGAGAAAAGGGGCCCTGTCCCTGGTATTCTGCTGTGGCCGCCCACGTTAATCCATACCCTGCGGACGGCGGTCGGACCCACCGCTCACAACACCGGAAGTCGGTTGTTCCGTGGCCGGTATCAGCGTGGCAGCGGGCCTGGCGCTGGGAGTGGAGGAAGGTCCGGGGGGTCCTAGGGGGGCTTCTTGGTCTCAAGAACTCGGAGAGCCCAGACCAGAGGTTCCCAGCGAGGGGCACACGCCCCACAGGGGGGCGATTTGATTTTTGAGGGGGGCAATTCGAGAATGAGTTATTAGCAGTGAATTTTTTGCATTTCTTATGGTTCTGGGGGCCTCATATATGCATATAGATATATATTGTGATGTATTTATGCATTTCAGTTCTCTGTTATATGTTTTGAAACTTTATTTGCTATTTTTCATATCACGTCATATTATTTTTTAAAACAATTTCTTAGTGATTTCTTCCTCAGTATGTCAACTGTCCTTTCGTTCTTTTATTTTTCTCTTTCATGGCTACCTTGTTCTATGGAAGCCTGTTTAGACCAAGCTAATGGCCTTTTAGGATTCCTCCACGTGAATACGAGTCACTTTTTGAATAATAAGAACTCTATGTCACGGGGTGGGGGGGGCGGGCATCAGGATTTTAGAGATGCTTAGGTGGGGCGTGGCCAAGAAAAGGTTGGGAACCCCTGCTCTGGAGTCTCCGGGCATAAGAAGTTCTTTCTCTGATCTAACCTAAGTCCACCCTCACCCCCTCTCCTCTCCATACTACACCGTTAGCCAACCCAGGATTGGCCAGACTTCGCCCCGCACCAGCCTGAAGCTCTGGTCCCCTCCCCAGGTTCCTCTGTGCACTCAACTGGGGTTGGCAAAAACCAGGAGCCCTGACCTCTGACCTTTGACCTGACCCAAGGACCACCGTATCCCCTTCCAATCCATGTTGCCATGTTGTGTAAATACCGTGGACTTTGGGGGGGGAGAAGCGGTAATAGGGCTACAAAGCCCTTGCGTGACAGATACCCCGAAACTACGACTTAGGTTTTAGAAATGACAAATGCGCGTCTGAGCCGGGCTCCCCACGGCCGGACGCTGCCTTCCTGCCGGCCGGGGCGGGGCGGGGCGGGGCCAGGTGGGGTTCAGAAACAGGAATGTTTCTCCTGCGCTGGAGACGCTTATCCCGGCCCTCTCTTGGCACCTCAACGTGTTCCCCACCCGCCTGGTAATTGCTTCATCAATTGCGTGCGGGTAACTCGCTGAAGAAGGAGGTTGTTAGGCGCGGGGAGCCTGCCGCCCACCCCCCGGGCATCGCCAGGCTGGCCTCTGTGCCGGGCCTGGCCCGGAGGAGCCCCCAGAGGGTCTTCTGCGCCCAGTCTGACCACAGGAGCAGCTGGCCTGAGAGCCGGGGCCCTGGCTGCGGCCATCTGCTCTGCTGGGTCAAGTCCAAGGCCGCTCCTCGGAGCCAACGCCCTGCCGGGGGGTGGAGGGAACATGTCTCATCCCCTTGAGGGTGGGGAGTCAGGGGGTTCCCTTGGGGCTTCGCCACCCCCCTTTGGGCTTTGGAGACCCTTCTGGAAAGCCAGCCTCCGCTTGCTCCCCGCCATGGTCCGCATAGCTGTGCGGCCTCTCCAGGGTCTGATGCCCCGAGCCCCGCTGAGCCCCTGGGAGCCACTGCAGCCCCACCCGGCGGCTCTCCGCCTTCGGGGGCCAGGCCGTCGCTCAGCATCGCCCAGAAGGCTGTTATCTAGAGCGGGTGGGCCCTGCGTGGGCCCCGGCTCCGCTGCACCCAGTGCTTTGGGTTCGGGAGGCAGGGAAATGGCCCTAAACAAGCTTGTTTACCCCCATCCCACCACCGCGAGCACAGTTGTGCCTCCGCTGCCTCCTCTGTCGGGCACAGAGCTCCAGGGCCCCTCCCCACCCTGCTCTCCACGTCCAGGCAGAGCAGCCACTGGTGCTGGGGGAACGGAGTGGAGGGGTCGCCCGGGTGGTGTGAAAGGGGCAATGGAGTTATCACTTGGGACCAGGGCCTGCAGACCCCGTCTCCCGCCTCTTGCTCTCTCTCTCTCTGCAGAAAGTTCAGGGACAAAGCCCGGGGTCTCCCTATGGGCAGCTGTGCCCACCTGCCTGTGAGCTGGGCCCCAGCGTATGGTGCAGAAGCCTCAGCCGTGGAGAAGCCTGGAGCCCCCCCCCCCACAGCACCCCTCTCTCCCCACACACCCCTGCACAGACCTGGAGTGCCCTGGAACCCTGGCTTTTGGGTGGGTGGCGGGGGCAGAGGGGAGAGGTGGACCCCTCGTGGCACTGAGACAGGGGAATGGCAGGGGTCACGGGGTCATGGAACTGGGCCCCGGAAGAGGGGGTCACCTGAGGGAGGGACCGGGAAGCTATTGAAATGTCCCAGAGCAAAGATGGCCATCTAACGCCCGGGCTCACGGACGTTTTTGGGGGGGTGGCCAAGTTCCAACGTCCATGATGGGAAAGGCCAGCAGGTGGCGGACCCAACTGCATTGGTAGCAGCAACCCCCAACCCTGAGCCTGACATTGGGTTTTCTGCCCCAGACCCTCACTCGCAGGCAGAGTCCCAGGCCTGGCCGCCCTGCCCAGGTCCTGCGCCTTCACGGGTCAGTGATCCCAGTCTCGCTGTTGAGTAGCCAGCAGCCCGGATCCTTCCTGAGAGGCGAGCGCCCCTCCCCCATCTCCGTGGGCAGAGGCAGGAGGGGCTGGAAGGAACGCTGAGTCCCACCTGCACCTCTCCGCCGGCCGTGCACGCGGTGCACACGGCAGGTGCTTCCTTCTCGCTCCAGAGAGCAGAGCGGGCACAGGCCGGGCCTGCACAACCGCGCTCTTTCCACGCTGCCCCCCGAGACCAGCAGCGCCAGGAGATGGCTTTCCCTGCGCCCCAGCCCTTCCTTCCAGCGGCATCTCCTGTTGCCTGGGAACCGGAGCCCGCAGCCCCAAGCCCAGATGGCAGCAGAGAATGCCGCGACGGAGGTCGCTGGGAACCCACGCTGGCCTGTGCCGCTGGCCTGTGCCGCTGGCCGCGCACTGTGGGGAATGCCAGTGTTTGGGGTGGACGAGAAGAGGTCCATTGCTGCGCAGCTGGTCCGGTTAGGGTTCCGGGGCGTCTGCCACGGCCAGACTTCGTCGGTTCCATGGAGAAGAGAAGGGGGGCGCCTTGTTTCTTTTGTGCCACAAAACTGGGCAGCGAAAGCCGACCTAGGGTGACGTGAGGGGTGTGTCAGGCGGCCTGTGACCTCCCTGCCGGCCTCTCCGGGGTTATGCCACGGGAGCCGGTGCCAGCTCCTCAGGACGCAGGCCTGGCACCGTCCCTCGCCGCTGGAGGTAAGGCTGGTTCGGGGGCGGCGCCCTGGGGCCTCCGTGCCTCTTGTGCCCAGGGAGAGGCAGGTGCGTGCGTGACCCAAGAAAGGTGCGGAGCGCGGAGGGAACCACCCAGCGGCCATGGAGTCTTCGTAGAGATGGCAAAAGAGAAGACACTTCCGCCCGGTCGGCGGGGCTCAGTGGTGGAGTGTCGACCTCTGAACCAGGAGGTCACAGTTCGATTCCCGGTCAGGGCACAGGCCCGGGTTGCAGGCTCGATCCCCAGTGTGGGGCGTGCAGGAGGCAGCCGATCCATGATTCTCTCTCATCATCGATGTTTCTACCTCTCTCTCCCTCTCCCTCCCTCTCTGAAATCAATAAAAAATCTATTTAAAAACAAGGGGGGAAAAGGACTTCCAATTGGACCAAGATGACTTTCTTTAGAGAAATACCACCTACTTGGCCCACGCCACCTCCAGCCACCACTGGGAGGTTGGCGTCTCGATACCTTCTTGCAGAGGCCAGCCGGAGCCTCAGAAACGGAGGGTCTCGCCCAGGGCAGGACTCGCCGGAGCTGCCGCCCCCTCGGGCCCCCCTCGCTCTTCCCACCAAAGCGGGCGGGACAGGCGGCCTTTGGTCTAAGCTCCTGGAGCCAATCTCTCCTCCTTGCAAACGACGTTCGGCTCAGCTTGGTAAATGCCGGCCGGACATTTGTGACGTGCAAACCCCAGGAGCCGATCGGCCTGACCGACCAACAGCACAGGAGGAGCAAGGAGGGCCCGGGCCCCAGTGGGCGGCAGAGGGGCCGGCCGGGCGCCTCGTCGCTGGGCAGTGCCCCTTCCTCACGTCTCCCCTGAGGACCCACCGCAGGGCTTCGCCAGCTCATTACAAGATGCTCCTCAGAGTTTCCTTCATTCGCTTCCGTTTCCTCGTTGGAAAATGGGCCCGGAACTGCTCCCCTGGGGCTTTGCGAGGAGGAAGCGGACGGTGACTGGAAAGTGGGGGGCACAGTAGTTGGCCCAAGAAGGGGCTCGGAAAATATCCTTGTCGGCTCTCCTCCTCCCGCTGGGCCTGCTGTTGTGGGTGCTCAGCAAACACCGCTGCACCCCATTCTCCTTCTATTGAAAACAAATATTGGCTGCGCACCTTCCGTAACAGGCGCGGGCCAGGCTCAGACCGGGCAAAGCAGACACAGCGGCCAGCAGGCCATGTGGAGAGCAGTGTGGGGGGGGGGGGGGGGAGGGTCTGGGGGCCCCAGCGGAAGCCAGTTCCCTTCATGGCTGGACGAGTTTTGTTTTCATCGCTTTTATGTTGTTAGTTTTCTCTCTGTGCACCAAGATGTTTAAGATAAAACTCACTTCCCTGTCACAAATATGTAAAGAAATAAGTTCTCAACAAAGGACCCAATGAATTGGTTATAATTTCAACGTGACTAACTCTGCTAGTAAAAATCCCATGCACTTTCAGAATCCTAAGAACCAACATATATCCCTTTTTATTTTGGCTGCTGGGAAGCTCAAACCTACATTTAATGTCCAGTTGAATAACACCTTATCTGACATTTAAACTTTAATTTTATCTCCCACCTTGCTTCTGATCTCCTTTTTTTTTTTTTAGTCTATACCATTCTAATGCACGTTTTTCTAAGGAAAGTCATCTCATATCTTTATTTAAAAGGAGGCATAAATTGTAAATAATTTTGTGAAAGATGAAGAGAGTATTAGAATAGAAATCACCGGACTCAATAGCCAAAAGGTGGCGGCGACTCCGGTGTCCACTGAGGAATGAGTGGGCGAAGGAAGTGCGCTCCTCCGTGCAATGGGCTGTCCGTCAGCCTCAAAGAGGCAGGAGCCCTGGCACCTGCTACCGCGGGCGGGGCCGGGAGGACTCATGCTCCGTGGCACGAGCCAGACACAGAAGGATGAGTGCTGTGCGGGTCCACTTCTCTGCGGGACGTAGAAGAGTCACCTCCATGGTGACAAAGCAGAGAGGTGGTTACCGGAGACCCCGGGGAGGGGGAGGGGGAGGGGGAGGGAGTGTTTCTTGGGGACAGAGTTGCCATTTGGGAAGAAGAGAAAGTTCTGGAGATGATGGAGGTAGTGGCTGCACAGCAATGTGAGTGAACTTAATGCCACTGAACTGTGCTCTTAAAAATGGTTAACATGGCGAATTTCATAGTACGTATATCTTACTGCTATAAGAAAGGCCGGCCTGGCTCGGGTTGAGCATTGACCTATGAACCAGGAGGTCAAGGTTCGATTCCCTGCCATGCCCACGTTGCAGGCTCGATCCCCTGTGGGGGGCGTGCAGGAGGCAGCTGATCAGTGATGTTTCTCTCTCATCACTGATGTTTCTATCTCTCTCTCCCTCTCCCTCTCCCTCTGTGACATCACTAAAGGAATATTTTACAAAGAAAAAGGCGCCCCTGGAAATGGACACTGGACGCTGTGCCGGCCCCGGCGCCTCCGCTCTCTTCCTTGGCGGAGGGTCAGGTCGTGGCTTCCGTGTGGCTTCCTGTCCCTCCGACCCCGGGAACTGTGTTTGGGCCTCTCCAGGGGGCCCCGTCCTGCACGTGCTGACTCCACCGCGCAGCCCCTCGCCCGCCCACTGTCCCCGAGCAGAGGGGCATCTGGGGGGCAGCGGGGACCCCCCCCACCGCGGGCCCACAGGGCGCTGGAGAGGGCGCCGTAAATGCATCTCTCAGCAGCCGCGGTGACTGTCATCACCGGGTTATTTTATCTCCGGCCTCCGGGCATTCGCGCTGCTCCCCCGTTATTACTCATATTATATCATCAGCCACAATTTTGCTTGTCAGCCGGTGGGGGAGGGGCGCTGAGGAGCGAGAGGAGCCAGCTCTCTCGGGAGAGGAAGGGGGAGGGGTGGCTGCGTCCTGTGCTGTAACTTGGCTGCTGACAGATGGGCCGAGAAAGGCTCCCTCTGGCCAGGACCTGGGGCGCACTCCCTGTTGTCTGCGGGAACCTGGGAGCCAGCTTTATGGAAGGCCACCGAGGCCGGGCCCCTGCTGACTGGTGCCGGCCTCAGGGGGGCTCAGGGTGTCTCCCGAGCCCGAGGGGCCCGTGGCCACCCTGAGGCTGGGCAGGAGCCCTAACAACAGCCAAATTGCAGTGGGGAAGAGCTCAGACTCTGCCACTGACATGCTGTGTGAAGTGGGCAAGTTGCTAAACCTCTCTGAGACGGATGCGGAAACAGGACAGGACGCTCCCCACCACAGTTCCTGGCAGGGTGCCTGACACCCAGTCCCCTCCCCCGTCAGCACACGGGGAGCAGGACTCCGGAGCCCCCTGGTGCGCAGCACGTCCCTCCCCCGGGGGGTGGGGGGGGAGAAGGTGGCCTGTGCAGGACAGTGCTGAGCGCCCCTCCTTGGCTGCAGCCCAACAACAGACGGAGCTGGTACCGTGGCACACAGAGGCTAGATCAGCGGAGAGGACCGCAGGCCACTAGCGAGGGCAAGTCTGTAAGAAGTGACAGGCGCTGCGCGGGGGGCAGGGACCAGCAGGCAGCCAGCCGGCAGGGACCCCAGCTCCCTCTCAGCCCCTCCTCTCCTGGAATACAAATGAGCTGCTTCCCATTGTGAGCGCTGGCGAGCAGAGGCCAGGCGAGGCCCAGGCCCAACGGAACCAGCGGTGAACACAATGAGCCCTTTTTGGAAGAGACGGTGCAAGGAGAGCAGCCAGCGGGGCCAGTGACAGCAAACAAAGGGCACCCAGTGACTCCGCACAGGACAGGCCGCCTGTGTCCGGGAGCCCGTCCCAGACTCCAGCTTCGCGGCTTTCTGGTCTGAGCCTCACCCAGAGGGGCGAGGCAGCGCGGCTCAGTGGTTGAGCATTGGCCTGTGAACCAGGAGGTCACAGTTCGATTCCTGGTCAGGGCACATCTTGGGGTTTCGGGCTCGATCCCCAGTGGCGGTGGGCGGGGGGGGGGGGGGGGGGGGGGCGGTGTGCATGTAGGAGGCAGCCAGTCCATGATTCTCTCTCAGCATTAATGTTTCTATCTCTTTCTCTCCCTATATCTTCCTCTCTGAAATCAATAGAAATATATTTTTTAAAACGTCTCAGAGCTCATCGGAATCCAGGCATGGTGAGAAACGGGGTGTCCGATGGCTTCAGCAACTGGCAGCCTCCTCGGTGGACAGAGAAGAGAGTGAGGAGCGGTCTCTTGTCAGCTCCTCAGGAGTCTTCCAAGATGTCCTTTTTATTCTTAATTGATGGATCGTGTTTTTTTTTATCATGAACAAGAATTTTATCAAATGTTTTCTTGCATTGGTATTTTTTCTTCTTCTTTATTCTGTTACTATGTCAAATTACACTGCTTGGTTTTCAGACGTCAAACCAACCTTGCATTTCTGGAGTAAGCTCTACTTGGTGATGAAGTAGTATCCTTTTACTATATCTCTGATTGGATTTACTGAAGTTTCCGTTAAGATTTTTCATTCTTATTTATGAGAGATACAAGACTGTGAATTTCTGGTATTGTAATGTCCTTGTCAACTTTTAATATCAGGGTTTTGCTGGCCTCATAAAATAAGTTGGGAGGTGTTCTTTATTAGAGTTTGTATGACATTGGTATTATTTCTTCCTTGAATGTTTACAGAATTACCCATGAAGCCACCTAAGACTGAAGTTTTCTTTGTGAGAACATTTTAACTTACAGATTTGTTGTTAACAGTATAGGGCTCTTGGGATTTTCCATTTCTTCTTGTATTAGTTTTGCTAAATTGTGGTTTTTAGAGGAGGTGCTCATTTATCCAGGTTGTCACTTTTATTGGCATAACAGTTGTTCATAATATCCTATATAATCAAAGCCTAATATGCTAAGTGTCCGACCATTCATTGGACTGTTCGACCAGTCGCTATGATGTGCACTGACCATCAGGGGGCAGACGCTCTGACCAGTAGGTTAGCTTGCTGCTGGGGTCCCACTGATCGGGACTGGGCAAGACGGGCTGGACACGCCCTGGAGCCCTCTTATGGTCCCTCCCCGGCCCCGATCGTGCACCAGTGGGGTCCCTCAGCCTGGCTTGCGGGGATTGGGCCGAAACCAGCTCTCTGACATCCCCCGAGGGGTCCCAGATTGCGAGAGGGTGCAGGCCAGGCTGAGGGACCCAACCAGTGCACGAATCTGGGCACCGGGCCTCTAGTTTTATTATAACACTTAAAATATCGTTGGGACCTGCGGTAATGGCCCCTTTGTATTTCGGATATTGGGATGGAAAATGTGGGGGTTATTTTCTTCCTTGACCCGTCTGAATGGGATTATCAATTTTATTAATCTTCTCAATCACCTAACTTGGCTTTGTCATTTTTTCTATTGTGCGTCTGTTCTCAAGTGCATTGATTTCTACTCTTGATTACATCCTGCTTCGCACTTTCTTTGGGTTTAATTTACTGGGTGCTGTTCGTTTGTTGAGGTTTATAGACGGAAGCTTAGATCACTGATTCTCAACCTTCTTATTTTCTGAGTCACGCGTTTAAAACTACAGTTTCCACGGAAGCACTCGAGCTGCTTCTCCCGAGTTTCAGCGTGTTTGTTGCCATTGTTCTTCCGTCCTGAGTATTTTCTAATCGCCGCCGTTTGCATGCCTGGCCCCTGGGTGAGTCCGAAGCGTGTCGCTCACCTCCCCGCCGCTCGGGGAGCCCGCAGGCACCTCCTGTGATTACTGCTCCTGTAATTGCCCCGCTCAGGGCGCTGTCCAGGCCTGCTCGGCATCTGGCCCGCTGGGGAGGGTTCCAGGCTCCGCCAGCCTGGCCCTGGCCCGGGGCCGCCGTGGGCTGGTCACTGACTGTTGCTGAAACAGGCGAGATCGCGGGTGCTGCGCCCCTTCCTGCGGCCCAGGCTGCCTCGGGGTTCGCCTGGGACACCGGTTCAGCCCCGTTTCTCAGAGCAGCGTCTTCTCCAGGGCGGGCGGGCGGGGCAGCTGTTTGCTCAGCAACATGGAGATGCCATTCCGTTGTCTCTTGGATTCCAAAAACGTGAAGTGCTCCCCCACCTGCGTGTCGCTCTTGGGGCCACGTCGTCTTCCACGTGTCACCCCGACGTTAGTGTAGGCGCTGCCGTAGACACTGGCCCTGCCCTTTGAAACAGTTTCCTTCAGCTTCTCTGTCAGGGCCTCCTCCACGCGGGGCGCAGCAGAGTCCTCACACCCTCGGGCAATGGTGTGTGGGGGTCCCAAAAGGGCCCCCGATAAAGAATGCCCTCCCCCTCCCCCGGGTTCCGAGGAAGCCGTGGGCGCGGCAGAGCGCAAAGCCCCTTTGTCCCGACACACGGGGACCAGGTGGAGGGCGGAGGGGTGTTTGGGACAGGACACAGCTCACCTGGGCCCAGCACCAGCCCCGCGCCGCGGCCCGCAGCCTCCTCATCCCCGCAGGCCAGGGTTGCGGCTCCCCCGACAGCGGGGCCCGGCGGCGGCTTAGGACTCAGCGCGGCTCCCAGGCCCGTGGGCATCCCGGCCGGTTCAGAGCCCGTTCAGAGCCGGGCCGTCGCCCCAACAAAGTTGTCAGAGTGAAATGGCTCCCGGCCCCCACGGGCACGGACCGCGTGGTGGGTTCGTTTACCAGGTATGAGCGTCATCCCCCCTCCCTTGCTCACCGCACGCGAGCTCCGCGGGCCTCTTGTCCGGCCCTCAGACACCCCACTTCCCTCCTGGGCGCCCTGCTTTCCAGGTTGGTGCCGGGTCCTGGCCTCCGTCCTGGCTCCTCCCACTCCTGCGGGTCTTGGTTTAAATGTTCCTTTAAAAAATGTTTATTGATGACTTTTTTTTTGGAGAGAGAGAAACATCGACTTGTTCCACTTCCCTGTGCATTCACTGGTGAGTCCCGCATGTGCCCCAACCGGGGACTGAACCCCCAATCCTGGTGTACCAGGGTGACGCTCCAACCAACCGAGCTTCCTGGCCAGGAGTTAAATGTTCCTTTTTAAAACTATATTTTATTGATTTCAGAGAGGAAGGGAGAGGGAGAGAGAGAGAGAGAAACATCAATGATGAGGGAGAATCATGGATCAGCTGCCTCCTGCACACCCCCCACTGGGAATGGAGCCTGAAACCCGGGCCTGTGCCCTGACCGGGAATCGAACCGTGACCTCCTGGGTCCTAGGCTGACGCTCAACCACCGAGCCACGCTGGCTGGGCTGCATGTTCCTCTTAAGGCGTCCATTTTGGTCCCTCTCCCCATTTAAATCAAGTCCCCTTTATGAACTTTTGTCACACTCTGTCATTTTTTTTTCTTTCTAGAACTTACCATCTTGTATGATCTAGAACGAGTCTCCCTGTCATTTGTGGACGCTGCTCCGTCAGCTCCGGGAGCCGTGGGCACCTCTCCTTCAGCCCTCAGTGTGTGTCCCCCATAGATTCTCTCTCGCCCTCCCCACAGCTCTCCTCTTGTCCCCCCGGGGGCGGGGAGCCAGCCTCCTCCTCTCCCCCCCCACCCCCGTTCCAGTGGAGACAAGCCGGATGTCCTGGGAGCCACGCAGGTGAGTGGGGCGGGGTGCGGGGCGTGGCCGCACTGGCTGCATTGTGCAGGGCGGCCAGCAGGCGGCCTGGTAACGTGTCCACCTGAGTCACCCTTGGCAAAGGCTGCCAGGCCCCCGGACAGAACATGCGTGAGCAGCACCTCCTCGAGGCGCCCCCGCTCCTTAAAGTTAGCCGAGGCGGGCGTGGTCGCCGGAGCGCAGTCGGCAGGTTGAGTGGGGACCCGTGTACCAGGTATGGAGTGGTTTCATTCGCAGGAAGCCGAGCAGAAAAGCAGAAAACCCTGCTAGGGCTAGAATCCTTTTGCCACATTTTGTCCTGTTTTATTTTTATTTTTTTAATATATTTTTTATTATAGGAAGGGAGAGGGAGAGAGAGAGAGAAACATCAATGGTGAGAGAGCATTGTTGGTCGGCTGCCTCCTGCACGCCCCTTACTGGGGGTTGAGCCTGCAACCCGGGCACTGGGAATCGAACCCTGACCTCCTGGTTCAAAGGTCGACACTCAACCACTGAGCCACGCCGGCCGGGTTGTCCTGCTTTATTAAGCCACATCTTCACAACTGGTTTTGGCTCCTCCAGAGCAAGGATTCTGTATCTTTTCCTTTCTTTTTTGTCTCCCACAAAGCACCAGCCCAGCGCAGGGCCCGGTGGGCGCTCAGTGGGACGGCCCCGTCACACCCCGGGCGCTTTGTGGCAAGGCCAGTCAGGGCAGGAACAGCAGGCGTCACGGACTCCACGCGTGTCAGCTCTCACCCTCACGGAGAAGGCACTCCTTGTGTGAAACTCCTCCTTGACAAACGAGGAGACCGGTGCCCAGGTCTGGCCGCGTTCACACCTTCAGTAAAGTGAGGCTTCCAGGCACTCACCCAGGCCTGACTCAGGCAGGAGGCGCGGATAGGGGAACACGAGACCAAAAAAGCGAAGGCCAACCTCGAGTGGCCCTGGGCATGGTCACTGCAGGGACTGGGATGTAAAATGGTGACGTTCTGTCCCCATCGGTGCAGAGGCTGGGCGTGCTGATGGGCTGCAGGCACGTGCGCCCTGCACTCCTCCACCCCCCTCCCCCGCCCCCAGCTACCCTCCCCCCGTGGATTCTCGGCGGGTGCATCAGCCACCACCTACGGTTCAGGGCCCGGGGGCCGGGGCAGAGGTGAAAGTCACACCTTTGAATTCCTTTTTTAAAAATTTATTTCTTTAAAATATGTTTTATTGATTTTTAGAGCAAGAGGAAGGGAGAGAGAGAGAGAGAGAGAGAGAGAGAAACACCAATGGGAGAGAAACATCTATGGGCTGCCTCCTGCACGCCCCCTACTGGAGATCGAGCCCGTAACCCAAGCATGTGCCCTGACGGGGAATTGAACCAGTGACCTCTGGGTTCATGGGTTGATGCCCAACCACTGAGCCACACTGGCTGGGCTGAATTCTTTCTCTGGGATTGCACTGAACACAGCTGGTGTGGCTCAGTGGATAGAGCGTCGGCCTGGGGACTGAAAAGGGTCCCAGGTTCAATTCCGGTCAAGGGCACATGCCTGGGTTGTGGGCTCGATCCCCCGTTGGGGGCGTACAGGAGGCAGCCGATCGATGATTCTCTCTCATCATTGATGTTTCTCTCTCTCTCCCTTCTTCTCTAAAATCAATAAAGATATATTTTCAAAACAAAACAAAACAACAACAAAGCACAAATCCCAAACCTCCGCGGAAACGGGCTATAACAGACCCAGCAAAACCCACAGTGAGGCCTGTTTGCTTCGTAGAGTCCTGCCACACACCCGGGTCCCTGCTGCGCGACCCGGCACCGCCGCCCGCCGCTGCCCCGCCTCGGTCCCGCAGCAGGACGCGCAGGTGACTCGGGAAACATGGAGAAAGGTTCGCCGGGCTGTGATGGCTTCAAGCTCGGTGAGCGCAGTGGTGGCGGGAGTAAGACATTTAGCGAAAAGGGAAGAAGAATCTGACGTGCAGGGCGTGGGTGGGTCTGAGCGCCGCTCCAGCTCACCCTCATGGGGACCTTTGTGCATCCTTCGAAGAGTTCTTCTCTTTTTCCTTTTCCTTTCTTTCTGCGATGCTAGTTGGAGGCGTGTTGGGTAAAATCTCATGTGTCCTTAGGGAGATCCGGCCTCTGTCGTGTAAGAATGGCTCCTCGCAGCCAGCCCAGGGTGCAGTCCCGGAGCCGGGCGTGAGCAGACCTGAGGCGGCCGGCAGCTGTGTGGGCCGGACCAGGGGGGGGGGGGGGTTGGGGAGAGAGCAGGAGCGCAGCCTGGCACTGGGCTGACTCGGGAACAGCTGGCCCCAGCGGGGCTTCCTGGACGTGAGCTGCTGACCCGAAGGCGCTCTCTCCACCTGGACCAGGGGGTGGTCTTGTGGGATCTGATCCAATCATTGAATCCACCTCCCCTGGGAACTGACCTTCAGTCCCCTTCACAGCCCGCATTCCCTTTCCCCAGACGGCATTCCACTGGCCGGGCCGTTATCCTTCCCCTCGGGCCTGGCCCAGGGCCCGGCGCCCAGCGAGTGCTCCGCCCGGAAAAGGCCGCCTGGCGTCCCGGTGCTGGCGCCTCTCTGGGGCTCGGCCGCCTGGTCTCCAGATGACCTCACGCGTTTGTAACTCTTCACCACGCGTGGCCGGTGCGTGCCTCGGTGGGCGGCCCCACCAGGTCTGAAGCGTGGCTTTTGCCGAGCGCCTCCCGATGGAGCTGGAGCTGAGGCCGCGACAGCTGAGGCCGGTCCCTGGCCTGACCAAGGTCGCAGAGCTGGTGGGAAGCCGAGCGAGCGGCTGAGCGGCAAGGAGGAGGCAGAGCTTCTTTCTCGTTCTTTGTTGTTTAAACCCTCTCCCCGCCCCCAAAGTGTGGATGAGTTCAGCCTCTTGGAATGGGACCCTCTATACTCAGTGTCACATGAACAGTTATTGTGGGCTTTTCTGCCCCCCCCCCCCCCCGCCTCCTCTCTGTCCGAAGTCAGGAGGAGGCAGAAATGCTGGGACGTCCACGCAGGGGTCAGGCGGGCCGAGAGCCCCGGCCTAAGGGAAAGTCTTACCGTTTATTTGCGTCAAACTGACGACAGCTGCTGGGAAGCAGAATCTCAATGGATGGAGACAGTGCCCCGAGAATGGCACTGTTACGGCTTATTTTATGCATTAGAATCAGAGGAGGAGACGGAGGGGGGAGCGTGAAATCCATTGGAGGCTGAGGTGGGAGGAAGCCAAGCGGGGGCGGGGCAATCTCTGGGGTTGGGACACACACTTCCACTCCGGTGGGGCCCGATGGTTAGCTAGGCACGGTTACAGCTCGGAGACGGTGTGTGGGCAACGAGATAACGCAGGAATTCTGTGGTCGGGTGCGGGTGGGAGGCTGAGCCCCAGGGCCCTGACGTTCCAAGGTGCTATCTTGGATGCAGAGACAACAGGCAGGGCCCCTGAGGTAACACTGACCTTTGTCCAGGAAGCCGCCGCCTCGGACGTGGCTGGCTTTTAGTGAGCACTGTGTGCAGGCCGACCTCTGTACGTCTCTGAGTTTCTGAGGCCGCCACACGGGCCTCCCCGGGCTGGCGGGGCTCCGCGTGTGGCCCCCTTTTCCGTCCACGCCAGGCTCGCTAGAGCTTGTGCACTTGATCTTGAATTACACCCTCCTAGATCCTTGGTCTGCAAACTGCGGCTCTTTGGCCCCTTGAGTGTGGCTCTTCCACAAAATACCACGGCCTGGGCGAGTCTATTTTGAAGAAGTGGCGTTAGAAGAAGTTTAAGTTTAAAAAATTTGGCTCTCAAAAGAGTTGTACTGTTGATATTTGGCTCTGTTGACTAACGAGTTTGCCGACCACTGGGCTACTTAATAACGACAAGGAACGGTGTGGCCCTCGAGGCCCAGAGTGGACGGGTGTTTAGTGATGGACTTGGTAACCGCATTTTGTCCTTGTTCTTCACCACGGCGTAATTGCCCCAGTTACGCCGGAGACAGCTAAACACCCACGTCTCTGAAGTAGATTGTGGGGGTGTGAGCATGGGGGCGGGTCACCTGCCCATTCATTCACGTGTTCGTTCTGCAGAGTGTCCTGAACCAAGGACAGTAACCGAGCCACATTCAGTTAGATTCACCTGAGGCCCCAATTTAAAAGTTGGAGGCATGAGCCCGGCTGGCGTGGCTCAGCGGTTGAGTGTCGGCCTGTGAACCAGGAGGTCACGGTTCGATTCAGGCCTGATCAGGGCACAGGCCCGGTCCGGTGTTCAGGCTTGATCCCCAGTGTGGGGCGTGCAGGAGGCAGTGGACCGATGATTCTCTCTCATCTTTAATGTTTCTATCTCTCTCTCCCTCTCCCTTTGTCTCTGAAATAAAAAAAAAGTTGGAGGGACGAGAGGAAGGAAGCAGGAGCCAGCCAGCCCGGCACAGGCTGGAGGGGACGGGAGAGAAGGGCACGGAGCTCCTGGGCGGGCGGGGCAGCACTTGGGGCCGGTCCTGAGGACGGCACGGTGCTCAGTGCTCCCTGCCCAGGCTCCGGGAGCAGCAGGAGAACCCCAGAGGGGGACCCCACGGCGGGGGGTGGCGGGTAGTAAGGCCAGGGTTTGCTGTGTTGGAGGCGGGCTGCGACCTCCGAGTTAGCCAGGAGACACCGAGTGGGCCTGGGCACAGGCAAGGACACGTGTCGCCCAGACCTTGCGGACACACAGACACAACAGGCAGAGGAGCTGGGCCGGGACCGGCGGTCTCCGCCTGCCAGCCAGGGGGTGAGCAAGCTAGTCAGCTCTCCGTTGCCTGGCAACACAGCCACAGAGGTTCACGGAATCATAATGAACAAGCCACATGCAAATGAGGCCAATTGCAATTAGCGGGGATGGCACCCAGCCTGCCCTGGGGGAGGCGCTGGTGGGGGGGGGGGGGATCCGCAGCAGACAAAGGAGGAGCGGGGAAAGCAGGGCCTGGTGTGTGGGAACGTGTGGGAACGCGGCCGGCCTGGGCTCCTGCAGACCTGGGGCGCCTCCCGACTGGGGGGGTGTTGGATGGGGAGCGCACCTCCCAGTTCAGACCCTGCAGCCGCCGCTGGTGCCAGGCCCTTGCCACACAGGCCTGGGGGAGCAGGGCGAGCCCCTCGGTGACTCGAACCCTCTCCTTTGGGCCCATCTCTCCGAGACAAACCCAAAAGCTGGTTTCCAGACCCGGCAGCCACCCACTCCCAGGCGGTAGGCATCCGCCCTCCCCTCCCCACCAGATTCTTCTCCAAAGACCCACCTCCCAGCTCCTGACGTTTGGGAGCCGGACCCCCAGGCCCCTCCCAACAGAAGCGGGATGCTGCCCTGCCCACCTGCCCACCTGCCCACCTGCCCAGGGCTCCGTCAGCTGGCTGAGGCCCCCCGGAAAGGTGAGGAACCCCCAGGAGCGAGGACGCGGCGGGAACCTCTGGCACCGGGACCAGAGCAAACAAACAGGAAACAAAGGGTTAGGGTTAGGGTCCCAGAGAAGCCGAGGCTGAAGGGGCGATGAGCGCTCAGAGGCCACAAAGCCTCCCAGCGTCCTGAGCGGGACCGGGGAGAGGATGCGTCCGTCAAACAAGAACAGAGGCCCCTGAGCTCGGACTCAAGGGCGAGGACGGGAGGCCGGTCCCGCCCCCCCCCCCCCGCCCCCCCACCTGCCCTGTGGTCAACAGCAAGAAATAGGAGGGAGCTCCAAGCGGGGCCAGCGAGGGGCAGCGGGATTTCTGGTGCCACCTCCAGGCCCTGGGAGCCGGACCTGCTCCCTGTTCAGGGCCAGTCCTGCCACAGTGGCTCCTGCCCGTCCCCACCACCAGCCGAGAGGGGCCGTCCGGTCCTTTCCCCAGGGGCCAGGGGCAGGCTGTTCACTTGTCTGGGTAACCCCACCTTGCAAGTGACTCTTTATCCCCCAGTGCAGGATGGAAACAGCAAGCGAGGCACGGTGCTCAGGCCCCCAGCCCGCCGTCCCCTCCGCAGGGGGCGGGCGGGGCGCCCTGTTTATTTTCCCAACGGGGAGATAGCCTGGGAGCGTGCCCCCGCTCCCCACCGCCAGGCAGGAACGCGCTGCTATTGTTCTGTCTCAAGGAGCGCCCTGAGCGTGTGGGTCGGGGCCGCCCCAGAAAGTATGAGTCACGGAAACTGAGACGCCGAGGACCCGCTGACAACGCTGCGAATCACCGCTCCCCGGAGCGGGGCGCTGCCTCCCGCTGGGCCAGGCCTCCGTGACGGGTGGAGGCTGGAGTCATACCAGCCCGCCCCGCACGTGGGCCCCAGGCCACGGGCACGCAGAGCCGAAGTCCTACAGTGCAGACAGCTGAGGGGAAACTGAGGCATGGAGGGGCTGCATGACAGAGCTGAGGTCTCACACCAGTAGCAGCAACACCAGAATGTGCGGGGATTGGGGCGGGGTGTGGGGGCCCACGGGCCAGACTCTCTGTCTTCCCTCCTGTGCTCTAGGCCCTCTCACCGCGTAAGGGTGTGGGCTCTCGGACGGGCTCAGGGAAGACGCTGCACTGAGCCGCCCCCCGCCCCAGGCCTTCGGCGGCCTCTCCTTTCCTAAACTCCGGTGACGGCCGCAGAACGGGGTCTGGAAGAAAGAAAGGCCCCCAAGGAAAACAGGGAAATCAATGGCTGTGGCCGGGGCCGCCCAGACAGCTCGGAAGGTAGGCCCCGAGCACGCGAAGGTGGCAGCACGAGCCACCACTGCCAGCTGCAAACAGGCCCTGCTGGGGCAGAGGGGCAGGGACCCCCTGTGCATGTGTCACTATAACCGTATAGGAACGTCCGAGTTCACCTCTTCGACCCCAGAACAGCAGGGTGAGGACTATCCTGCCCTGAGCGTTCGAGGCAGCGGTCTTTTTATTTTTCTTAGATATATGTTTATTGATGTCAGAGAGGAAGGGAGAGGGAGAGAGAGATGGAAACATCAGTGATGAGAGAGAATCATGGATGGGCTGCCTCCTGCACGCCCCCTACTGGGGATCGAGCCTAAACCCGGGCCTGTGCCCTGACCAGGAATCTAACTGGGGTCTCCTGGTTCATAGGTCAATGCTCACTCACGAGCCACGCCGTCCGCTAGGCCGAGATCTTTGACTGTTCTTTACAAGCCCTCCAGAATCCTGCAGAGCCTCAGCCAGGTTAGAAGCTGGGGCCGTGGTTGATTCCAGAAGCTTCTACACTTCCCCAGGCCTCACTTCTGTGCACAGAGGCGGGAATGCCTGCTAAGAGGGCGGGATGTTCTGGCTCCGCCCTGCCTCTGCCGGCTCTGGGCCCCGCCGGTCGGGCTCCTGGCTGCAGGTAGGCTGTGGCCATGGGAACAGTTTATAGATACTGTCGGCCGCATTTTTCTGGAAAACCTGAGCGGGCGGGAAACAGGACGGTCGGCCTCGCGTTCCCCTCAGACACGCGGCCGGCTGAGCTCCCTCCCACAGAGCCTGGGCCAGGCTGTAGATAAGTGCGCGCCAAGGTTGGTAAAAACAAGTGGAAAGTTTTTGTGGTTTCTCATGGTTTCCCCGGGCCAGCTGGAGTCCAGGGGGGAGGTTCTAACATTCCCGCCCCACAACGCAGACCTCCGGGGGCTCCTGGCTGGCTGTGAAATGGGCCATTTCTTTCTTTCTATTTTTTTATCTTTATTGTTGATAGTATTACATATGTCCCCGTTCTCCCCCCACTGGCCCGCCCCGCCCCCTGCCCCAGGCCTTCACCGCCCTATTGTCTGTGTCTGTGCATCACCCTCTGATGCCATTTCCAAGTTCACCTTCCTTTTCCCGCCCTGACCTCTGAGTGGGGAGCTGTCTCCCGACCAGCTGGCCGGTGTGTGAGCGCCAGGTCTCCCTCCACTGGCTGTGAGGACGGGAAGGAGTGAAGGGGTGATGCAGGTGACCTGGCCAGGGGTCTGCGCGGGTGACCTGCGCTAACATGGGAAGGGGCGTAATAGGTTGGAGTCTGAAACTTGCCATAAAGCGATGTCTTCTCCCCCGACCTGTGCACCCGCCGGGGCCTCGCTCCACCTCTGCGTCCAGGTAACCCCCTTGCAAACGCCCTGGGCCACAGGAGCCCCACTTCTCCGTGCTCCATCTCTGTGACCGCACCCTGCTTTAGTGCTGCCCGGACAGCCAGCCAACTGGACCGGGGCTTCCCAAGACCCAGGTACCTCCGAGGGCACCCTCATTGGGGCAGGCAAATGGCTCCTTCCTTTTTTTTTTTTCTTCTTACATTTATTTTTATTGATGTCAGAGAGGAAGGGAGCGGGGGAGAGAGAAACATTAGTGATGAGAGAGCATCATGGATCCGCTGCCTCTTGCACACCCCCTAGTGGGGATCGAGCTTAAACCCGGGCCTGTGCCTTGACCGGGAATCGAACCATGGCCTCCTGGTTCACAGGTCAATGCTCAACCACGGAGCCACGCCGGCCGGAAGTGGCTCCCTCCTTGAGTCGCCCTTGACTGTGACCACTGCTTCTCAGCTCCACGCCGCAACAGCTGCTGCGGAAAAGGAGACACACCAACATTCAGAGGCGCCCACGGACACGGGCCCTGCGCTGACCTCCCTCCCGGGTTTGTGCTCCTTGGCAAACGCTGCCTGTGCCTTCTCGTTTCTTCCCCTCGCCTGTCTCTGTCAGACTCTGTCCCCCACGAGAAGTGACAAGGCCTCGCCCAAGCACCCCGGGCGGCGGTGGCGGGCCAGAGGAAGTAGTCGGAGTCGGCTGGCTCTTCCTCTGTAAAGTCTCTTCTTCGCCGTCCGGGTCCGCCCGCCCGTCCGGCTAAGTTCCTGTGTAAGTGTTGGCGCGAGGAACTCGGACTTGCTGCCACTTGAGCTGCTGTGGGTAAGTGGACTCCTGACTCCGCAAATCCAGAACCTTCCACCCTCAGCGGCCGGCCCTTGGTGAGCTGGTCCGGCCGGCGGCTGGGCCCGCACACAGGCCCCGAGTCTGCGGAGGGCTTGACGTCAGCGAAGCACACACACCCACAGGCCGTGTGTCAGCAGGCAGCGGCGGCACATGTGTGCGCGCACACATACACGCACGAGCGGGGCGCACGCGGGGGAAGCGGGCTGTTTGGTTAGGACGCGGGGCTTTGTCGGGCAGGACGGCGGGGGATTAGGTGTTGATTCAGGAGGTGTTCCCCATGTCAGGTTTCAATGGCAACGGGAAGGAAAAGGGAAGGAGAGAAATGGCCCCTTTCGAACGTCTCCATCCATCATCTCCCCTTCGGCAAACACTGCGAAGCCGCTGGAGAGGCGCCCGCGCCCTCGGGGAGACGGGGGCGGCCGATGGCGCGGTTGCTAAGGGAACGCTGTGGGCTTCCGAGCAGCAGAGCAAACAGACATCTGCAGCGCGAGTCAACCATTAATTCGTTAATATTCTTAGCGACGGGGTCTGGGGAGCCGGCCTGGTCCCCTTTATCCCGGTTCTCAAACGCTCGCTTTCATCGCCAGGCAAACACTCGGCGGCCACTTCACGGCCATTACCCCTCTCCGGCTCGAGGGCGGAGGCGGCTCGCGCTCGGGTTCTAATGGATCAAAGAAAAGGGGGCGCCGCCGAGGAGTGGGCCTCGTGGCCTGGCTTTGTTTCTTAACTGGCGGCGGTGGTTTTGTAGAGAATGGAGAATGCATTAAGGGCAGTTTGACTTCGGCACAAAGCACCTTCGGATGGGCAAACAGGTCTGAGTCGAGGCCAGGCCACGCCGGCTGACCCACGGTCCTGCCTGCGCCATGGCGGCCTTGTCAGCGCCGGATTGCGTGGCGCAGGGGCAGGAGGAGGTGCGGGAGTCGCCGCCTCCGGGCGCTCGGGGCGCAGAGACCGGGAAGCTCCCGGGTGTGGAAGGAACCGGAGACGCAGGCCTGGGCCCAGGGCAGGGACAGGACGCCCAGGAGGCCGCCGTGGCGACAGGAGTGGGTGTCCCAGCTCCCGGGCTGACAGGGCGTCAGCGTGGTCCCTCGGTGCGCACAGGCCTGGCCCGCAGAGTGATGGAGAGGTGGCCTGGCCCAGCGGGGCTTGCCTCTGGCCCTCCACAGGGGCCAGGCCCTCCTCACAGCATTAGCGAGGGATCGGGAGAGCCGGACTTTCCCCTCTCTACCCCAGCTTCCGCCTCTGCTCCCAGCCGGTGCTCCCAGCAGCTCTAGCTGCCCACCCCCGCCCCCCTGCAGCCGCCTCCCTCTCTCGGACCGCCAGTGCCAGTCTGAAAGGTGCGCACAGTCCCCGCCGCCCAGGAGCTGAGGGGGAGGACGGCTCCTGCCGCGGCCACACCCGGGGCACCGAGAGCACCGGCCAGTGCCCGTGCCGCGTGGGCTCCCGGAGCTGCACCTTCCGAGCTGTGTGACCTGCGCCAGTTGCTGAACCGCTCTGTGCCTTGGTCTCCTCCCCCATAACCCAGCCAGCCACTGCTCCTCCCCCAAAGGGCCGGGAAGGATTCGCCGGCATCGCTAACTTTACGGCAGCGAGGGAAGCCGAGGCCCCCGGGTGGCGGCTGGGTGGGCGGCGAGCCCTCCCTGGCCCTGCGTAGGCGCCGGCGCCTCCGGCCTCCAGTTGTCCCTCCCTGAGGCCCAGGAGGATGACCGGCCTCCATCACCCGCAGCACCTTCCTGGCCGTAGACCCTTCAGAATCATCAAATCATAGGGTTCAGCATCAAAACCCGCCCCTCCGCTCCCAGGGGGCCTGTCCGGTCTAGACCCCAGTGGGGACGGAAGTGGGTCGGTCTGCACCCTCTCCTCTCAGTGAAACGCCTGGTACTCTCCCTGCTGTCTTTATGTTTTTATATTATTATTTTTTAAAATAATTTTTTATTGATTTCAGAGAGGAAGGGAGAGGGAGAGAGAGATAGAAACATCAATGATGAGAGAGAACCATGGATCAGCTGCCTCCTGCACGCCCCCTACTGGGGATCGAGCCTGCAACCCGGGCCTGTGCCCTGACCGGGAATTGAACTGTGACCTCCTGGTTCATAGGTCAACCCTCAACCACAGAGCCGCGCGGGCTGGGCTGCCTGCTTTCAGAGTCAGTGTCTCCATCGTCCTGTTCATAAACGAAACAGATGCGACCTGTGTTCTACTTTTATGAGCAGAAACTCACCTTGATGGGCGGGCGCCCCGTGATTTCAGAGGCCGGAGAATGCCCGCCGGGTGAGGGGTGGAGGGACGGGGTGGTAAATGAGGGAACCCCACCCAGCTCCCCCAGGGGTCCCCACATTCCACCCGCGTTGCTCCCGCTCTCGGCGTTGTTGACAGTTCCGAACAGATTCTTTCCACAGGGAATCGGCCCGAACACGACAAGAACGGGCTCGCTCTGTATCAGAGGCTGAATTCTACCTGACAAATTGGACAGCTTCCCTGAGGCAGGGCTCCTACGCTTCGTCATCCTCACCAGAAATGTGATTTATAATCTGCCCCTGTTTGCTAGGCACTCCTGCTCCCAGGAATGAGGGCCTCGCCAGCACAGAGACAAGAGGTCTCCTGACTACCTGGAGCCCCTATAAAATCCGCTCCCCCGTCTCCGGAGCCTAAACCAGATGTGCGTGCCGGGATCCCGCCAGCCAAGTGAGTTTCGTCTCATTGCGTTAATGATAGTGTAGGCAGGGAAACACTTGCTGTCAGGACGGGGCCAGAGGAACCCACAATTTACTTTAGGACTTTCTCTTCTGAAGGAAAGACCCCAGGGGCTGGCGAAAGGGGTTTTATTTCCTCTGCTTCCAGTTTATAAAAACAAACCCGGTGTTTGCTGTTCCGTAAAAACCGACACTTGTGACTACAGAATGAATGTGTCGGGTATCGGGGATCCACCTGCCCCTCAGCCGAGCCGCCTCGGGGATCCTTCGTGAAACCCACACACAGAGCCGTAAACAACCCGACTTCGTAAAAGCCCGGCTGGGCGTTGCAGACCAGGGCCCACCAGTGCCGGCTGAGCCACTGGGCACAGCGGGTTTGGTCTCTGGATCCGATCGCTGAGCAGACCTCAGCGGCCACTTTTTCAACCGCGGCTCCGTATCATGGAGCGTCCCGAAAATCTCCAAGGGGGTGACCTGAGCTCGTGAAAAATGAGCCCAGATGTCAAGGGGACAAAGCTCCCCGTCCCAGAGGTCGTTGGGGAGCCGGCCGCCTTTCGAATTTCACCTGACAAGCGCCCTCCGCTCTGTCCTGCCGGCCCCCATTCCTCCGCTGAGGCCATGGCTCAGAAAACAGTTATACAACAGCGATTGTTCAAAATGGGATCTGCCTGGTGGGACTGTTCATTGTACCCGACATCTTCACGTGTGGAAACAACACGAGTGTTTCTAGTGCTACGTGTCCTTTACTGCATGGCACGCACGTTGGCGTGTACATGTTCTTTGCTCAGAAGGACACGGCGACCCGATGAGAGAGGGATGGAATCTCCCACAGAGAGGCCTCCCGCGTGCAGGCCCGGGCTGGGCTCAGGACCACAGCGCGGTAGCAGCGGCAGCAACCCCTGGAGCGTGTCCCCAAGGGGACTGGATATGGGGGAGCCTGGGGACTCCAGCAGCTCCTCAGGCTCAGCCCTCGCCCTTGGGGCCGCTGGCTCTTTGTGTGTGCCGTGGGGGCGGGGCCGCCCTGAGCATCCTCGGAGGCTGGGCATCCTGGTCTCTGCCCACTAGGTGTCAGTAGCAGCCTCTCTCCTCCAGGGGTGGCAACCAGAAGGTCTCCAGACAAGGCCAAAGGTCCCCGGGGGCACAGCACGTGTCCCGGATGGAGAACCATTGCCCTAAAGAATGAGGGAAGTTGGGCGTAGTTAGTCCCATATGACAGTGTCTTCAGGGAACCTAGAAGCCGTTTGCAGGCCTCGCATTAACACAGCGATTCTGAGTTGCTTCCGAAGCCTGAACAGGACAAATGGGGCAGAATTGTAGAGGCCAATCTGACTAAGGCACAGGGAGAACTTTCTGGAAGAGCTGTGCAGCTTCCAGGCTAGAACCCTGGCCCTTTCCCCCTGGCAGATCTTCCTGGAGCTTCCTGCCAGCAGAGCCCTGTGCTGGCCGCGTGGCACCCGGGGTGCGGTCCTGTGTCAGGAGCAATCTGAAGGCTTTAAAGGTGGACCTCGTGCCCCGAGCAGCCAGCCTGTCCTGCCAGGGCACCCCAGTTCCGCAGGGAGGGCGGGCCGGGCTGTGTGAGGCGGGGCTGGGAGCCCAGGGACGTTGGGGCAGGAGAAGGAGCCCTCCCGACAGAGTTTCTGGTCTGAGGGTGCCTAGCTGGTGTCTGTGCCAGGACTTGAACCCAGGGTCGCCCCCCCCCCCCACCCGCCCCCGCGGAGGCAGGCGAGCTGTGCAGGTGAGCGCCCAGCGCAGGAGGCCAGAGCCTCCCCAGCCTCCGCGCGGGAAGCCTCTCCCCAGGTGGCCGCTAGGTGTCGCTCTGGGGTCTCGAATGACTGCTTGCTGGTGCCGCAGCCGGAGTGGCTGTTCTTCCTGCTGCTTTCCCCCCCCCCCAGATTTTTACATTTTCCTCCCCTTCGCCTCCGGCAGGAACATTCCAGTATTCTCCACCACAGATAGCTTCGCTTTCCCGCTAAATGGCCTTCCCTCTTTTCTCCCCGCCCTGCGTCCTCCACACACTTCCTCCCTGTGGTGGACCCCCTTGCAGGTGTGGCTGTGCTCCTGGGGAGGTGGGGGGGGGGGGTAGGACCCCTGGGAAGCCCCAGTGAGTCCCCGGGAGCCGGAGAGGCAGTCTGGCCAGGGAGCCTGAGCCGGGCCTGGGGACCGGGCTGCTGCCCGCCTCCCTCTCCTCGTGGCCTGCGCTCACCCTGGCTCACGGCCGCCTCACCGTCTGGATGGTGAGCCCCGAATGGCTCCCACTTCCTATTCCCTATGCCCAGAGCAATGCCCGTGGCAGAGGCAGGGGGTCGGGGTTGCTACCGCTGAGGGGAAGGAAGGGAAAAGAAAGAGTTTAAACCCGGAGCCAAGGAAACATGAAAACCAGCAACAGTTCCCGCCCTGAAAGTGAGGGAGCCAGGGAGAGTGTGTCCACCAGGGAGAGAGCGAGGCTGGGGGAGCCGCGGGGAGAGCTTGGGTGCGTGATGGGTGGCCGCCTGTATGGGAGGCCCAGGCAGGCCCGTGGAGAGCGCCCTGCGCAGGGAGAGGCTGAGCTCTGGCGGGGGTGCTGGGGGGGGGGGGGGGTGAGGGGGCGCAGAAAGGAGAGACGGGGCACCGAGCTTGGCCGGAGCAGACACGGTGGCCAGGAATTCCTGTAGGTTGTCAGCTGCTCCACCCGCTTCCCACCCAGGGCCTCGCTTGCCGTCCCAGGTCACGTACAAGGCCTCCCAGAGCCGAGGGTCGAAAGGCCCAGACCACCGCCCCTCTGCTGCTTGCAGGCGGCGCTGCCTGTGCTGGTGGGTTTGCAGGCGGCACAGAGAGAACAGAAAGCACGAGGGCCCTGACAGAGGACACCGCCGCCCTCTCACGCCGTCCCCTTCCCTCCCCCCTCCCCATCCTGATCCCCAGGGAGGGTCACTCTGCAGAGTGCCCAGTGTTGGGGGCCTTCAGCCCGGGACCTTCCTAAGAGAGTGACAGAGACCTCCGTGCCTGTGGGGGCATTTGGGTAGTGGGTGGAGGCATAAGCTAATGCTTACTGAGCACTTACTATGTGCCAGACACTGTGCTAACCGCGTCCCAGGCCCTCAGGTGCTCATGTCACCCAACGAGACGGTTGCCTTGTGTGTCCCGGGCACACGGCTGGCAGGGCCTCGGGCGGGGCCTCGGGCACAGGCAGCCCGGCTCCGGGACTCTCTCAGCCTCAGTCCACAGTGACAAGCCTGCACCGTGACAGTTCCGAGCGACATGAATGAAACTGCATTTGAGGGACAGTGTTCTCCATGGGCCTGGACTGCAGGGTTCATGTGAGCAGCATTGCCTGGGCGATGATTTGCTAAGTTACTTGAGACGGAAACATCGCCATCTGCAAAGCATCTGCACATCTATAACTATACTGGAGGTCCGGTGCACAAAATTCGTGCACTGAGGGGGGAGTCCCTCAGCCCGGCCTGCACCCTCTCGCAGTCTGGGAGCCCTTGGGGGATGTCGGACTGATGACTTAGGCCCGCTCCCTGCCACCACCGCTGCACTCACCAGCCATGAACCCGGCTTCTGGCTGAGCGGCGCTCCCCCTGTGGGAGCGCATTGACCACCAGGGGCAGCTCCTGCATTGAGCATCTGCCCCTTGGTGGTCAGTGCGCATCGTAGTGATGGGTCGTTCAGTCAATTTGCATATTACCCTTTCATTATATAGGATTGGACCTCAACAGCCTTGTCCAGTGGGCAAAGCAGATGAAGAAGCGGAGACTCCGAGGCCAGTTGGGTGACCAGTGAGGGTGCAGCAGCCTCATCCTCCATCCAGCATGCGGGTGCGCCTGCAGCCGGTGGCTCTACTGGAAGGCGACCAGCGACCAGCGACCAGCAGGTGCCTGCTGTGTGCCAGGCAGGCTCACAGCTAATTTCAACAAGTATTGATAATATCCCCGTTAGGGGTCGTTTTCCTCCACTGAGGCTGAGAGAAGTGACTCGTCCGAGGTCCCCCCTGAGCCAGCCCAGAACCCACATCTGTCTGTCTGGCCAGGACACGTGTCTGGCTGCGAAGCTCTGCTGTTTCTCGCCCATCTGAGGGCTTCTGCCCGCCGGCTCCCGGCACCCACCACAGACTCGGCCCATTTCTCAGCCCTCACCTTCCAGGTCTGTGCTGCCAACTCCTGCGCAGGGTTTTCGCTCTGAAAGCGGAAGGAAGGGGCTTTGCTGAGCGCTGTGTTATGGACAAAATAATTCATGAGGATTCAGCGCAGACACGCTGATGGGACCAAAACCAACAACACAGGAGCGGAAGCGAATGACATTAAAATTGGGGGGTTGGGCAGACAATGATAGGGTGGTTAAGAAAGGGAAGGATTTGGTATAAAGAAAATAAGTTCCGTTTGAGGGATGTCTGGCCGTCCGTGGTGGAAGCCTGGTTCGCGTGTTAGGTAGAAGGAAAACACAAAGGAGGAACTGCGGGCTGGGGGTGGGGGCCAGGGGCGCCTCTGTGAGTCATCTGGAGGACAGACGGAGCCCCAGAGACGGGCACCGAGGCTGGAGACGGGAGGGCGCTGCCAGATGTCTGTCCTCCCCACACCTCCTCCTCCCCGGTGACTCTCACCTCCACTCCCCTCCGGCCGCCCACACCCGGGCCTGGTCACCCGTGGACCGTTCCAGCTGCACTCCACGGTCCCACTCCCTGACCACAGCTTCCGATGGCGCTGCCAGGCCCCTCACGCCTCCGTCCCCCGCCCGTGACCTCATCCTCCTCTCCAGGCCCTGGACTTCCCCGCGCGGCCCGCACCTCCGCTCCCTGCCTCCGGCCTCCAGACCACGCAGGCCAGGTCGCCGCCATTCTCTGGCCAGGACCCTCACTGCACTGCCCCTTCGTCCTTCCGCCCTGCTCCTCCGCCCGGCTTTGCACAAGCACCTGTCCCGTCCGCCGCAGCTCCTGCGCCCGGGAGGAAATCCCACACCAAGGATGTGTGCTGCCCACAGGGCCTGCTCCCCAGCCAGCTGCTCGCTCCTCCTGGCTCCCCCCTCCTCTTCTCAGCATCCATTCCAGGCCCCACAGCTTCCCCCAGCAGATGGCTCTGCTCCTGGCCCACACGGGTAATGGGGGGGCACAGATGCCGTGGGCTCTGCACCCCGTCCCCACACACGCATGTTCACTGTGTGATGTTCACTGTGTGCACCCCGCCATGCTTTGTTACTGTGCTCCCTCATTTCTCCTCGCAGCAGCCGGCCTCTGGTCTCATTTGACCGATTGGGAGCCAGAGGCTCAGTGGCCGGCCCCAGGTTCCACAGCCTGAAGGCAGGAGGTGCGGGGGTCCGGGGGGAAGGAGGCTGAGTGTCTTGGGATGTGCGCTCTGAACCCACAGAGCCGGGTGCTGTGCCACAGGCTGAGGAGACCGTGGGACACAAGTAGACGAGGCTCTCACCTCCTGAAGCTTACATTTAATTTTTTTAATTTATTTTTTTTAAATTTCTTTATTGATTAAGGTGTCAAATATTTGTCCTCATCCCCCCATTCCCATCCCACACCCCTCCCCACGGATGCCCCAACCCCCTGTTGAACTTAACCATTGGTTAGGCTCATATGCATGCACACAAGTCCTTTGGTTGATCTCTCCCCCCTCCCCCCACCCTCCCCTATCCTCCCTCTGAGGCCGATAGTCTGATCGATGCCTCCTTGTTTCTGGTTCTGTTCTTGTTCATCAGTCCATGCTGTTCATCATTTCCCCTAGATGAGCGAAATCATGTGTCACTAGAGATATAAGAACTGAATGTGAGACGAGCAAGAATAGTTATGCTGACAGGCAAATGAATCAGTCTGTAGTGAGTTTCTTTCTGGACCAACAGTTCTTTTGAGACCCAATTTCAATGTCCACCAGTTCCTCATGTGTACATGTCGGCACTGACCCCTCAGCTCTGGATGGTGGACAAATGGTGGTAATGCAGGTCTGACTCCCTCTGGTTTGGTCTCAGCCGGACCAGGGGCACGGCTTCACCCGGACCCAGGGGGGTGCGTGGCCTCATCTGGACCCAGGTGCGCGTGGCTTCACCCGGACCTGGGACCCAGCCTCACCTGGATCCAGGGGCGCGTGGCCTCACCCGGACCCAGGGGCGCGTGGCCTCTCCCAGACCCAGGGTCACGTGGCCTCACCCGGATCCAGGGGCCCACGGCCTCACCCAGACCCGGGACCCAGCCTCACCTGGATCCAGGGGCACACGGCCTCGCCCGGACCCGGGATCTAGCTTCCCCCGGACCCAGGGGCACGTGGCCTCACCCGGATCCAGGGGCGCACGGCCTCACCCGGACCCGGGACCCAGCCTCACCTGGATCCAGGGGCACACGGCCTCGCCCAGACCCACTGAAGCTTACATTTTAAAGGACCGACACCATCAATGAGTACAGGACCACGTGAAATAAATGTGGGCAGCGAACATGCCAGCAGAGGGCGGGGCCGTGTGAGGCTAGAAAAGGGGATGAGAGGAGGGAAGCAGAGAGCCAGAGGGAGGGCAGCGTGCGAAGGACTCACCCTTCAGCCCTGGGCTGCTGGCTTTGAGGCTGGAGAGAGGGGCCACAAGCCAGGGAGCACGGTGGCCTCTAAAACGAGAACAGGCCAGGAACTGGGCTCTCCCCTAGAGGCTCTGGACGGAACGCAGGCCTGCCCCTGTCAGCACCTCGCTTCCGCCCAGTGGCTTCCATTTCAGTCATCCGAACAGTGAGACACTAAATCACTCAAGCCACGAAGTCTGTGAAGATGAGTGAGAGACTCCATCTGTAAGATACTAAGTCTGGGTTGTTTTGTTAAGCCCCTGAGTTTGTGGTGATGTGTTACAGTGGCCGGCCGGCGGAAACTAACATCACACCAAGCAATCCCACCTGTGCCCCGGCTGGCTCGTTTCCCTTGTCCATCTGATCATGAGCGACGCCCATCCGTATGGCCAGAGGTAGCGAGAGCTTCGGGACATGTGCCCGCGCAACGGCGGCGGCGTCATGACTTTGGGCCGCTTGCTGGTGTTACTTACGGCTGCCCTCTGGCCTTCCTGGTGCTCAGGCCCAGTCCTGCTGCTCCTGTCTTAGGACGAGTTGCTGCTGCACGCGCGGAGGGTCTGGAAGAATCCAGCTCATGATGGGCAGCACTGGCCACATGGTGACTTGACATCATGGTCAGGCAGTGCCCAGTAGCATGCCAGGCAGGAGCTTTTTACTTTAATATTTTGACGAGGTTTTTTGTTTTTGTTTTTAAAATACGTTTTTTTACTGATTTCAAAGAGAGGAAGGGAGAGGGATAGAGAACAGAAACATCGATGAGAGAGGAATGTCATTGTTTGGCTGCCTCCTGCATCCCTCCTACTGGGGATGGAGCCTGCAACCCGGGCATGTGCCCTGACCGGGAGTGATGGTGGCCTCTTGGTTCCTGGGTCGATGCTCAACCACTGAGCCACACCAGCTAGGCACAGGTCTACTTTCTGTCTTTATATTGTTTGCCTTTTCTAGAAAGTTCATATAAATGTAATAATACAACAGGCAGTCTTTTTGTGCCTGGTTTCTTAATGTGGAAATACCACAGTTTGTCCCTTCACCAGTGGATGGACACTTGGTTCCTGCCAGCTTGGGGCTATGTAAATGTTACTTTGTATGGAAAGACATATACATACGCTTTGTTGTAAGTATATAACTTTTAAAGATATTGCCATAATGTTTTGCAAAGTAGCCATACCAAGTTGCAGTCCCATCAGCAACATATAAGACTTCTAGTTGCTCTACATCATAAGTAACTGTTACTATGTCTTTAATTTCAGCCTTTCTAATGGTTGCATAGTGGTATTTCATTGTTTTCCCCTTTGATTTTTTTTTTACATATTTTTATTGATTTCAGAGAGGAAGGGAAAGGGAGAGAGAGATAGAAACATCAATGATGAGAGAGAATCAATGATCAGCTGCCTCCTGCACGCCCCACACTGGGGATCGAGCCCACAACCCAGGCATGTGTCCTTGACCCAGGACCCTTCAGTAGGCAGGTCGACGCTTTATCCACTGAGAAAACCAGCTAGGGCTATTTTCCCCTTTGAATTACCTTGGTGCTTTTGTCAAAAACTAATTGACCATATAAATGTGGGTTAATTTCTGATCTCTCCATTCTATTACATTCATCTTCACTGTCTTGATGACTGTTACTTTACGGTCTTGAAATAAAATACTTAAGTCCTTCATCCATCTTACTCAGAGGTAATCTTGTTGCAAATTGGTCCACAAAGAACACTTTGAATAGCATTGGTCTAAACCACTGTTAGACCAATGATAGTTACATTCAGAATGACATTTGTAAGTTTCTCTTCCATAGTTTTCTGCCAAATGTTTATAATTAAGGGCTCAATGCCAGACAATGTCAATGCCAGTGGAGAAATTCCAAGTTCAGGCAGAGAAGGTGGAAGGAGTGCTAAAAATATCTGAATATTGTTTGGTACTGATTGACTTGACAAAGCTCACTTCATATAAAGCAATTCTGGCCTTTGCAGATTGTTCTCAATGAATTTCTCTTCTTTTCTGCCAATAGATTTCTTTTCTTCCTTCCTTCCTTCCTTCCTTTTTTTTTTTTTTTTTTTTGGGTGTTGTCAGTCTTTTTATTTTTCTTTTTTTTCTTTTTGATTAAGGTATTATATATGTGTCCTTGTCCCCCTAGATTTCTTTTCTTTACTGATTTTCAACCTTCTGTGATCTTAGCTGCTGGGAAGTGTAAAGCAGAGCAAGTCTCCAGGCAAGAGATATACCTGGGCCTGTGCCCACAGAGGTGGCCTTTTCTTCCTCCAATTTTTACACTTGTAGTAAAATATACATAATATAAAATTTTCTATCTTAATCATTTTTAAGTATACAGTTCAGTGGTATTAAGTGCATTCACAATGTGCAACCATCACCACCATTCATCTCTATAATTCTTTTCATCTTGTAAAACTGAAACTCTATCCATTAAAAACTCTCCATTCCTTCCTCTCTCCCAGGCCCTGGCAACCACCATTCTACTTTCTAGCTCTATGAATGTGACTACTCCACCTCATATAAGTGGAATCATACATTATTGTTTTTTTTGTATGACTGGTTTATTTCACTTAGCTTAATGTCCTCAAGGTTCGTCCATGTTGTAGTATATGTCATTTTCCTTCCCTCTTAAGGTTGAATAATAAATAGTCACTTTGTGGATGAACCATGTTTTGCTTATTCAATTATCCATTGATGAACACTGAGTTGCTTCCACATTTTAGCTTTTGTGAATAATGCTGCTATGACTATGGGTGTACAAATATCCCTCTGAGATCCTTCTTTCAAGCCTCTTGGATATATACCTAGAAGTGGAATTGCTGGATCATGTGGTAATTCCCTCTTTAATTTTTTGAAGAACTGCCATACTGTTTTCCATTGTGGCTGTACCGTTTTACTTCCCCACCCACCACAGTCCACAAGCGTTCCAATTTCTCCACATCTTCATCAATGTTAGTTATTTTCTGGTGTCTTGTCTCTCCTAGTTTTATTTGCATTTCCGTGCTGATTAGTGATGTTGAATATCTTTTCATATGCTTGTTGGCCCCATTTGTATATATTCTTAAGAGAAATGTCTAGTCAAATCCTTTGCTCATTTTTGATCAGATTATTTGTTCTTTTTGCTGTTGTTGAATTTTAGGAGTTTTCTGGATATTAATAACTTATCAGATATGTGATTTGCAAACATTTCCTCCCATTCTGAGGGCTGCTTTTTTACTGTGTAGTCTCTTTTGATGTACAAAATTTAACATTTTCATATAGTCCAATTTGCCTATTTTTTCTTTTGTTGTCTATGCAGAAGAGGCATTCTGAGAGACCTGGGAACATGAATTAGGATACCAGAGGAGGCCAAGTCCCCAGGTAGTTTCATGATGGTTTGGAGCAGAACCATGCCATAAACATTCCAATTCTTTATTTTTAAACCCATGACACATGGTTGCTTTATTATTGCTTTATACTTTGGATGGTCATTAAGATGAAGCTGAATGTTCACCTTTCTTATTGCCTTTTTTTTTTTTTAAATCCTCACCTGAGGATAGTTTTCCATTTATTTTTAGAGAGAGTGGAAGAGAAAGGGAAAGACTGAGAGAAATATCAATGTAAGAGAAACACATCGATTAGTTGCCTTATGCAGGAGCCCTGACCAGGGCCCGGGCTGGGGAGGAGCCTGCAACCAAGGTATCGAACCCAGGACCCTTCGTTTTGCAGGCTGATGCTCTATCCACTGAACCAAACTGGCTAGGGTTTTCTTTCAGTATTTTTTAAGTTTTTCTTATTCAAAGGATTGCTTTAAATAACCTAGCCTGTCATTACTAAAAGTGAAACATTTTCCATTTTGTGAAACTTCTTGTATGAGACAGAGATTATATCTTTTGTGTTGGGTAGAATTCAGATATAAAACCAACCGCTTAGGCCATTTTTCTGGAATGTACTTTCATTTTTTTTCTTGTCCAGTATTCATCTACTTATTTAAGATTCAGCTTAAATGCCTTCTTTAGTAGTCCCTTCTTCACCTCCCAGTTTCCTAGCTTTTTGTACATCCTTTCTGGTATTATTACATTGTATCATCAGTATATGTTTATATTTCTGGATTCTCTAATAGACTGAGAGCTGATTGATGGTTGAGGTGTTATATTATTCATCTTTGTAATGGTAGATTCCAATATAGTTCATGATAGATGCTTAAAAATATTGGCTAAATTGAAATATGAGAATTACATTTAAAATGGATTAGTAGCAATAATAGGAAATTCGGTTGCTAACTTTACAAATTATATAAAAGTCATTGATCCCTACAATGCAGCTATTACTAGAAAGATCAGAACTATTGCTTAAATACCAGCAGTCTATTGTTGGTCACTTACTACCAATTATATCTTGAGCCAAATTAAGTAGGTATTAGTACTGTTTCATTTTACAAATAAAAGGCTTAAAGAGATGTTTTCTTGTCCAAGATCAGGTGCTAAGAAATGAGAGCAGGATTCACACCATCTCATGCTCTTTACCAGAGATCGGCAAACCTTTCCTACAAAAACCCAAATAGTTAATATTTTAGGTTTTCTGGGCCATCCAATCTCTGCCACAATTATTCAACTCTCTGACTGTAGCATCAATTAAGTAATATGAAATAAATGACTGTGACAGTTTTCAATACGATTTATAAAAATAGATAGTGGAAAAGATCCGGCTCGCAGGCTGCAGTTTGCTGATCCCTGCTCTTAACATTTACACTATTCTGTTATTTTTTCCTTCAGGCTCCAAAGTTTTCATTTCAATACATTTTTCTTAATATATTTTATTGATTTTTTACAGAGAGGAAGGGAGAGGGATAGAGAGTTAGAAACATCAATGAGAGAGAAACATCAATCAGCAGCCTCCTGCACACTCCCTACTAGGGATGCGCCCGCAACCAAGCTACATGCCCTTGACCGGAATTGAATCTGGGACCCTTCAGTCCGCAGGGTGACGCTCTATCCACTGAGCCAAACCAGTTAGAGCATCAATACATTTTTATAGCATAGATTCTAAGTGCAAGCCACTGAGCTTGGTCCTGGATGAAATGAGGAAGATAAAATCCCTGACTTGAGGGACTTCAGATGCAGGAAGGTGGTACATAAACACGTTTATAGCCGAAAGCTGTCTTTGAAAAGTCAGAGCCAAGAGTCTAGACTGACCAGAGCTTTTCCTGATTGACACACGATGCTTTGGTGGCATAGGCGGCAATGGCATAAGCTTTCTAGTGAGAGAATCATAGGCAGAGATAATAAGAAGTGAGATAGAGGAGCAAGCACAAGCAAGAAGTTTTCTCTCCATCATTCATCTTCCATTCTCTTTAACAGTATTCTCTCTTTTCTGTACAAAAACCATATACACTTTGGTCCAAATCTTGCTTGCACCTCACCTTTCTCCCTTGCTTTCTATTTTTTCCTTTCCTTTCTTTTTATTTATTTTTACTTCTTGACTACTGAATCATTGCTGATCTAGTTCTTCTGCAGCAGGCTCAAGACAAACTCAGATCACAGATTTCATCTGAAGTTTAATTCAGGTACATCAAAATGATGGCATGTTTACCTAAGGCGATGATTTTCAACCTTTTTCTCCTCATGGCACATAAACTAATTACTAAAATTCTGTGGAAAACCAAAAAATATATATTTTTTGCCAATCTGACAAAAAATAGATATACTTTTGATTCATTCACACCAGATGGCAATTGTGTTGGCTGTTGTAATTTTTTAATTTGACAATCTAAGGGAAAAGCAGTCAGGGCCCCTCACTCAATAGTCACATATCGCATGCTTTAAAAAATCTTGTGGCACACCAGTAGAAAATTGCTGATCTAAGGTAAACAATTACATAAGATTACGTAACATTAAAAAATGCCTTTTAGCCCAAGTGAAATATTAACTTAGTTCTGTCAATTCAGTCAAGGTTGAAAATCCTCCAGCCGATTCCAGGCAGTAAATAACACCCCACTGTTTGACCAATTTAATATTCTTCTGTTTCTCTTGCTTGCCCATACTTCAGCCTGTCCTGTTATTCTCTCTCTTTTAATCTTCCTTATACTTCTTGTCTTCCTCTCCTCCATCCTTCCTCTTTCCTGTACTATTTTGATTGTTATTTCCTTCCTCCTTTCTGAAAATACCTTTTATTTTTTCCATAGACTGTAGACTACCTTTGTGACATGAGTTAAGATAGGAGAGAGGAGGACTTATTTGCCTTTCTGGGCCTTGATTTTCCTCAGATAGAAGTCCAGCTCCTCGCCCCGCAGCACACAGCCATCTGCAGCACAGCCACACTGGCCTGGTTTTGAAGCAATGTATGCAAGAACTGCCCTGCTAGAACTGTTCCTCTAGAAGACTGCTGATTGTGGCATTCTTTCCCCTTTCATCATATTTCTTCGCAATTTTCTTCAAGTGTCTCTTCATCCTTAGGAGTCAGTTTGACCCCCGTCTTGTGGCCCAGGGACAGTACATGGTGGGATTCGTACCGCTGTCTGTCCAGTGTGCTGTCAATGAGCATGATGCAGTTCTTTACTAGGGCCTTGGTGTGGACCAGTTCATTGCTGGATGCATTGTAGACACCAATAATTCTTGTTTTGCATGTGCAACTCTTAGAGCCCCAGGAAAAGTTGCCCACATCTAGCCTCAAGGCACTGTACTTTTTGCTGCCTCCTCGCACTCCGACTGTGTGTATTCAGTGGGTGCCGACCTTACTGTTGGCAGCAGGGTGGCCCAGCTCATATATCTGCTTCTTCTGATAGGGCTTTCTCTTGTCCCCAGCCTGTGGCACTTGTGCCAGTTGTCCTGAGAGATGCCCATGGCTCGGTGCCTACTGGGAAGAGAAAATGCAAAGTCACAGCCCTAAAATTATCTTTCAGAAATGTTCTTTGTTCATTAATTCAACTTTTATTGAACAATTACTTTATAGGAGGTCCTTTTCTAGGTGCTGGAGTACATTCTGGCAGTAAACAAAATAGGTAACAATAAACCAATCTACACTAATAAAAGAGTAAGATGCAAATTGACCATACTGTCACGATGCCCACCAGCCAACCAGGAGTATGCAAATTAACCCAACAAAGATGGCGGGTTAATTTGCATACACTGAGCAGCCGGGGGTGGGGCATTCCGCTTGTGTCATCGCCATGGCGACAACGCAGGCGTTCTGCACCGCCCCAGCCACTCCAGGCCTCTGGGCAGCATGGGAAGGTGGAAAGGTGGCTCCGGCCAGAGAGAAAGGCGGTGCCGGCAGCCAGGGGAAGGAAGGCCCATTATTGCACGAATCTTCGTGCATCAGGCCTCTAGTTAGAAATAAACTATGACATAGAAAGTGTTCAGTGCTATGGAGAAAAATTCCTGAGGATCGGGAATTTGGATGGTGTGCTACTGTTACAATTTTAAAGATTGGTAAGGGAGCCTTGGTCGGCATGCTCAGTGGTTAGAGCATTGGCCTGTGCACCAGAAGGTCTCTGGTTTGATTCCAGATCAAGGGCTGTTACCTGTGCTGCAGGTTCAATCCCCACTCCTATCGGGGTGTGTGTGTGTGTGTGACAACCAAGTGATGTGTCTCTCTCCCATCAATGTTTCTCTCTCCCTCCACCTGTCCCCTCCTTTCCACTCTCTCTAAGAATCAATGGAAAAAATATCCTCACTCCTCTGGTAAGGATTCAAAAAAAGAGATTGATACGGGGAACTCATTAGATCTTTTGAGCAGATAAGTTGAAGTAAGGAAGCAAATCCTGCAAGTATTTGACTTGCATGTTTAAAGGATCTAGAATATTGGGAGTCAATAGAAGCAAAGAAACCAATCAGGATTATATGGAATGATCTAGGCCAGTGGTTGGCAAACTCATTAGTCAACAGAGCGGCAAACCACGGCTTGCGAGCCTCAGTTTGCCGACCACTGATCTAGGCTAAACTTTAGGGGGAATGTTTTCTAAGGATTGTTAAGGTAATCTAAGGATTGTTAAGCATTTTGAATTGTCTTGAGCACTGCTAGGTGATCTAATGCTTGGCAAATAGAAGTATTTGTGGAACGAAATGATTATGTAGTCAGTCAAATGGGTAAGGATGAATTACAATACCAAGTAACTTGCTTGTGCACAATTCATTTCTCCTGCATACTCTGGAGGTGCTTATTATTGTGTTTACATTTATTTAGGAAAGAACATAAAAAACACATTATATACACACTCCTACTCTTCAAATCCAATTGTAGGGGGCACGTATCTATGTATTTTAAGTGGTTCCACAGCCATTTGTACAGTCCTCTATAGTCCTTAACTGTACTCGGCCATGTTTGCCTGTCTCCCAATAGTCTGAGTTCCTTCAGGGTTGGGATCATCTCACCTAGCATAGTGCTTGGCAACAATGCCCGTTGAAGTATACATGATATGATCAAGGGCATGGAAACAAAATAGGTGAGTTACAAACACCCTCCAGAGAATCTGGTCTGATTCCTGTAAAAAATGTTCATTTCCCTTAGGAAAAAGAATCATTCGTAGCCTATGGCTGTAGAATTTAGCCCCTTGACTTCTAATTGTATTTTAAGCCCCTGATGAGCTGGAACAATGTTTTCTCGCCCTGTTTGAAGCGCCTGGTCAACATCTGGGGAAGGGGAACTGAACTTTCAGGGCCTGAGACTCGCAAGCTGGTGACAGACTGCTCCCAGGAGTCGGAGTCGGAGTCGGAGTCGGGCACTGATCACTTCACCCAAAGGAAATGGTCTTCAGTCTGCTCCTTAGAGGGAGCCTGTGCACAGGTCCCCTCATCCTCCCTGGACTCCCCTTTACCCCTCAGTGAACCTGCCCCCTCTCCCCTCCCTCCCCCTCAGTGAACCTGTCCCCTTCCCCTCCCCCTCCCCCTCCCTCCCCCTCAGGTGAACCTGCCCCCTCCCCCTCAGGTGAACCTATCCCCTCCCCCTCCCTCCCCCTCAGGTGAACCTGTCCCCTCCCCCTCCCTCCCCCTCAGGTGAGCCTGTCCCCTCCCCCTCAGGTGAACCTGCCCCCTCCCCCTCAGGTGAACCTATCCCCTCCCCCTCCCTCCCCCTCAGGTGAACCTGTCCCCTCCCCCTCCCTCCCCCTCAGGTGAGCCTGTCCCCTCCCCCTCCCTCCCCCTCAGGTGAACCTGCCCCCTCCCCCTCAGGTGAGCCTGTCCCCTTACCCCCTCCTCATCGGGGTGAACCTTGAACCCAGGCTCCTCCTCTCAGACCTGCACTCTCCAGGACGTGCTTCCCCAAGTCTCACGCAGAACTCCGCCCGCGCCCCCTTCCCTCGGGCTGCACTTCCGCCCGCGCTCCGTCCCCTCGGGCCGCACTTCCGCCCGCGCCCCCTCCCCTCGGGCCGCACTTCCGCCCGCCCCCTCCCCTCGGGCCGCACTTCCGCCCGCGCCCCCTCCCCTCGCGCACAGCCTTTCCGCCGCGGGCGACCCGGCGTCGCGGTGCCGCGAGCTCTCCCTTCAGGTCGGCGTGGCCTGAGGTGCGGGCCTCCTCCCCGCCGGCTTCCCGCCCGCCGCTCCCCCTCCGGCCGCCGCTCGTCCTCGTCGCCGCGGCATCGGCAAGATGGCGGCGCCCAGGCCGCCGCCCGCCGGGCTGTCCGGCATCATGATGCCCGCGCCCATCCCGGACCTGGAGGCTCTCCGCGCGCTGACGGCGCTCTTCAAGGAGCAGCGGAACCGGTAACGCGGCGCGAGCGGCCGGGCGGCCGGCGGGAGGGCGCAGCCTGGCGGGAGCGGGGGCCGGGGGCGGGGAGCGGGGAGCCGGCCGCCCTTCCCCGGAGGCTGCGGCGGAGGCCCCAGGCCGCTTCCTCCCGCGTCTGCCCTCGGGGCGCCCGAGCGGGGGCTGACAGCTGCTCCCCACCTGCCGGTCCAGGCGCGAGGCAGGGGGACCCGACGACCCCTGAGCCCTTCGCCCCCTCGGCCGTTTTGGGACTGGAGCCGATGGCGCTCCTGTCACGTGCAGGCTGCGGGGCTGGGGTGGCCGGAGCAGGTGACAGGGCGCCCGGGTCACGGACCGCACCGGACGCGGGGCGCGTTGGGGGTCGCACCGTCAGGCACTGGGCGGGGCCGGGGTTGGCCTCCCCCGTCCTCACTGCCCGCCAGGCCTGCCGTCCCCGGGGCGGGGCGGGGCGGGGCGGCCCGGGGAGAGCACTGGTCAGGGGCGGCCCTTCAGCCCCCACGCTGCCCCGGGCACCGTAGCCAGGCCAGCAGGTGCCCAGGAGCCCGGCGCACCAGCATGTGCTTCCTGGCCTTGTAAGCGGCGCATATTGGCCACTTTCTAGAAGCCTTGGATTCCTGGTCTAAAAAAGGGGTGTGGGGTACGTCACTGCATTGCTGGGTCGTACAGAGGAATAAACGCAATAGCCTGTGAGAGTATCAAGTGTGTGATGCCCTCAGTCAGTGCGTGTTTGAGTTTGTTCTAATCTCGGCCTCAGTTTTGTCATCTGTTTAATGGGAATAATGTTGTACAGTACTGGTACCTCCCTGCTGGGATTCTTGTAAGGAGCATATGAGATTATGCATTAAACCCTTAGTACCTAGACTAGACACGTACTAGGTGTACCGGTTAATAATGGGGATTTTGTAATCAAAGAAAACACGATAATTTCAAGAGAAACATCAAAAGTGCTGTCTTCAAAGTAATGTCCATCACTAGCTACACATTCCCCTCATTTCAGGTAATCTGTGGATACCGTCCCAATAGAACTTTTCTTGTTTTGAGGCAGACCATTCAGAGACCCAATTTTCCACTTCGTACGTTTTGAAGTGCTGCTCAGAAAGTGCATGTGCCATCGATCGGAACAAGTGGTCATCTGAAGGAGCAAGGTCTGGTGAATACGGCGGGTGGGTTCATACTTCCCAGGCAAGATCTTTTAACGTGTCTTTAACAGGTTTTGAATGTGTGATGGTGCATCATCATGAAGCAGAATTACTTTGCCGTGTCTTCTGGCCCATTCTGGTCATTTCACAATCAAAGCGCGGTTCAAATTGATTATTTGCTGTCGGTAGCGATCAGTATTAACGGTTTCACCTGGTTTTAGAAGCTCATCATACACCACACCTTCCTGATCCCACCAAACACAGAGCATTGTCTTCTTTCCGAAGCGATTTGGCCTTGCACTCGATGTTGATGGTTGACCTGGATCAGTGGTCGGCAAACTCATTAGTCAACAGAGCCAAATATCAACAGCACAACGATTGAAATTTCTTTTGAGAGCCGAAAACCGACTTCTGCGCATGGGCCACGAAGTTTCAGTCGCACTGTACGTGCGCGCCCGCACGTGGTATTTTGTGGAAGAGCCACACTCAAGGCGCCAAAGAGCCGCATGTGGCTCGAGAGCCGAGGTTTGCCGACTACTGACCTGGATCAACCCATGATTTTGCGCATTTGGGATTCTCAAAATAAATCCACTTTTCATCGCCAGTCACAATTCGATGCAAAGACTTTTTTCGTGCCGTTGAAGCAACACTTTACTGATAACTTTTCGGTTTTCCATTTGTCTTTCGTTCAGTTGATGTGGCACCCACTTTCCTTCCTTTAAAATCTCTCCATGGCTTGTAAATGATCGGAAATTGTTTGCTGAGCAACGTTTAATCTTTCTGCAAGTTGTTTTTGAGTTTGACACACATCTTCATCCAATAATGCTTGTCATTGTTGGTCTTCAAACTTTTTCGTTTGACCTGGATGTTCTTTGTCTTTCACATCGAAATCATCCCTTTTAAAGCGTTTAAACCAGCGTTCACAAGTATCTTGAGATGGAGCATGTTCACCATAAGCTTCCCGAAGAATACGATCACTTTCAGCAGCACTTTTCTTCAAAATAAAGTAATGAATTAAAACTTCCAGCAAATGCTCTTTTTTTGGCATGAAATTCGACATTTTTAAGCGTAAAAATATCTATGATGTTAACACCTTCAGCAAATTTGACATATGAAGTTTTGAAGCTTGTTGTCAATCCAACAAAATAGCACACATATCAAATCGCATACACATGTATAACTCCATCTATTGAAAAGAATCCACATTGTTAACTGGTACACCTGGTAGTACTGTTAGCTGATCTCGTCACTTCATACATTTGTGTTCCCCAGTGCCGGGTTCTGTGAAAAGCCCTGTCTGGGAAGCCAGCAGACAGTCCTGCAGTCCCGGGCTGCGCACAAAGGTAGAGCGAGCATACAAGAAAGGGGTGCTAGGGTGGGGTTGGTCCGAATGCTCCCTGGAGGTCCTTAAAGTGGACCCCTTAGTCGGAGCACTTCTGCCTCAGGTCACAATGGTGGGTGTCTGCTGAGAGTGCTGAACGCTTCTCGGGAGGTCATGTTACCTGATGTGGGGCTGATGGGAGATGTGTTGACTGAGTTAATGCCTCAGTAGATCTAAACCAGATGGACCTCTGATGAGTTGTCAGCCATTTGGAGCACCCACTGTGAAACAGGCTCTGTGTAGGGGCTGAGGTACAAAGGTGAAGGGGACATGATCCCTTTTTTCCAAGCTTACTAGGCAAGCTGCTGTGTAAACACACTAACGGGAGGAGCTAGGCAAGAAGAGGTGGTGGCCCAGGGGACCGTGTGGGTCTGTTGGTTGGATCCTGGACGAGCCAGGAAAGGTTTTAGATGACATTGGCTGCCTGGCTGACAGATGAGAGAGCTCATTAGGAAGAACAGTATATGCAGAGGGACCGTAGGCTGATTTTGCACGGTTCCCCAAAGGGTTAAGTGAAATAACAGGAAAGTGTCTGGTACAGGAGACATTCAGACATCACACCCCTCTCTGTAACCTGGAGGATAAAATCCAAGACCCTGAGTCAATTTACAAGGCCTTTTTCTATTCTGCCATTGTGGGGGAGTTAATGGGGAACAGCGAAGGTCCTCTCCAGGGAGTGGCATGATAAGATCTGCGTATTACAAAGAGCTCTCTGGCTGCCCTTGTGGGCGCTAACTCAGAGAGGGGGAGGCTGGAGGCAGGGGACTTTGAAGGCGCTGATGCAGAAGCCCCAGTGAAAGAGAAAAGTGCCGAATCAGGGCATGGTCTATGGGGAGGGACAGGATAAACGTTGAAAATGTTTGCAAGTTGTATGGACAGGACTCGGGGACCAAATGGATTATTAGGGGAGAAGCAGGACACAGATGCTGCCCACATTTAGCTCGAGTTTTCTGGAGCCTGTCCTGTTCCAGGCAGGATTTGGAGACCAGGAAAGGTGAGCGGATGTGCAGGTCTTGGGTGGGGAGGCGGTTGTGTGGTGAGAGTTTGTAAGGATTGGCTTCTGGTCCTGGTCCTGCCACTGCTTCTCTGTGTGTCTTCGGACAGGTCACTAGCTGCCCCTCAGAGGGGTCTCATGGTTTAGACCAGATCCAGCTGCTCCGAGAGGATCCCTCCCCGGCTGAGGAGCCCAGCGGGAGGATGGGCCGCAGTGCCAGGAGCTGGACGGGAAAAGGGAAGCAAAATGAGGCCTCGGAGTAGCAGATAGAAAACATCAGACAAAGCGGAAACAGACAGAAGAGAGTAAGACAGTAATTGATGGAACAAGATTTGCATGTTAGCTAAAAAATGTATTTTGTGGGTCTTCGAAGCCTTGATGCTACAAAACTAGCTTCTGTCTGTGATAGCTGGAGTGACAGAGTGTCATGTAGTGGGAAGACAGTGACTTGGGAACCAGGTAGTTCCTGGGCTTATCTATCTCTCTGGACTTCTTATTTCTCGACTTGAAAATGCGGATGGTACCTCCCACTTTGTAGTGACTGTGAGGGTCTGTAACACTGTATGTGTAGCGCGGTGTTTTATGCCTAGTAGGTGCCATCTAGCACCTGCTATTAAAAAGTAACTGGGCTGTAAGCGACCAAGAACCCAGTTGTGCTTAATCTGCCTTTTAGAAAGCAATGAATGCTATTAAAAAGGTGATGATTCTAATTTTGGGGTTTTCAGGGAAAGGGATGCCAGGATCTCATTGCAACTTTTAGCCAACCTCCAACCCAGTGAGGTAATTCTCCTGTCTCATTGCAATGGTTTTGATATGTCCACAAATTCTCTGCCCTTCAAGAGGAGGAGGGTAATTCCTCTCATTGAGTGGGGGCTGCATTTAGTGTTTGCTTTTAAATAGGAATATGGCAGAAGTGACAGTGTGACTTCTGAGACCAGGTCATGCACAAAAGGCATTGCAGCTGCTCACTGCTCTCTCTTGGACCACTTGCTCTGACAGCCAGCTGCCGTGTCTGAGGACCGCAGGCACCCCTCTAGGCATCTGCTGGGGAGGGATGGAGGCCCCCTGCCAGCAGCCTCTGAAGGAACCATTTACAATTCCTGAGAAATCTTGAGCCAGAACCACACCACTCAGCCACTCCCGACCCTCAGACCTGTGCGGACCCGAAATCTTACTGTTTTCAACTGCTAGATTTTGGGGTCATTTAATAAATAGCAGTAGATAATTAATATTCCCATCTAAATTCTTCTCGATGTGGATTAAACTCAGATTCAATAACCCATTTCTTGAATAGTATCTGAATCACTTAAATCCATAAAAAAATGCTTATGGTAATAAATTACCAGTATTAAGATCTTGCCCACTATTTCTGCTCAGAGGATAATTTTTTTTAACTTACTTTAAGTTTGTATTATACCTTTTTTTAAATGTACATATCTGCATTAAAAAATATTTTTATTGTTTTCAGAGAGGAAAGAGGGAGAAACATCAATGATGGGAGAGAGTCATTGATTGGCTGCCTCCTGCACGTCCCCTACAGGGGATCGTGCCCTCAACCCGGGCATGCGCCCTACCCTGGAATGGAACCATGACCTCCTGGTTTATAGGTCAAATGCTCAGCCACTGAGCCACACTGGCTGGGCCTTATATGCATTTTTAACATTTAACATGTGATTTTTCTTGCTGTGCTCTGAGTCTTTGCAAGTCTTGTTAAATTCTTTTTGGGATGTAGTAAGATATAAATGCATTAAAAAGTCAATTTTTGGCTTTTTCCTAGAAGTATTATTTTTTAACTTTTTAGTCACCTTTGTGATATATCCCTGTCTCTACATTATCTATCTTTATGAAATACATCCAGATAACACATTTTACCCACTGTGTTAAAATGTGGAGCCAAGTGAGGTTGGTTGTCATTCTCTGCCTCTGCTGTACATTAAGTAGCCACTAGCTACAGGTGGCTATTTAAGTTAATTAGAAATAAGTAAAATTAATAATTCTGTTTCTTACTTGCATTAGTCACTTTTTAAGTAGTCAGTAGCCACACGTGGCCGGCCAGTGACTACCTCATTGGTATGCAGATAAAGAATATTTCCATCATTGCAGAAAGTTCTGTTGCATAATGCTGCTCTGTAATTTATTTTTTTTCTATAGAGAAGATTATGTTCCAGTTCTTGAATATTCATGAAATCATGTAACATTTGGATTCTACTTTCTATACATTCTTCTCATGCTTAACTGACACCTTCATTGCTCCTCCATCAGCTAAGCTTCTGAATGAAGTGAGCATTTCACATTCCCTGTATGCCTAGCATTTGCATTGAGTCTGATAATTGTAGGTACTTAACGAATTCCCGTGGAATTGCTTCTGTTTGTGTAACTTATTACTCATTGTGTGTGATTGGTCTTTTTCTTCCATACCCATGTAGACAATAATTTTTTTAAGCCTTCGGTCAAGATGGCTTATTTTTCCTCTTCTGTCTGTGTTTAGTTAAGATAATTTTTCTGGTTACTTCCTTCAAGGTTTTATACATCCTATTTAATAGCGTAGGTACTTCCCTCTACTTCTGAATCCCTTTACCTTATAAACTCTATTTTTCATTTTAAAGAAAGCACTTATTACATTCTAATGTACCGTATAATAATTTACAGCGGTTTTTTATTCTCTGTCTCCTTCCAGAATGGAAGGCCCATAAGGGCAGAGATGTTTGGCTTTTTCATGATTATCCTAGTTGGATAATGCTGCTTGAATTTGATGTCTTCTCTCAAAATTGTCAGCCAGTATTTTTTCAAATATTGTTTATCTTCTGTTCATTTATTTCCTTCTAGGACTCCAATTGCACATATGTTAAACCTTTCATTCTACTTATATGTCCCATAGGCTCCTTTCTGTAGTTCCTATTCTCTCTGAGTTTCTGTTTGAAAATTTTGTACTAATTTGCTGTAGTTCTCTAATCCTCTTTTCTGCGTCTTATTTGCTGTCATCTATTGTGTTCTTAGTTTCAGGTGTATTTTTGAGTCATTGTATTGTAGAATTTCTATTTGATTTTAAAAAAATAGGTTACACTGTTGAATTCATTTTGCCATTTACCTTCTTGAATGTACTAGTATTAATTATAGTTAAAGAATGTGCCTGATAACTTTCTATTGTCAGTTTTTGTCTTCTTGTGTTTCGTTATTTGGTTCTATCTTTTTTTTTGAATGCTGAATGTTGTGCATAAAAAATTGAGGTCAGTTTCAGGTATCTTCCCTTTGCAAATATTTGAAACTCAAAATCAAAACAATCTAAAAGTGATTTTTTTCAACAAATGGCGATAGAACAACTTGATAGCTAATTGGATTAAAATGAACCTTGACCCCACACGTTGCACCATTTGCAAAAAAATATTTCACCATGGGTTATAGACCTAAACATGAAAACTAAAACTATAACATGTGTTTATTATTATTATTATTATTATTATTATTTTAGAGATAAAGGAAGGGAGAAGGATATAGAGAGAGAAACATCGATGAAGAGAAACACCACTTGGTTTCCTTCTGCATGCCCCCTACTGGGGGGTTGAGTCCACAACCCGGGCATGTGCCCTGACCAGGAATCAAACCAGTGACTTCTTGGTTCCTGGGTCAAAGCTCAACCACTGAACCACACCGCTGGGCCTATAACATGTTTAGAAGAAACATGGGAAAATATCTTTGTGGCCCTGAGTGTAGGCAAACATTTATCCAGGACACAACACTAACTATGCAAGAAAAAATTGACTTTATCAAATTATATTTTATAAAACTAAAAACGTCTGCTCATCAAAAGAAATGAAGAAAATGAAAAGGCAAGCCACAAAGTTAGAGAAAGTATTTGCAATATCTATATCTGACAAAGGACTTGTTTTAGAATATATAGAGCTCCTACAACTCAATGATAAAAAGAAAAAATTGGACAAAAAACTTGCATGACTTATAAAGAAAGATATATAAATGGCCAAGAAACACATGATAAAAGTACTCAATAGCATTATTAAGGAAATGCAAATTAAAACAATAGTGAGATACCACTTTATGCCCTTAGGATGACTAGTACCAAAAAAAGGAAAATAAAAGAAAATAGGTTTTGGTGAGGATGTGGAGAAATTGGAACCCTTCTGCATTGATGGTGGGAATGTAAAATGATGCAGCTATTGTGGAAAACAGTTTGGTGGTTCCACAATGAGCTAAACATAGAATATGACCCAGCAATTTCTAGGTATATGTCCAAAAGAATGGAGAGCAGGCACTCAGATGCTTGTGTGCTAATGTTCATTGTAGCAGTATTTACAACTAGAGACCCGGTGAACAAAAATTTGTGCACACCGCGTGGGGGTCCCTCAGCCCAGCCTGCGCCCTCTCATAGTCCGGGACCCCTTGGGGGATGTCCACATGCCAGCTTAGGCCTGCTCCCCGGGGGATCAGGCTTAACCTGGCAGTCAGACCTCCCTATGGCAGCCTGGGAGCCCTTGGGGGATGTCCGACTGACGGCTTAGGTCCACATCCTGTGGGGAGCGGGCCTAAGCCAGCAGTCGGGCATCCTTAGCACTGCTGAGGCGGCAGGAGAAGCTCCTGCCACCACTGCTGCACTTGCAGCAGTCAGCCTGGCTTGTGGCTGAGCAGAGCTCCCCTGGTGGGAGTGTACTGACCACCAGGGGGCAGCTCCTGCATTGAGCGTCTGCCCCCTGGTGGTCAGTGCGCATCATAGTGACCAGTTGTTCCAGTCATTCTGCCGTTAGGGTCAATTTGCATATTACCCTTTTATTATATAGAATAGCCAAAAGGTAGAAACAGTCCATGTCCATCAAAGATGAATAAACAGAACATGGAATACAGTGGAATATTATTTACTCACTAGAGGAGGCCTGGTGCATGAAATTTGTGCATGGGTAGGGTCCCTAGACCTGTCCGGTGATCAGGGCTGATCTGTGGGGTGACCGGTGGGGTGATTAGGGGGCCCCTGCTGGCACCTGCCTTGGCCAGCCTGGAATCGCCCTCAATCGCCCCGCTGCTGCTGCCGGTCACCTTCCTTGGTGGGGTGATCAGGGGCTCCACTAGCACCTGCCTTGGCTGGCCTGGGGCCTGCTGGCTGGGGGCAGCTCCTGCATTGAGCGTCTGCCCCCTGGTGGTCAGTGTGTGTCATAGTGACCGGTCGTTCTACCTGTTGTTCTGTTGTTCGGTCTATTTGCACATTAGGCTTTTATTATATAGGACTAGGGGCCCGGTGCACAAAATTCGTGCACTGGGTGAGTGGGTCCCTCAGCCAGACCTGCACCCTCTCCAATCTGGGAGCCCTCAGGGGATGTCCTACTGATGGCTTAGGCCTGCTCCCCATGGTTCTCTGCTCTCTGCAGACTTGCCTGCTTGATGCCACCGCATGCCCTGGTGTCTGCTCTCTGTGGGGGCCCTGCAGGGGATTGCTTGCCCCTCGCTGCCATGGCCAGGGGCAAGCAGGGCCCTGCTGTCTGTTCGCTCACTGCCAGGAACGTTCCTGCCCCACCCCTGGCCGCTTGCGCGTGTGCCGGCTTGGGGTGATTAGGGGGCCCCCGCTGGCACCTGCCTTGGCCAGCCTGGAGCCACCCTCAATCACCCCACTGCTGCTGCCGGTCACCTTCCTTGGCGGGGTGATCAGGGGCCCCACTAGCACCTGCCTTGGCTGGGTCCCGGAGATGTTCCTGCCCTGCCCCTGGCCGCTCAGCGCCTGCGAGCGTAGGCCCAGATTGGCCGGGGGTTGTTCCGGGCCTATGCACAGGCCTACAGGCTCAGAGCGGCCTGGCTCCCGAGGACACCTGTCCTCGGGATGCAGGCTGCTTGGTGCCAGTGTGCATGCAAGAGGCTGCCCCGACCCTTGCCGCTCGGTGCCTGCATATGCAAATTAACCTGCCAGCTTTGTTGGGTTAATTTGCATACTCACTCCTGATTGGTTGGTGGGCGTTGCGTAGTGACAGTCAATTAGCATCTTTCTCTTTTATTAGTGTAGATGAGGAATGAGGTACTGATGCATGTTGCATCATGGATGAACCTTGAAAATGTTTTGCAAGGTGAAAAAAACCAGACATAAAAGGACAAATATTCTTTGATTCCACTTATCTAAAGTACTTAGGATAGTCATAGAAACAAAGTATTTTAGAGCTTACCAGGGAATTGGGACAGTGCCGAGGGGGTGAGGGTGTGATGGGATTATTGCTTAATGGTTACAGAGTTTCTGTTTTGGAATTAGATCTGGTAATGGTTCCAAAACATTGAATATAATTAAGATTCCTCTGCTGGAATCTTGCATGCAGGGCTAGCCATAGTAGCATCTTATCTGACGGTTCTGGCCCTGAGAGCTCACTTGCAGGGGGATTTCCCTCCGCTTTTTGTGACCTCTGAATACCACAGGGCTCCTTGTGGTCTGTTTTGCAGAGTGACTGAGATAGTTGTGTGTTTTTTTAAACAATTTGTGTTTTGGGGGCTCCTTCCCTCTCCCCTCTTCTCTCCTGAAATACACCAGTATGAATTATCGATACCTTTTTGGAATCAGGCAGTGGGTTTCAGGGGAAAAAGGCTTTTATGAGGCATAGGCTTAGTTTCAAATCCAAGTATTGCCGCTTCCGAGCGGTGTGAACTGGCAAATATTGCACTTCTCCCAGCCTGTTTTCACCGGGTCAGTGGTATGATAATGCCTGCCTTGTAGGTTGATGTTGTGCTCTATGTAGAGTCAGAATGGTGCCAGCACATGGCTGGTGCCCAGCAAACACCAATATTATCATTGCAGCCTCCAGTCAGTAGTGAAAGGAAAGGAAATGTGTGGTCATTCTTGAGAGTTTTGCATATTTTAAAATAGTGCTTGTTAACTGTTTAATTTCATCTCAATTCCATGATCAGGTTCTGGTCTTAATAGGCTTTTAAAACTGCTTCTGGAACTTTAGAATAAGAAACATATAATAACTCCGTGAAAGAAAAGTAGTCTTTTAATCCAAAAGATATGGGCAGTAATTTCTTGTCAATATTTGAATTCCTTGAAAGAAACGTTTTTTAAAGCAATATAAACAATTTTAAAAAGCTATGAGAATTTCCAACAAAAAAGAGACTACTTGAGTGGGGAGAGGGGCAATGGAGGGATAAGGACACATATGTAATACCTTAATCAATTTAAAAAAATAAAACAAACAAACAAAAGAGACTACTTGAAAGTAACTAGAGGAATTTAGATGATTTTGATTTTGCATTTAGGAACTGACATTTAAGAAAACATCCTTGTATACTCTAAGGAAAAAGGAATTTAAGCTTATCTTTAGCTTTCATCCTAGTGTTTTTGTCAGTTGGTTGTTTTTAAACTCTTGACGAAACTACAAATACATGATTATGTTAATGCATTTTTGGAAGATGATATAATCTAACAAGTACCCATGTATTTCACTTGCAAAATCAACAAGTGTTAAAATTGTGTTTTGTTCTCTCAAAGTCCAAAACGTTACTGATACGTTAATGTCCTCTGTATTAGAACAAATTACCCTGCAAGTTAGCAGCTTGAAACACAAACATTTATTATCGTGCACAGTTCATGCACGTCAGGGACCAGGGCTGCTGTGCTGGCGGGCCTGGCTCATTGTCTTTCACGAGGTTGCAGTCCAGCTGTGGGCCCGGCCGCAGCCTTCTGAAGGCCCGACTGGGGCTGAGCCTGGGATTCCAAGCTCGCACGTGGCTTTGGCAGGTGCATCCGTTCCTTCCCACGTGGACCCCTGTGTAGGGCCACTCAGCACCTGGCAGCTGGCTTGTTCCAAAGCCAGATGATCCAAGAGGGTGCGGCTGGGGTGGAAGTTGCGGTGCCGTTATAACCTAATCGTGGAAATGGCACTCCCTTACTCCTGCATATCCCAGTGGTCACAGAGCAGGAGCACAGGAGGGGTCACCTAGAGGGTGTGAATACCAGGAGGTGGGGATCGGGTAGGGTGCCCTGTGTTTCACTTTGCAATCCCATTTCTCCCTTATTCATAAATGGATGCTTGTAAGCTCTGCAGCTCCTGTGCATGAGGCCCGGTGCATGAAAATTCATGCACTGGAGGGGGGTCCCTCAGCCCGCCTGCCCCCTCTCACAGTCTGGGAGCCCTCAGGGGCGGGAGGCGACGCCCCCATCACACCTCTGCTGCTGCCATTGCCGGCAGCGCAAGCCTCAGCCAGCCCTGGTTACCTGAGCCTCGGGCAGCTGACATCCTGAGGCTTGCCTATGCCTTGGGCCGGCCCTGGGCAGCTGGGGCTGAGGGGACTGGGGGACTCCAGAGGCAGGCGCCCTGGCAGGGCTGAGGGGACTGGGTGCCGCCATCTTGTGGCTGTGGGTGCTGCCATCTTTGAGGGCGCGACAGTCAATTAGCATATTTCCTCCTCATTGGCTGTGGGCTCTGCCATCTTTGTGAGGGTGTGATGGTCAATTAGCATATTCCCTCTTTATTATATAGGATTTTATTGATTTTTTTTTTACAGAGAGGAAGGGAGAGGGATAGAGAGTTAGAAACATCGATGAGAGAGAAACATAGATCAGCTGCCTCCTGCACACCCGCTACTGGGGATGTGCCCGCAACCAAGGTATATGCCCTTGACCGGAATCGAACCTGGGACCCTTCAGTCCGCAGGCCGGCACTCTATCCACTGAGCTAAACTGGTCAGGGCTGCAGCTCCTGTTTTTATCGACATTTTGTTTTGAGTGTTACCAGTGTTCATATTGGAGAGCTAGATCATTAACTTCAGCTGTTGTAACCATCATAATTTATCTACCTTTTCTCTTACTGATGGCTATTTGGCTTGTCTTGAATTTTTGGTAATTCAGACAGTGCTGCGGAGACCATCTTTATACACATCTCCTTGAGTACCTGAGCCTTAGTTGTTTTTTCCCCCAAAGCAGAATTTGAGGCAAAGACTCGGATGAGGTCATTTAATCAGAAGTGACCCCCAGCGGTGAGGAGTGCGGGAGAGGGATGCTGGGCTGGAAGGAGAGACACCCCTGTAAGGTGCTTCCTTATTGAGCTGGTAGCTGTGTGGGCAACGGGGGCTCAGCCCCACTGGGCTTCTCTGAGGAATGCAGCTCTGGATTGTCCGAATGGACGGCTGGGTCACTGCTTTAGTAACATGTTGCCATTGGTGGAGAATGGCTCTTGGGGCCCTTAACTGATGGGCCAGGGTGTGGAGTGAGGACACAGGGCATTTCACAGCCTGCTCCTCTCTGCGGTGCTCTCTGTCACTCACTGCTCGAGGGCTGGTTGGAGTCTGAACGGGCCTGGACGGAGTGTTAGTGCCGCAAGCTCCCCTCGCCACTGCTGCAGCCCGCCCCGAGTCCAGTTGGTGACAATTAGATTGCTCTCCGCCACACGAGGCTAGGCTCTGCTGTGGAGGGTTTGAGCCCTCCGCTGCCTGTCTCTGGTCAGGCTGGTTGCTGTAGTTTATGGTTGTGCCTAGACGTGGAAGAACCAAGATACTCTGTGCTTATCACCTCTTTCAAAGAACTTTATGTGGGATGTTATAACCACTGAATCACCTCCAAATCCTCCTAGAATGACAGCAATCTGAAGGCAGGAGCCCTCTCATTCACCTCTATTCCCAGTACCTACTTTAAGACCTAGCACATAATGAGCACTTCATAGTAATATTATTTCCTTGGACATTTAATTTCCTTGAGTCGTTGGATGTATAAGTGAGAGCATAGAGGAAAGACTATAGTAAGGAAAGTATAGAAAAATTGTGAAATATGACGATGACTGTGATTTCAAGAGGTAAAAAAGGTCTTAGTGTTACTCATTGCTTGTATAAGTGTGTTGACTAACTTTCATGAAGGAATTGAGTGAACACTTCAGAGGTCAACATACTACAGAACTCAAAAATAAACCTAGCCATCTGTGTGTGTACACGTTCACTAGGTTTCCCCAAACATTACTGTGCCTCTGGCCAGCAAGAGTCTTTGGATGCACCAAAAACAAAACAAAAAACGAAACAAAACAAAAAACCCACACGAATTGTCAGCTTAGTTAAGGATGCCATATCATCTTGACTCAACCATGATTCAGATCAACTTTGTTGAGAGAGAACATCAATTAAGTTACACTATAAAAAGAACTTTTTAGAGTGATGACAATTTCCTTTATTTTTATCTGTGCCATGAGCTGGAAGACCATATGGAACTATTTGGTAAGGTGTTCTGACTCAACTTCAAAATACAGATGTGGTCAGTGTGAGCCACCCCTCACATTCAATTATCTTAAATGGACACAGTAGACAGGAAAAAGTTAGAGCCAGCAAATCAAAATAAATAAGGTTAGAATTGTGACCAATAGTACCCTCGGCAGAGTTTCTCAGTCTTTCATTCTTCCAGTCTTTTGTAGTGGTCTCTGGACCCAAGGGTGTGGTCACGGAACTGTGGGCAAGGACTCACTCAGAGGCACAGGAACCCTGGGGCTTACTGGGCTGAGTCAACCTCTGAAGGCCACGAGCCTAGGGAAGTCACATTAGAGTTGAGGACGGTTTGTAAACAAGCGATGCTCTTCTTACAGCCATTGAGGAGTGTATCCCTGGCGTGGTTGGTAGAGAGCAGGGCACATAATAAGTACAATGTAAGTGTCAGTGGCTATCATCTCCATTGAGAGTGTTATAAAACTTTATCAAAACATAGGAAAGAACACTTAAATGGTGAGATATACCATTATACGATAGGAAACCTAAAAAATATAGACATCAGTTCTCCCAAAATTGAGCTGTGGTTTCAATGACGTTCAAAATAAAATCTCAACATGGTTTTTGTTAGAAATTCACAATCTGCCGAGACCGGTTTGGCTCAGTGGATAGAGCGTCGGCCTGCGGACTGAGGGGTCCCAGGTTCGATTCCGGTCAAGGGCATGTACCTTGGTTGCGGGCACATCCCTGGTGGGGGGTGTGCAGGAGGCAGCTGATCGATGTTTCTCTCTCATCGATGTTTCTGGCTCTCTGTCCCTCTCTCTTCCTCTCTGTAAAAAATCAATAAAATATATATATATATAAAAAAAGCAATTCACAATCTGATTTTCTATTTTTTTTTCCTTTTTAAAACTTTTCAGTTACATCCTGTTGATCCTTCTACTTCCTATTTACTGTCCTTTCCCCCTCATGCTCTCATTTCCCTTCTTTCTTTTTAAGGACTGCAGCATATACTCTCAGCATTGCTGCAGTTTAAACAATGACAAGGCATTAAAATGATGTGATTTTTTAAAATGTTTTTTTATTGTTTGTTTGTTTTTAAACAGAAAGGAAGGGAGAGAGAGAGACATCGATCGATTGCCTCCTGCACACACCCCAACTGGACTGGGCATGTGCCCTGACCTGGACTCAAACCGGCGACCTTTTGGTGCACAGACAACCCTCACCTTACTGAGCCACACCGGCCAGGGTACAATTCCCTTCTTAATTCAGTTTAGGTCTATGGACTTTGAGTTAAGAATGATTTTTACAGCTCTGACTGGTTTGGCTCAGTGGATAGAGCATTGGCCTTCGGATTGAGAGGTCCCAGGTTCGGTTCCGGTCAAGGGCATGTACCTTGGTTGCGGGCACATCCCCAGTAGGGGGTGTGCAAGAGGCAGCTGATCGATGTTTCTAACTCTCTATCCCTCTCTCTTCCTCTCTGTAAAAAATCAATAAAATATATTTAAAAAAAGAAAATAAAAATAATATATATATATTTAAAAAAGTGATTTTTACATATTTAAATGGTTGGGGAAATAAATAAAATTTCATGACATGTGAAAATTATATGAACTTTAAGTGTCGGTGTCCATAAAAATAGTTTCATTAGGACACAGCCACAGTTAGGTGTTGCCTTAGACTGCCAGACCTTAAAGTGTGTCTCTGACCCTTTCCAGAAAAGTTTGCCCACCCCGCACAGGGGACAGGGCTGTCAGGGACACCTGGGGAGTCCTGGGTGTGACAGAGCGGGGAAGAGCCTGTCAAAGAGGAGTCTGAGGCCTGCAAAGATGAATTGCAAAATGTTGCCCTCGGCTGCTTTTGGCAGGAGATAGAAATGTTTTATTTTCTGTTTTTGCTCAATCAGCCCAGTCACATCAGGAGGCAGGACTTACGGTTTTAAATAACAACCAGTGATTGTTACTTTAATCTCTGAACTTGTATGTATTTTAATAGTTTTTCTTAGTGACAGTGGTTAAACTACTCTAAACCGCATATGCCAGTTTTTAATTAAATCTAAGGTATTAGAATAAATCTTTTAGCAAGTGTGAGAGTCTTAGTTGTAGCATTACAATGACTAGCATTTAGTTTCCTTTTCAGTAGGAGGTTCCACCTGATGAATTGACTGTAAAATGTGTATACATATAGTTTATTAGACCTCTCCAACCTGTTACATGTAATCATGGGTAGTTTTCTTTAATTTTGCTCAAACAGGACTTGCCGAGATTACACCTACAGATCTGTTCAAACTTGAAGGAAATGAAATTCTACCTTTTGTATAATTCAAAGGCTTTTTTTTTGTGGCCTTTTTTTGTGTGTAATGTAACATTTCATTTATATGTTGTCTTCAGGGTATGCATTCCTACCTAATAGGAATGTCTAACGGTTGAATTTAATTGTCCTCTTAAGTACTTTCTGCCTTCTGTGAATGAAGTAGCTAAGCTTTTTTAAGTCCTTGTGAATATTTTGTGTTACTTTAGTTAAAGCAGAAATGACAGCAATTTTTGTTATTAACATTTGTAATATAGGAACGATTGACTGATGATTATTAGTTATTTCACTGTCGTTAATCATTACACATATTTAGCTGTGCTGTCTTGACAGTGAACTTAGAATTTGCAAACCGAGTATTTTTTAACTACTTTGGGTCTGTAATGCCAAAAATGCTTTCTGTCAAGGCCATTTAGAAGGTAAGGAAGTATAGAGGAGTTTTACTGTTAGTGAGTAAAAGCTTTTTGTCCTCATCTGATGAAAGTTGTTAATGTGTTATACTGTATAAAATATTGTGAATAAAATCCATAGTTATTTATTCTATGGGTCTAGATGAAAGCGTCTCCCCTGCCCCCTTTATAGAGGGATACAGACATCTAAGAAATAGTCTTTGCTCTCAAGAAATTTAAAATGTAGTTAATCGGGTTACAACTCCTCTCCCGCCCCCTTTAAACTTACCCATTTATTGTATAGTGTAGAAGAGAAATTAGATGTTTGTTAAATTGCAATCACAAGATCTCTACCTCTTAACATCGGACATTTTCCCTGTTTTGGGGTCCAGCATATGTGGGTTTCTTAATGGAAACGTGAGGTGAGCTGATGCCTCAGGAGCTCCCTTTCCCAGGCACTGATGCCTCTGCTTGCCTCAGGCCTGGCTCCGAGGGTTTGGATCCCAAGTCAGATGCCACTCTGAGTATGCAGACAGTCTCATCACTTACTTTAGACTTGAACAGAACAAGTAATGAAGGCCATTCTGGGCCCGAGGATAAAGACAAATAAATAAGATAGTCTCTATTTTTGGGGCGGGGGGGGGGGGGGTTATAGGCTAGCTGGGGAGGTAGCTGGAAGTGAAGGTAATGGATGTTGGTGCTACTGCAGTCTCTGGACTGAGTGCCAGTGAGCGTGGAGGTGGAGCTGGCTCACTGGACTAGTGGGGCGTTCCCCCAGGGCCGAGAATGAAGGGGACCCAGAGACGAGGGAGAGAGCTGGCTGGGAAGGGTGGGAAGGGCATTCCGGTGGAGGGTACTTTGAGCAGACACGGGGGCAGGGGCTTGGCGTGTTCAGGAGCTCCTGGGTGTGCTCCTCGTTAGTGGCTGGTCATAGTTATTTGGATTCAGGAGCCTTTTGATTGACTAGCTCAGTTAAACATTCTTCTTTTGGTTGAGAGTGTAATAAATACAGAAGAAGGCATGGCCCTGGCCAGGTGGCTCCGTTGGGTGGAGCGTCATCCCATTCACTAAAAGGTTGCGGGTTAGATTCCTGGTCAAGGCACATACCTAGGTTGCGGGTTCAACCCCTGGTCAGGGTGTGTATGGGAGGCAACCAGTTGATGTTTCTTTCCCTTCCTCGCTCTTTAAAATCAATATACATATCCCTGGGAGAGGATTGAAAAGGAAGAAGAGGGCATGGTGCATACATGACAAAGTAACATGTGACATTGGGAATCCTCACAGGCCAGTTCATGAGTTAATTGTTCTGTTGCTGGAACATCAGTTATCCAGTTTTCCTAAGAAACTGCTTTTCTCCTCTTGTGTTTAGTCTACCATAGTTTGGTTGCAAGCTTTTGCTGTGCTTGATACCAATTCTGAGTAAACCGAATTTGGTGAAGATTTCAAAGAGGGACGTCAGGGGAGACCTGCACAGTAGGAAGCTGACTCTCATGCGAGAGGGAGCTTGCAAAGAACCAGTGGAAAGAAGACAGAATTGGCTTCTTCCTCACAGGTGTGAACACATCTCCTCGCCATCTCACTGGCGAAAGGAGGCTTTCCTGTAGACTGCTCACGGGGCAGAGCTCTCCTTCCCTTTGAATGGAAGATAAATAATACATTTATTCTTTGCTGTAGAGATCGTGATCATTCTTGGCAGGCTTTGAAAGGTCTTAACTCTTGGGTGTTTTCTCAGCACAGTAATGTCTGCTGCACTGGATTTTGTCTTCCGTAAAGCTTTCTTGAGAGCGTTAGTGAATGTTCTTCTATGGCACATTGTCACTGAAGATGGCTTACTGCCTACCTGCTTCCTCCAGGTCCTGAGGCAGGTCACCGTGCCCTCAGCTTTTCCTCTGTCATTGATCACTCAAAGCTGCACGGTCCACACTTAGAGACGGCTGGCCGCGGAGATGCGGGCAAATTATTTTATTTTTTGCCTGATTTCTCAATTTTTAATTGATTAATTTACACTCTGCCTCTTTCCAAAAACAAAATTGAAGCACCTGAAAATACAAAAACAGTTAAATAAAATAAAAAATAAGGGAGAGAAGGGAAAGCTGGGTGGGGAAACATAAGGTTAATACTTGAAGTCATGCCTTGGGATTCAGTGTTAAAGACGAGCTCCGGATGCTGTGGACTTAAAGGGGCAGGCTGAGGCCACAGTGGTTTTTACGAGCTGCCCCGGCGACGCACACACACACCGCTTGGGGTACAAGCGCGTGGCCCTGAAGCTCCAGGGGGGAGTGTCTCCCCGGGCCAGCGCTGAGCGAGCCCCGCGCTGCAGGCGTTCCAGGCCGGGGTTCTGCGTGAACGTGCAGCTCCCCGGTGGGCTGGCTGGGTCCGAGGGTGCCGTAGGGCGCTGTGATTGCAGGGGGAGAGCAGAAGGAGCAAAGCCCTCTGGGCAGCTGAATCGGTGAGAATCCTGTCCACTGGCCCACACGGCGGCACTCCTAACGTTAGAGTAGATGGAGGGCTGGCTCCCCGAGTCCCGGAATGAGGAAGTTGGCCTGCGTTTCGGTGCTGGGTTGTACAAAACATTCTCACCTTCATAGCTTTGGAATGAGAGGCAGTGCAGGCCCGCTCCTGGCATGAGAGGCATGTGGGAACCGGGTGCCTGAGGGGACAGCACAGCTCATTTCTCCCCGGGCCACGGGCTCTCGTCTCCCTCTGTCTCCCTCCCCCACTTTCCCCCCACGTAGTTGAATGAATACGTGCGCGCTCGCACACACTCTCACTCAGTGTTGCCAGCTTCACTGTATCTAGGGAACGGATGGTGTATTTGCCTCCCGGGCAGTCAGTCCTCATGACTTGTTTCTGGAAACTGGACTTAGGTGCACACTGGGTGACAGGCCACGGCTCTGCGCTCTGTCTGGAACATGAGATGTAGCTATCCCTTGGATTAAGGGCAGATCCAGGAGCACGAACAGTCCCTGAAAGTGGGTTTGGGCTGTCCTGGGAGTGGAGCTCAGAAGTCACACTGCCCCCGCTGGAACGGGGCTCTGCCAGTAATTGCCCGAGGCCCTGGGCAGGTTGCTCAAAGCCCCTCTCCTTCAGTTATCTTTAAAATGGAGAGGACAGTGCTGGCTTAATGCAGAGATTAAACGCTATAGCACAGGGAATGTTGATAAGGACAGTGCCCGGCATGTAGCCCTTTCATTCTGTGTTGTAAACGAGGGAGCTGGCACAGCAGGCCTAGCCCACCGCCCCACCTCAAGAAGTCAGCACAGGCTGCGTTCTGAACAGGGCGTTGGGAGGTTAGGTTACTTTTTTCTGGTTTGTGACCGTTTTGTCCTCTTCCAGAGAAACCGCACCCAGGACTATCTTCCAAAGAGTCCTGGATATCTTGAAGAGATCCGCTCGCACCGTCGAGCTGGCCTGCAGAGACCCGTCCCGCGTGGAGCACCTGGCCTCGAGTCTGCAGCTGATAACAGAGTGCTTCCGGTGCCTCCGCAACGCCTGCATCGAGTGCTCCGTGAACCAGAACGCCATCAGGTGCGCCCCCTCAGCGTGCCTCCTGGCTGCGGGCGCTCTGCCCTCCTGTCGGCCCGTGAGCAGCTGTGGGGCATCACAGTGTCGGGGGGCGGGGGGCGAGTACTCTGATGGAGAAGGGTGTGGCCTGCCGTGGAGTGTGGTTGGCACGGGGTCTTCAGGCTTCTCCCCGGCATGTGTGTGTGTGGCACTTGGTTTCCCACCAGCACAGCTGGGAACTTAATCGTGGTCACTGACCCAGACTCTGCCCGAGGGCACGTGCGGCCCCGGGCCTCGGTGTCGGCTCCGTGCTTCCCTGGGGCGTGGCCCTGGTGCTGCTTTGGACGGGGAGCAGGCTTTGTACAGGCCTACGATGCCTCCTGACCACTCCACTTCCGCCTGTCTTGTTTACTTGTTTAAAAGATTTCTATTGATGTCAGAGAGGAAGGGATAAAGAGAGAGAGAGAGAAACATCAATGATGAGAGAGAATCATTGACCTGCTGCCTCCTGCACGCCCCCCACTGGGGATCGAGCCCACAGCCTGGGCCTGTGCCCTGACCAGGAATCAAACCGTCACCTCCTGGTTCATAGGTCAACGCTCAACCACTGAGCCGTGCTGCCCGGGCTCCACCTGTTTTGTCACGAGGCTAAAGGCTGCGCGAAAACTGCTCGGTGCTGTGCGCGTTGACACGTTGCTCTCTCCTCCCAGAACTGAACCCCTTTCCTCTTTGGTTTTATGGAATCTGCTTTTCATTAAAAATGTTTACTTGAGATGAAGGCAGAAGCCTCAGGAGCAAGCTCACCTTCCTGTCCTGGACTTGCGTGTAGACGAGCCTCGGGCCCCCTGTCACTGCTGTGATGGGTGCAGTCGGGCTGGTCCAGAGCCCAATGAGGGGCCGCCCTGCGCTGCCCAGACAGTTCTGAGACCCGAGGCTTCGCTGTGATTAATGGGATTTTTAAGATAAAAGGAGAGAGGGAGAAAGCTAGGGTTGTTTAATTCTAAACCAAACCTGCCATCCTTTTGCAGACAAATGGACAGAACAATTATAATCTAGATAATAATAGTCCGCATTTAAAAACCTCACTGGCTGTGTGCTGGAAGCGTGGGCCAGGGGCAGGTTTCTTCTGCCCCTCTCCAGGCAGGAGGCTCTCCGGGGCGCTGGGGGAGGGAGAGGGAGTTAGAGCAGAAACCGGCCTGGGCTGGCGGGGCTGTCTCAGCGCTTGGCCAGCCTCTCAGGAAGGCAAGCGGGCACTCTGGGCGCCGGCCCTAAGCGCCGGGTTTGGTAACCCAAGGGCTTGACTTGCATTGTCTCATGTAATCCTAAGGACAAATTCAAGCAATAGTATGCTACCATGCGGCCACAGGCGGTCCCACATCAAACATGGTTCCTGCTGACGGTCTGCGTGGTTATCAGATTGCCTGTGCGATGGCTCCATACATGTAAAAAAGCAGTAGTATGCTGCTGTTCTTCCGTTTTCACAAAGGAAGCGCTGGGACTCAGAGGTTAAGGAACCTGTCCGAGAGGCACCCATCACTAAGGGCCCTTCTGACTCCCGACTAGAGCTCAGCTCAGAGCAGCCGCCATATCGAGCCTGAGACTTCCTGACCCCGTGTGTGTGACTGCCGGCCCTGAACAGCCCGTGGCCCTGGGCGGGGCCTTCGCCCTCCGGGCACCGCTCCCCTGTCCTTCCCACGGGGGTTAGGTGAGGCCACCGAGGAACGGCCTGCTGGCCCCGCGCACACTGCTCAGCCGGGAGCGGCCGCACAGGAAATAAACACTGTTACTCTCTTTGAAAACAGTTCACTTCATTTTCTTTCTTGAGTACAAAGGTGATATATGTGAACTATAAAAATCCAAACACTACAGAATAAATACTGTGGCAGATAAAGCACCAGCGGGCTCTGGCCGGCCGTGCTCCGTGGTCGTGGTGTCTCTTTCTTCAGCTTCCAGTCGGCTTCATTTCAGCCATGCAATAAAGACACCACGGTAGAGTTTTGTTACGTTTCCTGCCTTTTACCTTCTAGGTTTATATTTATTTACTGTTGATTTTAAAGGGAAATTCCAACCATTTAGGGTATCAGCTCAGAATAAAACATTTTCTAGTCAGAAATACAACAAAGATTTATAAGGCCTTCAAGGCTAACCTTAACTGAAGCCAGTGCGGAGCCTGTCCAGATTCAGATCACAACCAACATGTATTTTCCCGGCGTTTTACTTGAAGTTATTACAGGGTTAGTCAGAAGGTGTGATGCTACCAAGACTGAGGTCTTTTCCCATCTCTGCCTGAGCCCTGCGCGGTGTGAACGCGGCTGCTCTTTCTCTTGATGTGTGGAACGGCCTGCTGCGGCCAGCACACCATCGCTCATGGCCTTCAGGAGTGCTCAGAGCACTAGTGGTAAGTGTGCGCTCTGCGTGTGAATGCCACCCGATTGCAGAGGTCGCTAGACTTCTGTAAAGGGCCCGATGGTAAGTAGTTAGGCGTTGTGACCTCTGTCAGAATCTCTCCCTTCTCCCTTTGGAGCGTGAAGGCAGCCGTAGGTAATAGGTGAGCGAAAGAGCCTGGCTGTGTCCCATGACACGTGAAACCAGAAAATGAGTTTTTTATTCCAAAATACAGTGGTGGGACAGGCATGGGATAACGGTGTCAGACATTGCCCTTTAAAGTGGAGACAATGGAAGGGAAGGGGCGTCGCTGGCCCCAGGCGGTTTCAAAATCCAGTTGGGCAAACTCAGGTGTCAAGGCCGGGCGCTAAGCCTCCGTGGCTTGAGACTGCCCGTGGTCCCGCCCTGAGAGTCCTCCTTCCTTTTCCTTCCAGGACAGCACCTGCTTGTACTGAGCAGTTTATCAGCCTGTTGTCCACCTGTAGGGTTGGGAGTCTGCCTGCCTGTCAGTTCATCCTTCCTCTGAGCGTTTTGTTCACGCTGGCAGGGCTCCTCCTGGTGTAACATCCTCAATCCTGTGGGCCTCACATGGATGTCCTAGGGACTCCCATCAGACAGGAGGGGCTGCCGTCTCTACTGTGTCTGCTGGGGGGACTGAGGGGACAGGAGGTTCCTTCTGGACGCGCTGGGGAGAACGTTGGCCAGCTTTGAGAGGCTGCCTGCATTTCTGCCTCGTGGCCTCCCTCCCTGACCCTGACCCTGACCCTCTCTTCCTCTCACAAGCACCTGTGATCCCATTGGCCCCGCCTGATCCTCCAGGACACCCTGCCCACCTCGGGGTCCTTCATACTCTCCTGGCTGGGAAGTCCCCTTGCCTGTGAGGTCACATGCACGGGTTTGGGGAGCTAACGGGCTGATGGTTCAGCAGTTACAGACAGCAGTACATTCTAACTCTTTCTTTGGAGACCATTGTTCTTTCCGCTGGCCACAGGCACTGTCCCCAGCAGGCTCCGCGCTGCTTTTGGATCACGTGACATGTAGGCTCGGGAACGTGTCTGACTTTGTCTCTCTTAACATCACGACACAGGAACTTGGACACGATCGGCATTGCCGTGGACTTGGTTCTTCTGTTCCGGGAACTCCGAGTGGAACAGGAGGCGCTGCTGACAGGTGCGTCCGGACGACTCAGGAATTACTTATATGTTTGGAAAGGGTTTAAAAACTGAACACTGATATTAATCACTCATTAAAGCACATGTTCTGTGACGATGCAGAGAACCTTTATTAGTGGTACTAAAGAATTATCATTTAAAAAGTTGCAGCAACTTCCTTTCTTGCCTCTGTGGCTGAGCTGTGTTCCTCCCAATTCCCATGGTGGAGTCCTACCCCCCAGTATCTCAGATGTGACTGTATTTGGAGCCAGAGCCTTTAAAAAGGTTAATGGAGGCAAAGTGAGGTCACGTGTGTGGCCCTAATCCAGTGTGACGTGTCCTTATAAGAAGAGGACATCAGGACACAGACACACACAGGGACGTCCGTGTGAGGACACAGGGAGAACAGCCGTCTAGAAGCCGAGGAGCCTCCCTCAGAAGGAACCGACCCTGCCCACTCCTTCCTCTCCCTTCCCGCCGCCCGAGCTGTGAGACAGGCATTTTGGTTGTTGAAGGCCCCGTCTGTGTTGGGTGTGAGCCTAACAGGGACCCCAACCCCCTGCCCTCAGGGCGCTCCCATTCCATGGAGGAGAGCCAGATGCTGAACGTGTTAGACAAAGAAAGAAAGCGGGGACAGAATGGCAGGTTAGCTCTGATTGCCAGTGGCTGCTGATGTGGGGTCCAGGAGATCCAAGCCTCTTACGTTGAAGGCCAGGACGCTTTTCTAGGTGTTTTTGAATGTTTTTGGTTCTTGAACTACTAGCATCAACACTTGTCTTTGAGCGAGGGTTACTATCTTAACCTCATGCTTAAAAAACATAGAATTTTAATATATGACGTATTTACCCAGAGAATTAAAATACTTGATGGCTAAACCCAAGTCACTTAATAAGAAAACCCCAATGTAAATATCTGGCTTTTAAAAAGCTGTAGTTAAAATTCTCTTTAGTAAAGAAAGTATAACATAATTCAACAAATACTTCTCTAAGTGAGAAATCTCCAGGTATACTTAAAATGATTTGATTTATAAATTTATTTACATACAGTTCTTAAAGCCTATACTTATATAAAGTGAGGCATCCTGACCTCTGTGTGAGTATGCATGCCGCTGTGGCCAGGTGGGGAGAGAACGGAGGTCCTCGTCTCTCTACAGGCAAGGAGGCTGAGGCACGGAGTGAAATAGGCTGAATCCGCTGCTAGAAATGCTGCCTGGCTTGTTTAAGTTTCATTCTAGTCTGTGATTTCTTAGTGTTTTTATTTAAAGCTCATTTGTTAAAATTCCTGCATTTTCCTATTTGGTTTAGAATTCTTCCTTTGGGCACCGAATTAGGTTTTGAATTAAGTTAACTTAAGAATTTACAAAGTGGTTGCTCTCGGTTTTTTTAAACAGCACTAATTTTTCAAATATTCTCACGAAATGGGTAGGCTGTGGGATTTAGCTGTGAACTGCCTTTAAGATGTTACCAAGTTCTGTTTGTTGCTCTATTTTTTCATAAATCGGAAGCCCCCGTGCTCTTGGGGGATTAAACCCGGGCCGGGAGAGACAGGTCTCTGTCTCGTGTGGAAAGGCAGCTGCTTCTGAAGTCGGGGGCATGTGGCTCAGGGAGAGTTCAGGAGGCGCTGCCTCTGTAAGGCTGGAAGATGCAAGCGAGGCAGGGAGTGTGTCCCTGGCCTCCCGCGCTGTGCTGGGCAGCAGTTTTCTCCCGGACGATGTGCCTCAAAATAAGGCGCCGCAGGAAGTGCCCCGCGAGCAGACACTGCGATTAAACAGCCATCAGCCCGACCCAGCGCCTCCCTCCCGCACGCGGGCACTCTGCCCTGAAATTACCCCCTCTCCCTCCGCCTCTTCAGCTGTTCCCTTTCCTCGTTTCCATCCGAGTGTAATGTGCTCTCCTGTTTCCCATCTCCAGAACCCGTTATCCCTGTCCTCTGCTCCCACATCTGCTGCAAAGATTTGCTTTCCATTGTTTATAATAAATGGGAAGAGATGATTTCTTCTCGCAGGATTCATTTTCTCTTCACTGAAGCAAGCGGATGATCTACCAACAAACTTAAAGGAGGCGATTTCTGAAACTTTTTATGAACTGGTTTGGAATGGATGAGGACATTGGTTGTTCGGTTTGGGGCTTGGCTGCTCACTGGTGCCCACAGGCTAGAGAGACTGGGTCTTCACAGGCCTGTTTTCTGTGAGGTGCCTGAGAGTGGTCCACAGTTTAGGTAGCTGCAGTTGTATCAACTTCAGTACTTTTTTATTGACATGACGTAAGAGAAAAATAACCACTCTGAACTGAGTGGCATTTAGTGCATTCGCAGGGCTGCAAATATTTTTATGACCCCCAAAGGCATCCCTGGGCCCTCTGAGCAGCTGTATTCCATTTCCTACTCCCTGAGCCCTGGCAACCACCATTCTGCATTTTGTCTGTGGATTTACCTGTTCTGGATATTTCCCATAAATGGAATCATACAATTATGGGATCTTTTGTGTCGGGCTTTTTTTCTTAGCATAATGTTTTTGAGGTTCATTCATATTATAGCATGTATCAGAACTTTATCTTTTTATGCCTGAATAATTCCATTGAATGCTCAGATCACATTTTCTTTAGCCATTCATTCACTGATGACTGTTTGAGTTGTTTCCACCATTTCACTATTGTGCCACCTATAAATACGTGCATGTACATGTACTTGTCTGAGTACCTGCCTCCAATTCCTTTGGGTATATACTTAGGAGTGGAATTGCTGGGTTGATTTTATGTTTAACTAGAGGCTCGGTGCACGATATTCATGCAATGGGTAGGATCGCTAGGCCTGGCCAGCGATCAGGGGCAACCAGTGGGGCGATTGGGGGGGGGGGGCCACTAGCACCTGCCTTGGCTGGCCTGGAGCCGCCCGCTTGCCATCCCCACCCCCTGCCGCCGCTCGGGGCCTGCGGGCTGGGGGTAGCTCCTGTGTTGAGTGCCTGCCCCCTGGTGGTCAGTGCGCATGATAGCAGCTGGTCATTCTGCTGTTCGGTCAATTTGCATATTAGGCTTTTATTATATAGGATTTTTAAGGAACTGCCAGACTTTTCTACAGCAGCTGAGCCATTTTACATTTTCTCCAACGATGTTCAAGGTTCCAGTTTCTCCACATCCTGGCCAACATTTCTTTTCTTTAGATTATAATCATGCTGGTGGGTATGAAACGGTCTCTCATTGTAGTTGTGATTTGCATTTTTCTAAGATTAATGATGTGGAATATCTTATGTGCTTGTTGGTTGTCAATCTTCTTTGGGGAAATGTCTATTCGAGTCCTTGGCCCAGTTTTTATTGGGTTGTTTGCCTTTTTCTTGTCAAATTATAGGAGTTACTTATATATTATGGATACTAGGAATGGTGTGGAATTTATAGGTCCTTCTGGGGAGAATTGCCGTGTTAATGATAGTGTCTTCCAGTCTGTGAGTATGGAACATGTGCTGTTTTAGGTCTTTAATATTGAAGTTGTATCCATTTCAAGTAGACAGCTTACGCTTGTAGGCCGAGTTGCAAGGCTACTAGAGGCAAGGAGGAAAGCAAGCTAAGTTTTCTCGCAACCTTCCTGAAAAAGGCAGCTACCAATATTACTGAATTTTATTTCAAGTAATTTCATTCAAGAATGAAGTTTGCATTCAACAATGAAGCTTTAAAAGTATTTATAGTGTGTTAGTTCAAACCTGATGCAAATCTTTTAAAAGGCGTTCTGGCTCCTAATAAAGTTCTTACACTGTTTTTTGACTATTTCTCTGTGAGAACCGTATGCTTGGTAGAATTTTAGCAGGGCATCTGTGCCAGTTTTGTAACCACTTTTGAGGTAAGAACTATAATTACATTGTCAAAATAATATTTAGAGTATTATTTTCAGAGAATAATTACAGTGGTGTGACGAATATATTATGCTCATCAAATTTTGTGTAAACACAAGCATGAGTTATTTTAATTGAGTTATTGGTGTTATTTTTGGCTTTTATTCTTTTCTAATCTGTAAAAATAATGTTGGGATTTTTGAGGGACTTGGTAACATTTGCAATATTTACATAAAGATCACTTGATAAGCTGTTTGGTAAAAGTAAACTGTCATTTGTCCGTGTCTGGAGTTTTCTGTTGTTTCGGGGCCATCTTTAAACCTTGCCTTCCCAGAACTGAGTTCTGATTCACATGCTCAGTTCCAGTTCCTGGTGACTTGTTGGGTCAGCTGGCTTTCGGACCAACTTACGTTGTTGCCCTATTTAATGTGTTCACTTCCACAAAGTTTGAGTGTTAATATTCTAAAATACTCAGTAGGAATATGTCATTTAAGTTATGACTTATCTTAAGGTTAAAAATGAAGAGGTTTTTTATTATAAGCATTTTATAATTTTACTAGAGGCCCAGTGCACGAAATTCGTGCACGGGGCGGGGGGGGGGGGTGTTGTCCCTCAGCCCAGCCTACAGTCTCTCCAATCTGGGACCCCTCAAGGGACCTTCATTTTTTTTCTCCAGGAGTGTGGTGGAAAAACCCTAGATCACCTTCTTGGATTCTTATTACCCAAATTACCAAGAACACTGCAAGTGGCGGCCTACAGGGAGCTTAGCCAATGAGTGGTCAGAAAAGGTATTTACTTTCAAACCAGTTTGGCTCAGTGGATAGACCGTGGGCCTGCAGACTGAAGGGTCCCAGGTTTGATTCCTGTTAAGGGCAAGTGCCTTGGTTGGAGGCACATCTCCAGTGGGGAGTGTGCAGGAGGCAGCTAATGGATGTTTCTCTCTCATTGATATTTCCGACTGTCTATCCCTCTCCCCTCTTCTCTGTTAAAAAAAAATCAATAAAATATATTTTTTAAAAAGGTGTATCCTCTGCAGCTCTTGCAGCCCCTGGGTTGTGACCACTGGGCTAGGGGTGTGTCCCTGCCACCCAGTGGTGGCTGCTGGGGTCTCCGCACACCCCAGAGGCCAGCAGCCCTCCCGCTGTGGAGGGCACTGGGCTGGGGGCGTGGACACAATCTGCCACTTGGTGCTGGAGCTTGGAAAGCCTCTGGGGCGGGGCGGGAACATCCCCGTCTCCAAATGCCCCGAGGCCAGCAGCCAGTCCCACCATGGGCCCGAGGCTGGGGGCATGCAGGGACCCTGGGCAGCATGCAGCATGGCCGCCAGGGTCTCAGCACACCCCAGAGGCCAGCAGCCAGCCCCCGGTCCTGGGCGCCTGGCTGGGGGTGGCACCCCAAAATGCTGCATCATGTGTGAGCCTTTGCAAGCCGCTGGGGGAGGCCAGCAGCCAGCCCCACCATGGGCCCCAGGCTCGGGGCATGCAGCAGCGGTGGCCACCAGGGTCTCGGCACACCCCAGCGGCCAGCAGCCAGCCCCCAGGTGGGCGCCTGGCTGGGGGCGTGGCCCCAAACCGCTGCTTCGTGCGCGAGCCTTTGCAAGCCGCTGGGGGCAGGGCGAGAACATCCCTGCATCGCTATAGTGACATGGGGATGTTCCCGCCTACCAGGCGGCTTGGGGCCTGCACCCATAGGCTTCAAGTGGCCAGGGGGCGTTCTGGGACCTCTGCCGCTCAGGACCTAAGCGCGGGCCTACAGGCTAGGAGAGGCCTGGGTCTGGAGGATGTTTCTGGGACCCAGGCCGCTCAGCGCCCGCATATGCAAATTAACCGCCATCTTGTTCGCTATGATTGGCTGTGGGAGTAGCGAAGGTACGGTCAATTTGCATGTTTCTCTTTTATTAGGTAGGATTTTACAGTAATTTCAAACAATTCCCAAAAGTCGAAAGAAAATCATCATTATGCAGACTACATTAAACAAACACTTGACTTGTTTTCCAGTCATTTTTCAGTACCTGTAGGGGTGGGTAGGGATGTGTATGTGCAGCTCTGTACCCTGCATCCTGTTTGAGATAGTAATAGTAAGTTAATTCAGCTTCGAGGTTTTTGGCTCATCGTTTTCATGGTACATTTTTTACATGTCAGTGTTTTGATTTTTGGCCACGGTTTTGCAATTCTCTTTGAACCCCAGTTGTTGGGTGAGTCTGAGTGAGTGAATAGTGTGGCATGTTACTCACCTCGCCTTTCATCATGTCAGCGGCTCTGCTGTGGAGGGTTGGAGCCAGCAGCCAGGTGCTCAGCCAGGGTTAGGCAACAGGGGTTGAAGGGAAGGCCCAGGCTCCGACCTGGGAAAGTCCAAGGTCAGAGGACGGCAGCTCTGGGGCTGGCTTGGCAGGCCAGCTTCTCTCTTCTAGCAAAGCAGAGATCTAGAAAGCTTAAGGGCTTTGAAGTTCACTGCCCTGGACACTGGCTCCTGGTTGATGCCTGGGGGAATTCCTTTAATGGAGCAAAATCTTTCGACCCCGATCCTCTGGTGGCCTTTGGCCTTCCCTGATCAGCCTCAGCTCCTGTCCCCACGAAGGGCACCGCTGTTTTGCCAACTGTATTGCCACCACTTACAACTTCACGTCCTGAGTGAGTCCGTGACCCCTTGAACTTCAGTCTCCTCTTGTGTAAAGGGGGGAGAATTTAATACCTCCCTTACTGTGGGTGTCAGGGGTGCAGGGAGGGACCCGACTCGGCCGTGCTTTAAAGTGCTCCTGGGACGGTCCTGGTGCTGACAGGGCTGGCTGTCAGCTGCGCAGGAGCTCATCACCAGGGACGCATTCAGCGGCCGCTGCGGTACCTGGAGCCCCGGGAGGAAATTCTGCCCCCCCCCCCCCCCCCGCCTCTGCCGCCAAGGCTGGCCGAGCCCCGGCCAGTGGAGACGCTGAAGGGCCCGCTTTCTCTTGCAGAGCAGGCACTGGAGGGATTATTTGGAGCCGAGAGGCCCTGGTAACTGGTTTCCACTCAAAAATACGGCGCACGCAGTCTGGGGAGCAGGCTCCTGGAAGCTGGGGTGCAGAGCCCGTGAAGCGCCTTGCGCTCCTGTCCCATCACATGCTCACGGCCCTGCGGGGTTTCCTGACTGGGCCTTCCCCTCCGGTGGGGATGTGGTGGGACCTCATGCTTTCCCCAGAGTGAGCACTGGTCACGTGTGTTGTGTGTGTATTTGCCTGTTGGCTGTCCTACTTTACTAAGTGTTTTTTGAGTTCTTGGTTTTGGGGCCTATGTTTCTACTGGATTTTTTGTCTTTTTGACTGATTTCTAAGAGCTCTTCTGATGTGCTCTGTACATGAAGCTGCCTCAGTTCTGTGTTCCGTGTCTCTTCCTGTTTCAGGGTTAGTTTTCTTTGTTGTTTTTTGTGGTGTCTTAAGGAAAAAATGTTCTTAAGTTTGATGTAGTCTATTAATATAATATAGTCTACTAGAAGCCCGGTGCACGAAATTCGTGCACGGCAGGGGGTTGTCCCTCAGCCCAGCCTGTACCCTCTCCAATCTGGGACTCCTGGAGGGATGTCCGACTGCCCGTTTAGGCCCGATCCAGGATCGGGCCTAAACGGGCAGTCGGACATCCCTCTCACAATCCAGGACTGCTGGCTCCCAACTGCTTGCCTGCCTGCCTTCCTGATTGCCCCTAACCGCTTCTGCCTGCCAGCCTGATCACCCCCTAACCACTCCGCTGCCAGCCTGGTTGATGCTTAACTGCTCCCCTGCCAGCCTGTTTGCCCCCAACTTCTCTCCTCTGCCAGCCTGGTCACCCCTAACTGCCCTCTCCTGCAGGGTTGATCACCTCCAACTGCCCTCTTCTGCCGGCCTGGTCACCCCTAACTGCCCTCTCCTGCAGGGTTGATCACCTCCAACTGCCCTCTCTTGCAAGCCTGGTCCCTCTCAACTGCCCTCCCTTGCAGGCCGGCTGCCTCCCAACTGCCCTCTCCTGCTGGCCATCTTGTAGTGGCCATCTTGTGTCCACATGGGGGCAGGATCTTTGACCACATGGGGGCAGCTATATTGTGTGTTGCAGTGATGATCAATCTGCATAGTACTCTTTTATTAGATAGTATAGAGGCCTGGTGCACGGGTGGGGGCCAGCTGGTTTGCCCTGAAGGGTGTCCCGGATCAGGGTGGGGTTCCCTTGGGGCGAGGGGCAGCCTGAGCGAGGGGCCTGTGGTGGTTTGCAGGCCGGCCACGCCCCCTGGCAACCCAAGCAGAGGCCCTGGTATCTGGGATTTATTTTCCTTCTACAATTGAAACTTTGTAGCCTGGAGCGGAGCCAAGCCTGCTGCTCCCTGTGGGGCGGCAGCCATTTCTGTGGCAGTTAATTCACCTTCTACAATTGAAACTTTGTAGCCTTGAGCGGGTGAGCCTGGCCAGGGTGTGCGGAAAGCTTTGCTTCCCCTGTTGCCGCTGGCAACCCTGGCCTGCTCTCTCAAGCTCCATTCTGCCGCCATTTATTTGAATTTGTTTACCTTCTATAACTGAAACTTTGTAGCTTGAGTGGAGGCTTAGGCCTGCAACTGCTATGGACAGCTTGGCTTGCTCTGTTACCTGGGAAACCTTGCTCTCTGTGGCTGTAGCCATCTTGGTTTGGGTTAATTTGCATACTCGCCCTGATTGGCTGGTGGGCGTGGCTTTGGATGGTGGGCGTTGCTTATGTAGCGGTGTGGTGGTTAATTTGCATATTACCATTTTATTAGAGAGGATGTTTGGTTTTAAAATCTTTCTTAACAGTTATTGCTTTTAAAACCTTTCTATTTGGACTTTTTTGCATGTAGGTTAGTACATGGAATGGAATGTTCTGTGTTGTGTGAACACCTATTTCCATTCTTTGGCACTGATGCCCAGTTGTCCCGGTATCATTTTGAAAAGACTGTCTCTTACTCCGTTCCCTGCTGTCACATCCCTGCTGTTAGTCACACGTCAGCGTAGGTTTGCGTCTTCCTGGTCTGTTCTGTCCTATCGCTGTCTCTCCTCCTGCCGGGGACCGCGCTGGCTCACCCACGGCTTACTGTTTTGTGACAACAAATGCTCTCGCGGCTTTGAACGGCACCTCAGCTGCGCTTGGCCCTTTGTGTCATCACACAGACCCTGAAATCGTATCGTCAGATTACACACACACACACACACACACACACACACACACGGACACACTCATCTTCCGGTGTGTGGAGTTACACACACACACACACACACACACAGACATACACATCTTCTGGTGTGTGCAATTACACACACACACAGACACACACAGACACACACATCTTCCGGTGTGTGGAGTTACACACACACACACACGGACACACTCATCTTCTGGTGTGTGGAGTTACACACACACACACACACACACAGACACACACATCTTCCGGTGTGTGGAGTTACACACACACACACACACACACACACACACGGACACACTCATCTTCTGGTGTGTGGAGTTACACACACACACACACAGACACACACATCTTCCGGTGTGTGGAGTTACACACACACACACACACACACACACAGACACACACATCTTCCGGTGTGTGGAGTTACACACACACACACACACACACACACAGACACACACATCTTCCGGTGTGTGGAGTTACACACACAGACACACACATCTTCCGGTGTGTGGAGTTACACACACACACACACACACACACACACACACAGACACACACATCTTCCGGTGTGTGGAGTTACACACACACACACACAGACACACACATCTTCCGGTGTGTGGAGTTACACACACACACACACAGACACACACATCTTCCGGTGTGTGGAGTTACACACACACACACACACAGACACACACATCTTCCGGTGTGTGGAGTTACACACACACACACACACACAGACACACACATCTTCCGGTGTGTGGAGTTACACACACACACACACACAGACACACACATCTTCCGGTGTGTGGAGTTACACACACACACACACACACACAGACACACACATCTTCCGGTGTGTGGAGTTACACACACACACACACACACAGACACACACATCTTCCGGTGTGTGGAGTTACACACACACACACACACACACACACACCCTGTTGTGATGCAGCCTGGAATTGCATGTAATCTCTAGTCCTGTAATCTGTGAACACGGCACAATGCCTCCTTAGTCCTACTGTAACATTTTCTGTGCAGATTAGAAATGACCTTCGTCCGGGCTGGAATGACGGCCCCGCTCTCCTCTTCGCTCCGTGGGCCTTCCTGCCGCGGCCTCGCTGACATTGCCGTGCCGGCTGACGGGGCGGACAGCCGGGCTGGGGGCGCGCTCCCCGGAAGGAGCCCCTTGGTCTGAGCCGGCGGTTAATTGTACCGTGGGCCTGGGTTCTGTGGATGCTTATGTTTAGGTAAAGCGGCCCCTCCTGTTCTTCGGTGACTAGGCGTTTGTTTGTTTGCTTTAAATTACGAGTGGTGTGAAATTTCATCACATCTGATTTCTGCAGTGTTTGAGATGATCAGATGGTTTTGTCCTGTACAGTTAACATGGTCAGTTATAAATCTGGATTTCTAATGTTAAAGCAGCTTTCAAGGCAGGTGTACATTTAACTCTGTCAGGTGACATGTTTCTGGAGCCCTTTGGTCAGCGGCTGGTTGCGTACCAGGGGTGTTCGTTCCCTTTGGATGCCGTCCTTGTTCTGATGGGGTCGCAGTTATGCTGGGCTCAGAACGCCGGCTGGGAGTCTCCGCCCTCTTTCTGTAAGCGTTCTCTGAAGAGCTGTGTGAACTGGAATTACTCTCTCCTTGAATGTGAACTGGCCACAATCTGGTCTGGGGTTTTCTTTTTGGGAAAATATTTGACTACTGATTCAATTTCCTTAATGGTTAGAGGACTCTTCAGGTTTTTCCTGAATATTTTACGGAATTTTTTACAGAGTCAGTTTTTGTTAGTTATACTCTCGGGTTTTGGTTATTTTATTTACATTTTCAAATACTTTGGCATAATATTATTTAAGATGATATTCAGATATTATTTGTAATATCTTATGGTTTTCTTTTTTTTTTTTTATGTTGCAAGATCTGTGGCAGTATCCTCCTTTTCATTTCTGAGTTTTCTTTGTTATCTGTGTCCTTTCTCTCTCTTGATCAATCTTCCCAAAGGTTGATCAGTATTGAGCTTCTTGATGAAGTCAGTTTTAGGTTTGTTGATATTCTCTTCTTTTTTATTGTTTTCAATTTTAGTTATTTCTTGCTCTGCATCTTTAATTTTCTTCATTTTGGGGTGTTATTTTGCTATTTTCTAGTTTCTGGAAAAGAATGCTTACTTAGCTCATTTATTTTTATTGCTTATCTTTCCCAGTATATGCATTTTAAAGCTACAAATTTCCCTCTGTTCCATTTTAGTTGCATCTCAAAAGTTTTAGTCTGTAGTATTTTTGTTAACATTCGGTTTGAACTATTTTATTTGCATTGTGATTTCTCTTTTGTCCCTATGGGTTATTTAGAACCACATCTCTTAGTTTTAAACTATGGGGTGTTTTAATCATTTGGGGGCTTTATTTTTAGTATACAGTGAGCATTAGTCATATATTAGTTCTTTAAATTTGTTGAGGTTGTCATTTCCTCTGTTATATGGTGAAATATTGTCTGACAGCATGCAAATATCCTTGGGAAGACTACATATGCTGCAGATTTTTAAACTCCCTTTTTACTAATTAAATTCATATGTAACTACCAAGTAGTTAGGAGCTTCTGATAAGCTTGAGGTAACACTCAGACCATATTGGGTTGCTCCAATCACAGGGGTTCATCCAGATTTGTGATTCTTTATAATTAATTGTGTGACTTGGTCAAGTTACTGGTAACTTGTGGGGGTCTTGGTTTCTCGTGCTCTCTAATGAGTATAAACATACCTGTCTCAATAGTAAGATTCTTATAAGGATTTACACATTAAGTACTCAAGGGTTCCATTGAGAGTCTGACTATAGACCCAAACACGTTTTAATTTGAATTTTGTAAATCTGACTTTTTAAGCCGTTTATCACGTGCATATTATGTGCTGGTAGAGAGGGTGGCCAGGTGAGCATTTAGTGTGCTCCCTACTACACGCTCAACACTTAGTGAGCTCACAGCTCATCCTTACAGTAGCTCTGCAAAATACATACTGTTAGCACCATTCGCTGATGAGGACATTGCATCTGACTAAAGTTAAGTAACTTGTTCACACTAAAAGTTGGGAATTGAACTTAGGCTGTCTTTTTTCGTGTGTCACTAAATAGTTTTATTTACTGTTATTCTTTCTTTTTTTAAATAAAGTTTATTTTTCAGAGCAGTTTTAGGTTCACAGCAGAATCGAGAAGGTACAGAGATTTCTCATGTGTTTCTTGCCCCCACACTTGCACAGCCTTTACCACCAACGTCTGGCACCAGCGTAGTTCATTTGTTACAATTGATGAGCCTCCACCAACATAGCATGTCACTCGGAGTCTGGAGTCCGTGGTTTACTTTTGGTTCGCTCTGGGTGCGGTACATTCTGTGGGTGGGGACAAATGTGTCATGACATGTACCCACCACTGTCCTATATAATAAAGAGGTAATATGCAAATTGACCGCCACACCCTCACAAGATGGCTGTCCACGACCAGGCCGGCAGGGGGGTTAGTGAGGGACGATCAAAGACTGAACAAGCAGGCTGTGTGGGGTGACCAGGCCGGCAGGGGGTTAGTGAGGGATGACCAAACGACTGAACAGCAGGCTGCCTGGGGTGACCAGGTGGGCGGGTGGGCCATGAGGGGTGACCAGGCCGGCAGGAGGCGCAATTGGGGGCGACCAGGCCAGTGGGGGCAGGAGGTGCAGTTGGGGATAGCCAGGCAAGTGGGGGGGGTCGGGCAGTAAGATGCGACCAGGCTGCCGGCGGGGGGGGGGTAGTTAGGGGCGACCAGGCCGGCTGTGGGGGGTGCAGTTGGGGGTGACCAGGCTGGCAGGGAGGGCAGTGAGGGGTGACTAGGTTGGTGGGGGGGGCGCAGTTGGGGGTGACCAGGCTGGCAGGCAGGGGTAGTTCAGGGCGACCAGGCTGGCAGCGGGGGGGGGGGGAGGGGGAGAGTAAGGGGTGACCAGGTCGGTGGGGAGGGGGCATTTGCAGGCGACCTGGCTGGCAGCGGGGGGCAGTTAGGGGCAACCAAGTTGGTAGGGGGGGGCAGTTAGTGGCAATCAGGCTGGTATGCAGAGGCAGTGAGGGGCGATCAGGCCAGTAAGGGGGGGCAGTTAGGGGCGACCAGGCAGGCAGGCAGGTGAGCGATTAGGAGCCAGCGGTCCAGGATTGTGAGAGGGATGTCTGACTGCCGGTTTAGGCCCGATCCCTGGGATCGGGCCTAAACCGGCAGTGGGACATCCCCCAAGGGATCCCAGATTGGAGAGTGTGCAGGTTGGGCTGAGGGGATCTCTTCCCCCGCCCCCCGTGCATGAATTTTGTGCACCGGGCCTCTAGTAGTGTGATAAAGTACAGTGTCACTGCCCTGAAATCCTCTGTGTTCCACCTACTCCTCCCTCCCTCCCCTGGCCCCTGGCAACTGCTGATCATTTCACCGTCTCCATCGTTTTGCCTTTTCTGGAACTTGGTGCAGTTGGAAACATACACGATGCAGCCTCCTCCGATGGGCTTCGTCACGGAGTCACGTGCAGTGAAGTTTCCTCTGTCTTTTCACGGCCTGATAGCTCATTCCTTTTAGCTCTGCATACTGTTCCACTGTCTGGATGGAACGTCGTTCACCAGGCACCTACTGAAGGACACCTTGGCTGCTTCCCAGTTTGGGCAGTTACGAAGAAAGCTGCTTAAACATGGGTGTGCAGGTTTTGTGTGGACATAAGCTTTCAGTTCCTTCAGGTGAATGCCGAGGAGCATGATTGCTGGATCGCATGCTGAGAGTATGTTTAGTTTTGTAAGAAATCAAACTGTCTCCCCAAGGGGCTGTACCGTGTGCATTCTCCCAGCACGGAAGGGGTTCCTGCTGCTCCCGCCCTCACCAGCACTCTCGGCAGCATTCTAGATTTTGTGCAGCATTTTGCACTTTTATTTGATAAAATATTCTAAACTCATCAGCAAGGTTGTCAATAAATCATATTCAGTTCTTTTAAACATACTGATGTTTTTGTTTGTATTATAATTGCCCAATTTAATTGTGGATTTTTCTCTTTATACTTTGTCAGTTTTCCTTTTAGTTATGTGTTTGAGGCCATGTTAGTAGGTCATTCCGATCTAAAATTGTTATCTCTTCCTGGTGAATTTAACTCATTCTGAAATGACTTTACCAAAACCTTTAGTAATGCTTTTTGCCTTAAGCATTAGCCTTAAGGTTTATTATGTCTGATTTTATATGGTCTATGATGTTCTTTAGGTTGGTATTTGTCTAGTATATCTTTTTTTTTTTTTACCATGCTTTATAAAAACTCTAGTCTAAGAGTAACTTTTTAAAAATTGGAGCACATATCCCATAGTTAATTTAATTACAGGTATATGTGTTTACATTTATAATCTTTTCAAGAAGTTAGTTAACTTTGTAGAGCAGTTGTTTTGGTGAGGCATTTAATGTTAATGTTATATGCAGTTTCCTGTGGCCAGGGATCTTTATAGTTAAAGGAAGCTAACAGAAACTTCCTGTTTTTAAAAACGTTGGGAATATTTCTTATTCAGATGAATTTATTCATTATGTTAAAATTTTTAAAAACCATACATCTTTTTTACTCATAAATTCTCAGCTTTTCGCTGTGGCCTGCAGTTCTTAGGCAATATTGCCTCACGGAATGAAGATTCCCAGGCCATCGTGTGGGTGCACGCTTTCCCGGAACTCTTCCTGTGAGTATATTGCTGAGTTTTTCTAATTTCTGAGAAAATTGTGGTTATATCATTCCATTTACGTGAAGCTCAAAAACAGGAAAAACGAACCTTTGCTCATAAAAATGAGGATAGTGGTTTGGGTTCAGTACCAGCTGAGAGCGGGCCCGAGCCAGTCTTCTGGGGTTCGGCGATGTTCTGCCTCCTCATCGGGTAGTTGAATAGGTGTATTCATTCATGTCGAAAATGTATTGATTTTTGATTTGTGTCTTTTGTTGTATGTCCGTTTCACTTTAAGAAATTAAAAGTTTGGGTTAAAATGAGAAATATTGTCCTTAGCGGACCCTGTAATTTATAAGGAAAAGCCATAAAACACTGAGTTGTGGGCAGTGGGTAATCATTCATGTGTGTACTGAGCACTTCCTGTGTGCGCGGCACGGGGCTGGCCGGTGTGGAGAACGTCAGCGTGGATTCCGACCCGCTCCCCAGCGTGGTTCGGGGTACATTGGTGATCTTCTGCTTTGTGTGAGCAGCTGTTAGTTCATAACCATGGGAACATGGAGCACAAAGGGGAGCACGTGCTGGGGCGGGAGGGAAGAGGAAAGCACGCTGGGAGTCCAGGCTGGTTCCTCATCCTGGCCGTGTTGCCGCGGAGTGGGGTGACTTTGGCGTGGCAGCATGGAAGCGGGGCAGCTGCTGTTCGTGCCCCGAGCTGGGCATTTCTGCGCCTGCTCCCTGTTCTGTGCCCAGCCCCCGGGGCACGTTGCTGTCCCTGTTTGGGCAGACGAGGGAACTGGAGCTCAGTGCTGATAAACATAACCCCCTCGCTGCCTAAATTCTTCCCTGGTTGCGTACATTTTTCTGGACCACTTGTAGAGTTATGGTGTTTGCATCAGATAATCCTCATGTTCCTTCTCGTGCCCTGAGTATAACTGTCAGTCAAAGATAAGTAGAATTGAAGGCATATATACCTGTTATCTGTATGATTAATAATAATTGAGCTTAGGTGGAAGGAAAGAATTGTGGGACTCACGTTACAGAAGTATAATGCTAATAAATTCTCCAGAAGAGTATTAGGAAGTTTAAGTGAAAAAATAAAATTCTGCCACATGCATGACCCATGACGTAATTGACGAGAGCGAAATTGAGGCCTTCCTAAGATCACGGGCGGGTGAACCAGGACTTACAGTGAGGCTCTGGACTCCACATTTTATTTCTTGCCCGTAGACCACCTTCCCCTTAAACAGTGTGTCCTTTATGACTATTCATGGGTACTTACGTTGTGACTAATCTTATATTTGCCTTTTTTGCAATAAATAATGTACTTGTTTCAAAGTGTTGTAATTCTTTATTGAATTCTTAAAAATTCAGTATGTACTGAATTTGTTATTGGGATTATTATTATTTATTTGCTACAATCATATTTTATCATGCTGTTAAATTGGGCTAACACTTTCATTTCTTTATTTGGAAGGTCTTGCTTAAATCACCCAGACAAAAAAATTGTTGCCTACTGTTCAATGATTTTGTTCACATCCCTTAATTCTGAAAGAATGAAAGAACTGGAAGAAAACCTCAATATTGCAATCGATGTCATAGAAACTCACCAAAAGCAGCCTGAATCAGAATGGCCGTGAGTATCATTTTAGGAAGTAGATTGCTTAAGAACATTCTGACAGATCACGCTCCTAATAGAGATTTTAAGTAAAAATTTGAATTATAATGATTGGACAGGAAGTTAAAACGACACATGTTGACAACAGAAGAGAAGTTTCTCAGCAGCCCCTGGAGGCTTTGTGAGAGGGGAAGTGAGGTTTGAGCGGGTCCTTGAAGGGTGAGACGTTTTTAAGGGGTGAGGAGGGCGAGGGCGCTCAGTCTGTGAAACAACGCTGCGTGCAAACGCGCAGCTCCTGCGGAGCGTGTGGGTCAGACGGCTGTGGCTGCAGTGGGCGCTCCGTAAAGGCTAGAGGCTAGTAAGGGCCCTGTGGGCATCGTGTAGGTGAGACTCACTGTCAGGTCATACTTGTGGTGGTGAGCACACTTGGTGTCTCTTCATTCTAGTTAAACACACGGAGGCTTGTTGTATGGCCCAGCACCGGGTCTGTCACGGAGGATGCTCCCTGTTTTGAGAAGAGCGTGCGTCCTGTTTCTGATGGATGTTGTGTGCTCTCTGTCAGGTCTGGTGGTTTACAGTGGTGGTCACGTCTGCTGTGCCCTGACGGTCCGCTGGCTAGTTATTCATTATTGACAGCGGGTTGCTGTTTCTCCCTTCAGTTCTGTCAGGGTTTGCTTCGCTTATTCAGTCTGTTGGGAGGTCCATATAAGTCTGTAACTGCTATGTCTTCTGAGGACTTGACTCTCATCATTATAAACTCATCAGACATCTTGTTTTTCTTTATTAGGGTCCTCCTGTTTTCTCTAAAATCTGTCTGTTTTCCACATAGTGGATCAGTTTGTCTTGGGTCGGGAGCCTCGAGCTGCCAGTAATCCCACTTGCATTTCACAGGCATGAACTTTCCCAGTTTTGGCCTCTTTTAGTATGAACGTTATTGTTCCATTGAAGGTATACATAATTTTAAAATAACTTATATGTATGGGCATTTATTTTATTTGAATTACCACTTGCACACAAACAAGTTGGTACAAAAATAATTGCTATTGTGCTTGACTTCAAAAACCTCCCTCAGTAATGCAAGTGTTTTTACATGACAGGTGAATCATTAGTCAGGTTATTAAGGGACATTTTCTATAGTCTAATTCTGTTTCATCTGTTAAGTATCTTGGATCTATATTTTATGTAAATATTTTAAAATATGTTTTTATTGATTTTAGAAAGGAAGGGAGAGGGAGAGAGAGAGAAATATGGATCGGCTGTCCTCCTATGTGCTCCCATGGAAGATGGAGCCTGCAACCCCGGCATGGCCGGAATCAAACCAGCGACCTCTTGGTGCATGGGACGACACTCAACCAATTGAGCCCCACCGGCCAGGGCAGATCTATATTTTAACCATCTGTCATTTTTTTAGCAGCATGGAATAAAGGGCAAAAGATCGTAAATGGCAGAATAAGATCTACTTCGGGACAGTTCAAGTTCAAGTTATGAAAGGTCACTAGCGGGGTTTAGACAAGAAGAAGGATGGGCAGTAGTAGTTAACTGTCTCTACAGTCTGCTGGACTGACGTGAGCAGAACTCTATTTGGTAAACAAAAATGGGGCCACAAATATCCAGAGATGTCCAACAGAACGCTTCCTTTCACTGCGAACTCTGAGCCCAGCCCTGAAGATTAGGAGAAAAAACTACTTTTTGTCCTCCCACCTCGCAACGTGCGAGAGCGTTCCACAGGCATGAACTTGCCCAGTTTTGGCCTCTTTTAGTATGAATGTTATTGTATTGAAATTATACCTAATTTTAAAATATTGAGAGCAATATTTTACAGTGAGCCGAAAGGACATGGCGTTAGAACTCATAGGTTTAGTATCTTTTCTCGGAAAGGGACAGATGTAGCTTTCAGTAACTTCGGGTCAGTTTGTGTTGGTTCACACGGGAAAGCGCAGGCGAAGAAGGCTTGGGCAGTGCTCAGTTGAGTTATTGGGATAGTGTCCTGGCAATGCTGGTTTCTCTTGTTTGCTGGTGGGAAAGATGTGTTCATGCTCAGACAGCCCGGGATGAACCAGTCCAAGGCTTGAAGTTTGGCATTTGAATCTATCTGGACCTGACAGCCCACCAAATGTGCGTGACTAGTGGGTGGGGTCGGCGTGGCATGGCGGAGCGGAGAGCGTGGGGCGGCCCTGTGCTGGGGGCGCAGTGTGTCGGGGTCTTGTCCTGTCACTGCCATCCGGGGAGTGTCTTTTGCCACCACGGACAGATGAGAGCCCCGAGACTCAAGCAGGTTCGTGTAGGCTCACACTTGCTGAGTGTCCGGCGCTGTAAGGAGAGTTTCGGGAGGAGGCCCGAGTTGAAAGGTGAGTGATGAGCTCTTTCGGTTTCGGCCTCTTTCAGAACAAACCTTCTCTTTCTGTTGAACCCACGGTGTCACTACAAACATGAATTTATAACTGTGAGCGGAGGATTGCTTTTGGGTCATATTTGGGTTATCTAGTTGATTTATTTTGCATGACAAAGTTTCACTCCCAGATTGCTATCTCCTTTGCTCTAGGGATGTTTCTTGCCTTTCGGATATAAATTTCACTATTTCCTTCGCTATAAAGCTATTAGGGAGATAAATGTAATTATCTTCCCCGTGTGGTTTGACTCTGCTGCCCTTCTGTTCTCCTGCGCCCTCACATCTCACAGCGTGCACCACTGTCTGTGAGGCTGGGAGCACCTGATGGCAAGATTGAGCGTTGTTGGTTCTTGCAACCTCAACAGGATAACACCGGGCATGTGACAGGCATGAGCCTCGTCTTGAGGCTCTGAGTCCGAAGTGCCGCAGCCCAGCTCAGACGCACATGTGCAGAGAGAACTTACCGCCTCTAAGCGGACCGCCCTGGAGTCACCGGGCGTGTAGGCGCAGTGGGTGCGGGGCTGCCAGACCCGGCAGTGCTGGGCGCTGTGTCTGCTCTTCCTTCGGCGCTGCTTTCTCTCGGGCACCGTGGCCGCCTGCGTTGTGAGCGCCTGTTCTGTTTCAGCCCGAAGATGGCATGGCCCGTGGCCCGTCTTCAGCCGCCTTGTCTGTCATTGCTCATTCCCGGGCGACCTTCCCCAGAGTCACAGCTTAGGTTTCCTTTCTGAGTTGATGACTTCCAAATGTACGAGGCTGGCCAGACCTGTGTGTGCGCCTTCCCCCGGCGTGCTTGTAGCCGATGTCTCACACTCGGAGACCTCCGTTCCCTCCCTGGAGCCTGCCATTGCTCCCCGTCTTCACTGGTTCCGTGACCCACCTCACCTTTCACCTCGTGCGGAGGCCCGACCCCGCTCGCCCGAACCTGAGCGTTGGTCTTGCTTCTCTTCCTGTCACTGCTGCACGCATCAGCCCTGTCTGCCGGCCGTGCTCCCAGGTCACCTGCTTCCCACCCTCTGCTCGACAGCGCGAGGCGGCCTCTCCCGGAGACAGACGACGTGGGCTGCCGCCCAGCCACACACGGCGCTGCGAAGGTGTGCAGAGCTCGCCGCTCGCTGGCTTAAGGAGACCCTGGGGGCCTTCCCCGCACCACGGGGCCCGCTGGAAGTAATGCCATGTCCTGGCTCCTGGCTGAGCTCATTTTGCTTCCGACCGCTTTATCTCCCTGCTCCTTACTTCCCGCTGCTCTCGCTGCTTTTCTGTGAATTGCCCGAGTTTGTTCTCTCCTGAATCTTGACAGCTGCCCTCCCTTCTGTGCTCCTCCTCTGCGTGGAGTGCTCCTCTGCATGGCGTGCTCTGCGTGCATGCTTCTCCTCTGCGTGGCGTGCTGCTCCTCTGTGTGGAGTGCTCCTCCCCTGCATGGCGTGCTGCTGCTCTGCATGGAGTGCTCCTCCTCTGCGTGGCATGCTCCTCCTCTGTGTGGTGTGCTGCTCCTCTTTGTGGCGTGCTGCTCCTCTTTGTGGCGTGCTGCTCCCCTGCGTGGCGTGCTCCTCCCCTGCGTGGCGTGCTCCTCCCCTGCGTGGCGTGCTCCTCCCCTGCGTGGCGTGCTCCTCCCCTGCGTGGCGTGCTCCTCCTCTGCGTGGCGTGCTCCTCCCCTGCGTGGCGTGCTCTTCCCCTGGTGGCGTGGCAGGCCTGCTTTTATAAATCTCTGTCAGCACCCAGCCGTACCCATCAGCTTATGTCTTTATTGTCTCGGGCCGCTTTCCTGCTACCTCGGCAGACCGAGGGGCGGAGACTTGGCCCCTGGTCTCGATAGTCAGCGCCAGGCTCTGAGGGAAAAGCACCCGCTGTGTCGTGTTTGTGGAATGAGTTGGGTGACGGTGGTGTCCTTGGCCTCCAGTGGCCTCAGGCTTGTCGGCTCCTCGTGCCGTCGTTGAGGGACTCCCAGAGGTCCGTGCCGGCCTTCCCTGGAGCCTGGGCCGCGAAGCTCAGGCGCTGCGGGGAGGGCCAGGGCCTGCAGGGCGCGAGCACGGACCGCTGTTGACTCTGCCCCGGAGTCTGGGGTGCTTCTCGGGGCGTCTGCACGCAGCTCTGACCTGAAGTTGCATGTGGAATGCAACCTGGGATGTTTTGTGTGCACATGTTTTTGTGCAAGTTGGAATCCTTTAGGATGTAAGGAAACGAGAAGTTTGGGGAGTAAAGAGGTATTCCGCGGGAGAAGGTTAGCCCGCAGGCCTTTGGGAGGGGTGCGAGTGGCCCTTCAGGCTCCTGTCCTATCGGGGGCAGCCTTTGTCCCGGGCCCGGTCCCGCGTTCACTCTGCGGGAGCTTTCGGAGCTGCGTGCCTGAGCCCCGCCGGCAGGTGTGGGGTCTTTCTTGAAAGGAGGAGTTTCTGTTACTTGAAGAAGGTGAAAGGGATTTTAGGGGAAAGGGGCGGCATCTACAAGGACTCCGTCAATGGCTGACGAATGAGTGAATCATTTTCATTGTCCGTGCTGCTTTCCAAGTGAAAAGTTTGATTTCTCTTACTGGGTTGGAGTTGCACTCTGATGTCATTACTAGAAGCTGGAGAAGCAGGACACTGAGCTGAGAGGGTGGGCCGTGGCCAGTGGCCGCTGCCCGTGGGTCAGGACTGAGACCGGGGCCCAGCTCTCTCTGCCACCGAAGTGTCCGCTTCTCTCGGGAGGCGGGCACGGAAGGGGCAGAAACACGCGTGTGTGTAAACGGCCGTTCCCTGGCCGGCCCGGCAGCACTCGCACCCAGCGGAGTCAGGCTGTCTCTGCTGTGCGGGGGAGCGCGGCCCGGGCCTCGGGCTGACGGATGGCTGTGTGTGGGCGCTTCCGGGCGCCCCGAAAGGCCACCGGCCGGAGAGGGAGCTGTTTGCGCGGCAGCGCCGGCCGCTTCGCAGGTTGCTGTGTAGCCGCTGTGGGCGGAGGCCCGGATCTCAGAGCAAGCAGGAGGTGGCCTTCGTTTTGAGAGCGTGTTCAGATCAGAGTCTTTATTCCACCAGTGAGCTGTGAAACATTTCCTAGGCTTTTTGCAGTCAATGAGATGGATTTTATTTATGTTACAAATAAGCTTTGACGTTGTAGACTTGTGTATGGAAATGGCGACAAGTGGCTCCCATTTTTAGAAAATTCCCTCAAACGCTGCTTCCCAGTGACAGTCACTGTCCACGGTCCTTTCCCTGTGCCCCTGATGGGTAGTGGCCTCTGCCGCCTTCTGCCGGTGTTACCGCACCGAGGTGCGGATCGTGGCTCATCTCTTTGTAGTTGGTCACATACTTCCTGCGCTCGGGCTGTTAGCCAGGGTGGACACTTGTAAAATTGTGGTCAGGCTTTGCCATCAACAACCCGCTTTGTGAACTGGTGTTCTGTAATGACATTTAAATGAGGAACTTCCCTGTTAAACTGAGCTCTGCCTCCAGCTGCCTGGGGGGCCCACTCTGGCCCCCGAGGCTGAAAGTAGTTGGCGGGAGGGAAAACGCCCCAAAGCGCCTGCAGCGGAACTGAGGGGAGACTTCAGGAGTGCGGACAGGATCCCATTTCTAGCTGCTTCTTTTTGGGAAATAAAGATGCATTTCTCGGTGCCCCTTCCGCTCTGACCTCTGCCTCGTGGGTAGGATGTGTTTTTGACCCTCCCCCAGCTGGTTTGTCCTACTCTGCCCAGACTTGGAGTACCACTTGCGTGTTCCTAACAGTCTCCAGATGTCCTCGCACATTCTGGGTTGTAGATTAGTGGGCCCCTGCCTCCCTCTTACAGAACTACCACCACATTTCTGAATTTACAGAAATAGTTCTGCAGAAAAATTAATCACAAATTAAAGTGTGTAACTTAGCAAATATGGAGCGTGATTGGGTCTCTTTGTTGTGAAAGTTTTCACCTGTGGTTTCTCTTGAGTCGGTATTTGGTAAGAAAGTAAATGCAGTGAATTTTGACTGAAAATTGAGAATTTATGCAGCACCCTGGAGAGGAGAGTGTATGTATTATATTTAGAAAAATAATCTGAGCATCTGCCACATAAAAACGTCTGCATAATTGACAGCCACTGAAACGGCCATTTTCGAGTTGCTGCAGAGCATCCCATCCCCGTTGCTGTGTGCGGACTGGGGGGGAGGAGAGTAGGTGTTTCGGTTTCGTTTTTATGCGAAGTGACAGCGTGTTGTGGTAGCTAATGTGCTTCATCCTGTTACCATTCTGAAGCCATACTTTTATTTGTTAAGAAGTAATTAGATGAACTATGACTGTAAATGTATTGACTGTTTAATAGCCACTTCGGTTACTCTGGACTTGGAATAAACTGTGTGTTCTTAGTTCTTAAGTCTGCAGATGCCCTCTGGTAAAGACGATTCAGAACTCATCAGTAAGCCGCCCAGCCTTTGAGCTGTCACAGTGGCACTTTGAAGAATATGCTTATAATCTGTGCCCGGGGCGGTGCACAATTGATCTCTAAGTTGGGATGGGCGCTGCCTGACAGTGAGGATGTTTTCGTGGTAACTTGAGAGCCTTCCAGAGGAGATAATGAAGCCAGTGTTCACTGCTGTGTGGCTGGTATATGCTCCCATAAAAAACATAGGATGTTCTCTTTCTTGGTTCATGTTAACACTAAGCTTCTGACTAAACAGTTAAAGTGTTTTCTGTTTATTCCTGAGCTTGTGGCTAAATTCCATTCTGCTGTTTAAACTCCAGTGGAGTGTTTTTCCTTTCTCAGCTCTGACAAATGCGGTAGCAGCCCCTTCCTCCCAGCTGGGTAAAGCGCAACCGTTTCAGTAAATGTCTCAGAAATAAAACTGGAGAGAAATATTTTGAGAGCTTTAATTTTCCTTTAGCTGCTAATAGAAAATAGTATGTGAACCTCTGAAAACATTTTAAGATTACAGCTAGTCAGGAATTCACTGAAAAGGAGTGCTTTTATGTGTAAGATACGCCTATCAGGTTGATAAGGCCATGTCTGTTTGACTATGTTTTTAGTAACCAAACTTTTTCCTCCTTTTTTCTTAGGTTCTTGATTATTACAGACCATTTTCTGAAAAGTCCGGAATTGGTGAAAGCCATGTATGCCAAAATGAGCAATCAAGAAAGGTAACCCCAAAAACCAGTGCGGTTTTGAGTAGTTAGCATTCCATATAGGGTATCCTGTACACATGACTGAAAAACTGTGTGGTTTCTTAGTTGGCACAAAATCTCTAAATACATGTTTCTGTGTCAGTAATGGTTTTAAATTGGCTGGTTAACATTACAGCTTAGCCACAACAGGCAGTGGTTAGCGCGGGCTGCCGAAGCCAGGTTGGCGCCATTGTCCAGGGAAGCCATGTTCGAAGATGTCAGGGCCAAAGGTGGTGCTTGCGCCCTGATCTTATCCTCGTAATTCACGCAGCTAGATGTTGCCGCTGTGTGTGCGAAGGGCGCGCATTTGCCCGCCTCACTGACAGGGTAGTTTGGATATGCTCTCCCAGGGGGTGGTTGCCGGTAGGTAATTCAGACCCAGGAAGGGGGTGCCCGGCTGCGATCTCCCCGCTGTTGCAGCGGGCAGAGCGGTGAGTGCCTGAGAGCGAGCCGCTCCCTGCCGGCCTGGCCGGAGAAATCCTGTGTGTGACTGTGGTCAGGTTTTTATCGTGTTTGGATTCAGTTTCCTGACCTATAAAATTAGAGGATTAAACACAATGATTCACAGTTCTCTTTCCATTCCAATAGGATGTGTTTTTCCAAACCTTATTGGAAATGTTGTCTTAGGAAAATAAAACTTACTCAGAAATCTGATGATCAGAAACTGATATAATGGTTAAAAACTTTAAAAATGTTACTCTTTTGATTGTAGTCACAATTTTTATACTCGCTGTGGTTTTGAAATTTTGCCTGTGTGTTTGGGTCTAATGTTAAGCTTTATGCACTCCTTTGTAGTCGTGTTAAGGAGTGATTTTTCTTTAATGTCTTTAGCAAAAAAGAAAAGTTCATGCTTATAAAGTGAGTTTAAATGCCATGTTTATAAATCCATGACCCCTGCTACTGCCACATATGTATGTTTATTCCTGAAAGAGAATTATTTGTAGTTTTTTTTTTAACCTAAAATAAGTAACTTGATGAGCACTGCTAGAAATTAGTCATTGCTTTGCAGTAAGGAACACACGAGTACACGAATACATAGTTTAATTGTGATTTAATATTCACGTTTGTATTTTCTGCATTGCTATCAAGTGATCTGTTTTTCAACTAATCATTATCTAAGCAAGTGAGGATGGCAGACTAAACAGTTTCCATTTTATTTATAAAACAGTTGTAGCCGCTGCTTCCCTCCTTCATGTAAGTTTTCTGCTCAAGCGTTCTCTCCGCCTCCGCCTCCTGTACTCCCTTCCCAGGGAGAAGGGCCGTCACCTCCTCACAGAACTTCGCAGGCACTGGACCGGGTCCCACTGCATAGCCTGTCCGGCAGCGGGCCGGGCCCCGGGCCCCGGGCCTGCAGCTGTCCGGCGCTCCCGCTAGGAGTGTGTGCGGGAGGGTTGATCTTTCCTCTTCTGCGGCATCCACGTCGCCCAGGCGCAGAACTCAGGTTTTTGAATGAAAGCATGAGCGACCGAGGCAGTTTTCTTACTCACAAAAGGGTTCTCAGCAGCTGGTTAGGGTGCGAGAGCCCTGGTATCCATGGTGCTGCCTCCACTTTCCAGGTCGCCTTGGCCACTGCGGCCGACACCACGTTACAGTCTTCCAGGCACAGCGAGATGGGCGGTGGTGCTTAGGAGACCTTGCTCTTTTCAAAATGCTTGTTTTATACAAGAAGCTGTGTCAGAAATTTAGCATCTAATGGCCACATCCTAAATCTACAAATGCCACTAAGAGCCACCCTCCCCTCTTCTGCACTTGGCATTATGGGTAGTCCTTGCTTTTACTGTGAATACATGATCAGGGAAAGCACTTACAGTTTTTTCTCCTACGAATTTGTCCGCAGCTCCTGTTAGGTGAGTCAGGCCCTGTCCCAAGCGCCACCGGGGCAGCTCGGTCACTGTCAGCCTCGGAGGCTGGCACGCCTGTTGTCCTGCGTGGCAGGTGCACACACGGAGGGAGAGAGGTTAGTGGCTTGTCCAGGCCTCACTGCGGGGGACGGCAGCCTGGCTCTGGAGTCGGTCTTAATAACACTGCCCTGTGCCGCCTCCGGAAGGCCCTTGGCTAGGGTAACTGGTGCTGTATGTAAAAACGTAAAAGACGCCCAACAGTACTCTGTATGAGGACGTTTGAAGTGAATACCTTGACGACAAGATAATCATTCTCTCATCGGTGGCTTATGTCTCCTGAATACGATGTGTTTCTCTAACGCTGATGTGTCAGGCATGGTGGTTTAGACGTCATGACCAGACAGCCGATGCTAGTTCAGTGAATGAATGAAGACCTGAATGACAGCCTCACCCTCCGTTCCATTGGGAGATAGGTTTTGCTGGAGGTGGGTCTTGTGGTTCATACTACACGTAGTTATACGGCCTCAGCCAGATTTCTAGCTGCTGCGAACTTTGTTTTCAAGAAACATCAACCATAAGTATTCTGGCGCGAGAGTTGTCCTTTTGTTCCTCATGCCCTCTGAGTGGCACATAGACACACGTGGAAGCAGGTTCATCAGCCACACACTTTGTGACACATTTGACCACTTCGGGTTAAAGGAGCGGGCCCCTTTCCGGTGTAGAAGTAAAGACTGTACACACAATCCCAGGCCAGAATAGGGTTTTGAGGAACATGCTTGGTTTATGCTGGATAGATTGCCCTGTGTATGCTTTGTTTTTTCTACGAAAAGGAAAAAGGTTGTTGAATAAAAATATTTATTGTTAATTTAAATACTGATATAAAAAATGGCATAGGTTGGGTTTCAGATTTATGTTTTTGTAAACTAAAATGATGAAACCAACAAAAAAGCCAACCTTCCCAAGAAAGACAGTAAAATGAGCAGCTAAGGCACCGACCCAGGAGCGGAGACCGCTCCTGCCGTGGCTCTCACCCCCCGGGGCGTGAGGCGGCGCCTCCTCGCAGCTCTGTGCGCACCAAGTGAGAAAGTGGGTGGGAAGCGCTTTGCTCTAGTAAGTAGTGAATGTTGGTTTTATAGTTCTGATCACTCAGGAGAATGATTAAGTATACATTTCCTGAAAAAACAAAAAAAATAAGCAGTGCATGTTGCCCATTTAACTTTGCTGTTGTTATTATTGTTGGTGCATTTCTGGAGTTTGAATTATTTTAGTGCTCCAAGTAACGATATAAAAGGGGCTTCTTTCTGTAGCCTCACCATATCAAAGAAATCAAGATTTTTTAAAAAACAGATGATTGCTGAGGGTTAATTTTATTCACAAACCTTGTTTCCCCAGCTAGACACTAAGCAAAGTACGGAAGTTAAAGAGTAAAACGTTCTCTGACAGTGGTCTCTGATGTTCTCAGCGCGGTGGCGTCCCAGTATTGCGTGTTCCTGTAAAGTCTTTGCTTCACAGGGTCACCCTCCTGGACGTTCTCATAGCCAAGATGGCGGGCGAGGAGCCTCTGACCAAGGATGACACGCTTGCGCTCCTGGGCCACGCCGAGCTCATCGCCAGCACCTTCGTGGACCAGTGCAGGGTGGTGCTGAAGCTGACGGCCGGGCAGCATGACGACGACGAGGTGAGAAGCCAGACTTCCCCCTCCACGGGGTCCTCGATGCGAAGTCTTCCACAAGCTTTTAAAAGAGATTGCGTAATATCGCAGTAGCCAGAATGGCTCTCCTCCCCCTTCACGTGTTGGAAACCTAATGACAGAGTTGATAGTGTTAGGAGGTGGGGCTTTTGGCACGTGATCAGGTCATGATGGAGCCCTTATGAATAGGGTTAGTGCCCAGAAAGATCCCTCGCCCCTCCCACCACACGAGGGCATAGCAAGAAGCCGCCAGTCTGCAACCCGCAAGACTTCCTCCCAAACCAGCCACGCCAGCACCTGATCTTGGACATAAATCTCCAGGACTGCGAGAAATAAATTCCCTTGTTTGTAAGCCATACTAGTGGCCCAGTGCACGGATTCGTGCACATTGAAAGGAAATGAATTAAATTCCTGGAGCAGCGCAGAGGCTTGAAGGGCGTCTGCGTGGGGAAGGGGGGTCGGGGGGAGGGGTTGGAGGAGAAAAAGAAAACTCACGCTTGGCTGTTCCGGCTCACGGCGCTGGCTCCAGTGCAGGGACTAATGCAGGCGGTCCTAGGTGCTGGCCGGCGGGGCAGGACTGGGCAAGATGGGCCAGACACGCCCTGGAGCCAACCTCCCGCGGTCCCTCCCGGCCGGTCTCACCTGGGGCGGCTTGAAGGTCGTCTGCGGAGTGAGCGGGCTCCCTCCTGCAGGTGGGGTCCCTTGGCCTAGCCCGCGGGGATCGGGCCAAACCAGCTCTCCTCCGACATCCCCTGAGGGGTCTCGGAGTGCGAGAGGGCACTCCGCAAAGTTGCTGTCGTACAGGGTGTGGAACGCAAACACAAGTGTGCAGTAAACCAGATTCGGGGCCGACAGTACCCCAGCAACAACATAACCCACAGCAGAAGGTGGAATCACGCGGCCCCAAGAGGAATCGGGCTCCCTCCTCTCTGGTTCCCGGGGTACGTCACCCGAGAACTGCCACTGCCAATCACCGCAGCTCGGCAGCTCCTGCATTGAGTGTCTGTCCCCTGGTGGTCAGTGCACATCATAGGTACCAGCCGGTCGGACGGTCACTTAGCCTTTTATATATATAGATTATGCTGTTTTTGTTAGAGCAGTTTAAATAGACTAAGACTGTATCCTTATTTTAGAACAGTTAAGAAAATACAGATAAAGGAAAACAATATCCTTATTCACAACCATTCAGAGTTAATGACAACAATTCTAGTTAATATATTTATCTAGGCAGATAACATCAAATAGACACGTGCATATGTACACATGTGCACACACAAACATTAAAATGAAATGATTCTGTGCCATCTTTTTGTAAATTCCTGTTGTTCCTTCTGAATGTAAGCTCCATGTGCACGGAATTTTTGACTAAGTCTGTAGTACTGTGTACATAGCGGGCATTTAGCAAATATTTTCTGAATGAACGAACAATACTTGGTTAATGGCTTTTTAAGTGCCAGTGTAGCGCGCTCAGTAAAGAATTCATCCGCATTTACTTGTCCAGCTAAGGGAGTGGACGTCGAGGGGCCCGTGTTTGCGTTGGTTGTGAGGAGGGTATAGGCTGTGTTTCTGCAGCAGCGCCTGTACCCCTCCAGGCTCCTTAACCGGGCGCGGCCCCAGGCACAGGCCTGCCGGGCGGAGGGTTTACCCCGCTTAAAGCTCTGGGTGCACGTTGGCGAATTGCCTTCCAGAGTGTTTCTCCTGACCCCGCAGGAGAGTCCTGTTCACGCGCCTCCCTGGTTGGCTCCGCCCGGCACTTCACCCTCCCAGGCCTCGCCCTGCGTCCTTCCGGTCCTTCCGTGGCTTAGCCAGCTTACTTAATTGTGGTTCCCTCTCCACTTTAGAATTCTCTTCATTTTTATCTGTTTCTTTTTCCCTTTGGCCTTGAAGTTGGGTTGGTTTTTCTCTGGAATTCTACTCAGCGGTACAAAGAAATGCATTTCTGAGACAGGAACGAGGTGAGCCTCACGGAGCGAGGGAAGACGCCGGGCGGGCCAGGGAGCGCACTCTGGTCCCACCGCGCTCCGCGGCGCGCCGCTTCCCGCGGGGGCAGCTCGCTGGCCGGCTGGCAGTGGGCAGGTGCGGGTGGCTGCGGGGCGCGCAGGAACGTCCTGGGCGATGGAAGTGTTACACGTGGCTGTGGACATTCCCACAGCTCTGCACCGGAGACGCAAGAGCATGTCTTATTGCATGGGACTTCCGCCTCAGTGAGGCTGATTTCATCACCAAGCTCAGAAACACAGTCATGGTCCCTTCCACGCGGATAGGATGATGAACAGAGAGGGAATCACTGGCGAATAGGCGAGGGGCTGCCCTGGGCTGGACGTCCGCTCTCTCCGGACGGGAAGGGGGTGTGGTCGCTGCTCCGTAGCTTCTGGAGACGGAGACTGAGCCTGCGAGCTCCGGCCCCAAATGCAGGGCGTGTTCACGAGGCTCCTGCCGCAGAGACTGCGCCTCGCTCTCCGTGCGTGTGCTTTCCTCGGGGCCACGTGGCTGCTGGTGTTCGTGCCGGCCCGTTGGGTCCCGCTGAGAAAGCCAGTATGTGGGTGCCATTGGCTGGGACAGAGGGGAGAGAAGGCCCTCGCTCACGGGCCTTCCTGGCCTTCCTGGAGACAGAGCTGCGCGTTTCCAGCAGGAGGAGCAGCGAGCTGAGCGAGGAGGTTAGAATGAATCTCCAGGACCCACGGGAGGTGAGGCTTAGTGCTTGTTAAAGCTCAGCTTTAAGGGTTTTCCTGGCTCTCACATTTATGGTATAGATGAGCTCAGTATTGTAATCAGTGACCTGGTGTAACTGTATTTGGGACGTTTTACATCTTTCCTCCAAAGAGGTTTTTCTCTGAAGTGGGAGAAGTTATCTATTAACACGGTGAGCGCCCGGCCTCTGTTGTCTTCCGGACGGAAAGTATAGTGTCAGGCACCGGTGACTGACAGGGCGCTTAACGTGTTCAGTGATAGAAAATTGTAGACAGTTTCCTTTTGAAAAGCCCCAATAGTTTACTTTTTGATAATTCATTGATCCACATACACGCATGACTTGTGCATATTAGTGTATATATGTTACCCTTTCACTTACAAGTTTAAAAAGCTATGGTCATTGTTAACAAGACCCCTTGCCTGAGTATTTAAATACCCTGATGTGCTGGTGTGGCCGCCACCGATGCCTGAGGGCCAGGCGTTTGTGAGCTGATGGGTAGCTTGAAAGCGGCCTTCGTGGAGTATCTGTAGCGTGGGAATCGGCCACTTTCCCAGCAAACCACTGCCTTTACCCATCATATTCAAGGACAAGATAACCAGTAACTGCTCATAGTACTATGTCTGAAAAATCCGAATGAAGCCATCATTTTTATAGCATCTGGCTTTTAATTTATGTATTCGTTCGGCTTTAAGATCCTGAGATTTTATCCATATCTCTTCCTTTATAAAAATAGTCTTAGATTATGTCGTTAATATACCTGTTTCTGTCTTTTGGTATATTTTTGCATACTTCCGAGGTACATGCCCTTAGCCAGGAATTGAACCCGAGACCCTTTGGTTCTTGGGCCGACGCTCTAACCACCGAGCAACCGGCCAGGGCCATCAGTTAATTGAATATGTATCTCTAAAAGATAAGGAGTCTTCACACATAAGTGAAGTAAATGAACCCATTTAAAATTTTTAAATTTTAGTATCAAACAGTACTTACGTTATCTCCTTTGTCTACTTCCCCCCAAATTTATGTCTTTGAATTGGGAACATATAAGGGCCATCATACATTGCAGTTGGTTGATAGGTTTCAAATCTCCTTTCCTATGTAGGTTACCCTGCCCCCATCCCTCTTTCTTCTTTTTTCTGTGCTCGTTGTTTGTTGAAGAAATTGGCTTGTGTGACCTGTGGCGTTTTCTACAGTTTGGATTTGGATGAGTGGATCTCCATGGTGGTGTTTAACGTGGCCTTCTGTTCCTTGAATTTCTTGTGAATTTTAATTAGTTCCAAATGCTTATTCAGATTCCGGTTCGTTTTTTGTTGTGATTTTTTTTTAGTCATGTTTCATCGTTGGTGACCCGTTCATTCATCAAGAGGCTCTTAATGTCTGGTTGTCTCTTTTGTGATGCTCGCAGGCGTTAATGATTATTACCTAGATCCATCGGTGGTTCGGGGCTGTGAAATAGCACTCACTTTTCATTTGTTAGCTATAGTACTTTCTGAAGATATCTCCCCCTAATCAGCGAGTAGGTGACTAGTGTACAAGATACATTTTGTTTCCCCTCCTTGATTACTAATATTCAGAGTAAGGAGCTGGTTTTGTGATGCCATCCTGAGATGACAAGTGCCTTGTTTTGTTTTCATTATTATGCAGTCACTAGGGGCCTGGTGCACAAATTCATGCACCAGCCCACCCCGACCGGGGCCCATTGGGCTGAGCTGGTTGTGGGGGAGGGGCTGTGGGCAGTTGGCCGTCCGGCCCTGTCCCGGATCGGGGTGTTGGGGGCCGATCAGGGGCAGGGCCGGCTGGGGTTGGGGGCCGATCGGGGTCTGGATCAGGCTGGTTGGCTGCTGCAGTGCACGTCATAGCCACCAGTCGTTCCGGTCTTTGTGGTTGTTCCGCCGTTCAGGTCGCTGGGCTTTTATGTATATAGATGGCTCTAGACCCACTTGGTTTGTTCTCGTCATCGGCAGCGTGGTTCTTCCCGATGTTCTAACGCGCGCTTGCTGCCGGGGCCTCTCGGGTCGCTTCTGGTTTCTCCTGACCTGGTCCTAGTAGTTTCAGTTAGCGCCTCTGCCACCCGGTATTGCAGATGTCCTGGGTATCTTACACCCGGTATTGCACCCTGTATGAATCTGCCCGCACCCAGCACCAGGCAGCCATTTCTTGAAGGAGAAAGGGTATTGGGAGATGACAGTGTGGGCACCTACCCACTTAACAGAGAGGGAGCTGAAGCCGTGCAGTTAATGGATCTGCTGGAGTCTTTTAAACCTGGTGTAATGTCAGACTTCTTATCTAAGTATTTCCCCCTAACTTTTTAACTAGCAATTGAAGCTATGAAATAAAATTAAAACGCAAGGCATTAAAAATGGGTGTTGTTTCTTGCTGTTTAGATTGCAACACAAATAGTATTTTAAGATTGCAACACAAATAGTATTTTGAGATTCAACACAAATAGTATTTTAAATCTCCGAATTACAGAATCGTAAATGCAATTAGAATTAACAAAAGGAAGACATTTATTTTGCTTTTGAAGAGTGTTATCTTTATGACCTAAATTTATAGCATCTACCACATTTTGCCAACTAATGTATACTTTAAAAATGAGGTTCAAAATCTATACAAAAATTGCATTTTAAGATTTTATTTTGTCCCAGTTGGTGTGGCTCAGTGGTTGAACATGGACCTATGAACCAGGAGTCGTGGTTCGATTCCTGGTCAGAGCACATGCCTGGGTTGCCGGCTTGATCCCTAGTATAGGGCATGTAGGAGGCAGCTAATTAATGAGTCTTTCTCACCATTGATGTTTCTATCTCTCCCTCTCCCTTCCTCTCTGAAATCAATAGAAATATATATATTCTTTAAAAAAGATTTTATTTTGACTCCCTAGTCATTGGTAGTTGGTATTTTCTTGGGCATGTAATCTATTTGGTAATAAACTCTTCAGTAGCTATGTGAACTAGCATTTCCAAATAATATATTTTCCAGCTTACCAAGATATGGTATATAGGTCTATATTTATCCAGAAATAATGCAGATTCTTGTTGCCAGTGTTCTTTCCACCACAGCATTTTATAGGATTCCTGTGGACAAGAAATTAATGTAGTTCATGGTGTATTTGTATCTGTAAAGTAGAACTTGCTCGCTGGGAACACTTTAAAAAGAAAGGATCTGCATAAATGTTATGTGCATAGCTAGTAATTTTGAACAGTCATTGCACTGCTGGCAGGTATTTTTGCTTGGATGAGAGCTGCTCTGGCTCTTTGCTCCAGTAAGACACACAATCGCATTCTCGATGGCGGTGTCTGCTAGCGCAGCCGGTTGTTCCCGTCATTTCTGATGCTTCTGTTTCTCTCTTTCGATGTGTGAGAAGCACTGACTCTTCAGTACTCACTGTGACAGTTCATTCTCGCACAGCATTTAAAGCAGTCCGATCTCTTAGCCTGATTTAAAACGTGTTTCCTTCTCTTCTCACGAGGCCCTCGCTACAATTCGGCTCCTTGACGTCCTGTGTGAGATGACCGCCAGCACCGACCTGCTCGGCTACCTGCAGGGCTACCCCGGCTTGCTGGAGAGAGCCGTTGGTGAGTGAGCCGGCGCACGCCGCCGTTTTTAATCGAGAAATCTCTCACTTTTCATACTGTAATGTCAGTTCAAACACGGGTCTGTAATTTTCAGGGTATTGTTACATTTCTGAGATTTGGGGGGATGTTTTTTCTCGGAGGAATTACGGTGTTTTGGTAACAGCTCAGGCTGTTGCCCCTGCCCTGCTGTTTAACTCCGGCTGCCTCAGCAGCACGTGAGGGTCCCAGTGCCTGCCGCACAGGGCCCGGGGGTGTCTCATCGCCAGGGCCTGCAATGATGAGGGGGCGCGGTTTCGATGATGATAGCATTTTTAATATCACTGTAGTTTTACCAAATTTGTTAGTAAAAATTTTCCTAGTTACATTTATGGGGCGCGAAGAATAGTGCCTTACACAGTTATTGTGTCTTTGATGTTGATAGAAAACTAGAGGCCCAGTGCACGAAATTCGTACACTGGTAGGGTCCCTAGCGGCTGCCCGGGTACTCCCTCCCTTCCCCTGGCTGCCTGCCACCACAGCTGCTGGCCAGGGCCTCCCTCCCTTCCCCCGGCCAGCCCCGCCCCCTGGTCGAGGGGACAATTTGCATACTATGCTTTTATTGTATAGGATTGTTTTTAAGCAAGAAGCCAGTGTGTGAAATATTACCATCTTTGCCAAAAAACTGTTTGCAAAATAATTCAAGTGGAGCCTGCTCCTTGTGGTTAGCCACGCTTATGCTGCTGCTATTCACTGGCTGCTACGTGTTTCTTTAGAAAAGGTTATAATTATTCTGGAGACTCAGATGCCAAGCAAGATGAATTTGGATCTAAATGGGTAGACGAGTTCTCAGTGAGCTCTAGACAATAGTTAGAATCTCATATCGGTGTTTTATTTTTGAATTCAGTGCTTTTAGTGATCATTAAAACACCACAGACCTGGGAAGCGAGTCATTGTGGAAGAGCATGCGTTAGGAGTCCGGGCAGGCACAGGCTGCCATCTCGGCTCTGAAATCACTAGCTTCTCTGAGCCTGATTCCTTCATTATAAATTGGGAGAGAGACAACTAACTGCCTTTAATAGGCTGGCTGAGCTGGTTAAATGAGATAGTGCGCCGGCACTCAAATACAGCGGCTTCTCCTCGGCTCTTACGGCGGCTCAGACAGTCTGACGGTATTGATCAGCTCTTCTGAATTAGCCCAACGGCACCTGGAGGGCACGTGCCGCCGTCTGATTGCCTGGCCAGAGGGACACCCGTGCTCCCGGCTGTGTGGTGTGGCTCCTCACAGACAGCGGGTGTCCTGGACGCAGCTGACTGGGGGCCCTCAGCCGTTCTCCCCCAAGAAGCTGAGATTGGAAAGCTTTTTCTAAGAAAGATGGTGGGAATGTTCAGCTAACTTTTCTTTGTGGATAAATGGAAAGCCCAAGTTGGGGTCGTCATGATGGCTTATGTCCCCAAAGCCAGTCATGAAAAATTTTAGAGCAAAAATAGAAGAGCCTTTTAATCATTATTTAAAGGAAGCTTTCAGCACTCTGCCTGTATTTGGTTTTAATCCATGAACATAAATTAGATTCGTTTATGGAAAACTAGTACAACATACTAAAGCGTTTCTGTGGAAAATGAAGTTTGTTGTTTTCCTCACAGATCTTTTACGGTTGATTCATGTAACTGCCAACGACACCACAAACATCTTCAGTACCTGTGCTTGCATAAGGGCGGACGGGGACGTCGCAAACATGGTTGAGGGCTTTCGGTCTCATCTCATTCGTCTGATCGGAAATATGTGTTACAAGAATAAAGATAACCAAGACAAGGTAAGACTGTTTCTTACTGTGTATCAGACATATGTGACTTCATTTAGAACAGGGGTCCTCAAACTTTTTAAACAGGGGGCCAGTTCACTGTCCCTCAGACCGTTGGAGGGCCGGACTATAGTTTTAAAAAAACTATGAACAAATTCCTATGCACACTGCACATATCTTATTTTGAAGTAAAAAAACAAAACGGCAAAAACACCCGCATGTGGCCCGCGGGCCGTAGTTTGAGGACGCCTGATTTAGAATATAATATTTAAAATCAGAAAATAATCAACTTTTTTGGCGTGAAAGCTTACAGCGCTTAGAAAGTAGCTTGAGATATGTGTATGTGTGTATATATATATTCCCACAGATAAACATCAAAGGCCATAATTATTTGTATTAGGGTTTGTATTTTTGTAATTTGCATTGTATTTGTCCTTAGTGTGTTTGAGTCAGTCTCCTTTCTTATAAATTGTTGATCTTCGTCCTAAGCCTATGCATTTAAACAACCTAATGTCCTTAGACAATAGTCAATAAAAGCAGGTATTTAAAAAGCAGGTATTTAGAAATTGTCAAACACATAGTAGACACAATAAACAGTAGTTATTACTTTTTTAATCCTCAGCCGAGGACATGCTTAGAGAGAGGAAGAGAGGGAGAGAGAGACACTGATCAGTTGCCTTCCGTATGCTCCCCGACTAGGGATCAAACCCACAACCCAGGCATGTGCCCTGACCGGGAATCGAACTGGCAGCCCCTCAGTGCATGGGACGATAATCAACCACTGAGCCGCTCTGGCCCGGCAACAGCAGTTACTGACATTATCTTAAGAAAAAACAGATACATTTTAATTTATCTCTGTGCCCTACGTTTTGGATTATAGCGACATAAGCATTTCTTCTAGGAATTTTGAAATGAATATAATATTATATCAATAACATGAGAAGGCAATAAAAATGATGGCAGGAGAATTAGACCACATGCTTCATGTTGAACTACTGCCTGTATCTTCCTAACACTTTAAGTGGCGTTTGTTTTGCTCCATCAAATATTGAATATATGTGTGGCAGATTCCACTCTTCAGGCATGGCCACACAGGTACCTGTCATTCTGCGTGTATTCCTGCCATGTGAATGGGGATGACTAGAGCTCTTGGACTACTTGGAACAACAGAACGTGGCAGGAGCGGTCCAGCCCCGTTTCGGTGGTGGCCCACACTGCCTGGCGGCCCCGTTGCCCGCCTCACAGAAGCCGTCACCATGTCAGAGCGGATTCCCTGCGGTCACCGTGCCGAGAGTTGCCAAGTCCACGTGCAGCAGCCCTGGAGGAGGAGAGGCAGTAAGGAGACAGAAAGAGACCAGTTCGAGGAACGAGGCATCAGACACGTGAGCGAGACACCAACTCGGAAGTGACTAACCTCGGTTTCCTAGTGCCAGCTGATGCCCCGTGAACAGGAGCAGCCTGCCCAGCAAGCTCTTCCTGAGTGCACCGCCCACAGCATTGTGGGAAAAAGGGAAAATCTGGGGGGATTAAGTTGTAGGTTCTGCTTTGGTTAATGGCCCTGTGAGCTACTACCGGACCGATCTTCCCACAGATAATAACTAGAAACTCTGGACAGAAGACAGCTTTGTGAAGACACTCTAAGTGGAACCAAACGGCAGATTCTGAGGTGAATTGACACGGAAGAAGGCACAGTGTGTGTGTGTGTGTGTGTGTGTGTGTGTGTGTGAGATGCAGGGCAGTTAAAACTGATGGAAATCTACAGACCTTTTGCTTAAGGAATGAAGGACAGTTTGAAGCAGCCACAGCCATTGGAAGGTGAAGGAGGTAATCCTGGAAAGGATAAAGCAAGTCCTCCGTGCTAACGGCCTACATCCCTGCTGATGCCTGGATCATGCGTGTGGGTCAGGCACCACGCAGCTAAGCGAAGGATGAAATAATCGTATTGAGATTTGAACGGTCACCCTAAAGAATTTACAGTTAAGGTCCAACTAAGATAATTGCCGGCTAAAACAATGTAACAGTTTTTAGAGCAATGGAATGCCGAGTTTCCACAACATAGCACTTGCAACGGCCAGGATCCAGACTCACTAGCACACAGGGAAATCCTCAAGAGAAAGAGATCATTAACAGAGATGGACTATGTGATAACACAAATGTTAGGTTTAGCAGACAAGGAGTTTAAAGCATTTATAACTGTGATCAAGGATGTAAAGGAAAATATCCTCTTAATGCATGGAAAGATATCGTGATTCAAAGAAATAGAAACTATAAAAATACGAACCAAATGGGAATTCTAAAACTGAAAAATATAGCATCCAAATTAAAATTTAAAAATGTTGACTGAATGTGTTTAACAACTCAATGGAGATGACAGAGTAAAGAGTCGGGCCCTAGCTAGTTTGGTTCAGTGGATAGAGCATTGACCCATGGACTGAAGGGTCCTGGGTTCGATTCCTGTGAAGGGCATATACCTCGGTTGCAGACTCCATCCCTGGCCCTGGTTGGGGCTCGTGCGGGAGGCAACCAGTTGATATGTGTCTCTCACATCGATGTTTCTCTCTTTCTGTCTCTCCTCCCTTCCACTCTCTCTAAAAATCAATGGAAAAATATCCTCAGGTGAGGATTAACAACAACAACAACAAATGTTGGTGTATGTGGAGATAGATCAATAGAAATCATCTAGTCTAAAGAACAGAGGAGAGAAAGATTGAAAATAAAATCTTGATGCTAAATTTCAGGGCAATGTGTGTGCAGCATTTGATAACTAGAATAATTCCCAGCACAGGCACAGAACCGTATGCCCGGCAACCTGTTTTTTATTGTGTGTGTACACTGTTTCGACTCCTCCTCATCTTCAAGCAGGTATGAGTGGAAGACCACTAATCCCCCTTGGAAAATTACTGGGCTCATGTTTGTAAGAGAAAGTTTATACAGAATAGAACTCTTTACCTCTTTAATGACCAAGACTGTCTTTCTCGAGGAGCACAAAGGAGGTGTTTTTTCTTGTGTTTAACTGTTCTTTTGTTGCTGCTTTGGATTGGCCTCTTATAGGAATAAAATGTAGTCACCCTTCAAAGGCTTATGGAGTGACTCACTGAAGTCAGGCTCAGCTTGCACCCTGAGTAAACATGGAGTGTGTCCAAGGCTGCCCCGGGGGCCGCGGGCGCCCAGGAAGACCACGGTGCCCCTGCCCGTGGGCCGTTGCTAATGGCTCTGTGAGTTCTGAGCAAACACTCGAGGCTGGGAAGGAGCTCGCTCATTGAGGAGCGGAATGCCTCCGTTTCTCCACTTTCCTACCTGAGCCGACAAAGGCCTCCAGCGAAAGCATTACCTCGGGGGTTTGTTCTCCTCCCCAAGAACCAGACACAGCAGCACAGTCTTTTTCTGAGTGTGCTGGAAGCTTCTTTGTTCTCGCCGTCAAATCCTGATTGCAGCTGGTGTTGCAGATGTTGGCTCTGCTCAGTCAAAGGAAGGAGCTCACTGGCACTCAGATGCCTTTGGTTCTGATTTTGGAGAAGCGGTGATTGCATAGCCCAGTGGTTGGCAAAGTGCGGCTCACGAGCCGCAGTTTGCCGCTCTGTTGACTAATGAGTTTGCCGACCACTGGCCTAGCCGATCTTGATCGCCAGCTAGTCATTCTCGTTGTATCGCCGGCAGGGATGGCCCCGCTCCTGCCCACACAGGGGCCTGAAAGGAAACGGAGCTCTGTCTCTGCTGAGACTGAAGATGGGAGCGAGGGGTGTGCCATCTGATTGAGGTCCTCCTTCCCGCGGAAGGAGCCGGGCCGCGGGCCGGGTTAGTGCCTGTGGGCCCAGCGTGTGCTCGCTGGGTGACGGGGTTTGCCATGGAGTCTTTGCTGTTGGCCCTGCAGAGCAGGTTCTGCTCACCGCACTCAGGGAGAGCCATTCGGCCTGGGAGGTGCGGGTCTGCGAACGCAGGCTGTGTGACAGCGCGGGCTCCCCGCCCCGGACCGTGGCCTCATTCGGGGGCTTCCGGGGAGGACCTCATCACGGACTTCAGACTGACGGTGCGGAGGGCTGGTGTGCTTGGGTCGCCAGGCCCGCCAGGCCTCTCACGCCCCAGCTCGGTCCAGGCTGGCGCTCTGGTGATGAGCACATCCATGCACGTCTCCGTCCCAGTTCCTCCCTCTTCCCAGGCGCGTTCCCAGCGTGGGGGCCTTGGCTGGCGGAGATGGGTGGGCGTCTCCATCAGTGAGCCTGTCACTCTAGGAGCGTCTAGACGCCATCCTTGCCTCTGAACTGGGATTCCAAAATGATCTCTGACACATGACCTGATTCTCTGCGGTTTGCTCAGAAGTCAGTTAAGCCCCGCGGGGTCTCTGTGCTTGAAGCTCATTGATTGCACGGTGTGGTGCCCACCCGGAGAGCACCCTGCCACACCGCTCTCAGCTCATTGTGCCACGTGACGGCTCTGGACAAGGCCGGGAGGGTAGTTATCACCCTGCTTTAAAGGAAGAGACCCAGACAGGCAGCGATGGAACTCGGCTGCCGTTTACTGAGTGGAAGTGGCTTCGGGCCGCGTGCTCCGGAGCGGACCGCACCTCGCAGGTGAGCTCCCGCCGGAGCGCGAGCAGCTCCGACACCCGCGCTGGGAGACCTGTCGGGCCGGAGCAGGTGAGCGACGCCATCCCCTGGGCCAGCTGTGCCGGGAGCAGCCCTCAGGCGCGGAGCTGGACTCCAGGAGCTCCACGGGCCTGGGAAGGGTGATGCCCTGCCCTTGTGTGCGTGCCCTTGGGCTGTCCGCCAGGGCGTGGAGGTGCCGCGCCCGGATGGAGCGGGCCGGCTGTGGGTGTCACCGGCTTCCCAGTGAGCTCGGAAGTCGGCACACACGGCGGGCGGCGGTGCGTCCCGAGTTGTAAGTCCAGCTGGTGCCGGAGTCCCGCAGGCAGGCGCTCCCGCTGACTTCCGTTCTTCGCTGTGCTGTGCTCCTCAGCGCATCTCCTTGCCCGTCTGCAGTGATTAGCTTTCCTTTGGGCCGGAATGGAGAGCCTGGCGGGGTTTCTGCGGGGAGAGGCACAGGGTATCATGCTGCAAACATGGAGAAGCCTTCTTTGGCTTCTTGGTTAGAATGAGGAATGTATGGTTTGCTTTTTCCTTCCCCATTCTTCTTTTCTGTGCTATTGTCATAAATTCTTTAAGTGAATGCTTTATTAGGGAAATAAACCAAACTTTTTTTTTCTTCATAAAACTGCATGCATTCTTTCCACAGTGGGCAGGCAGGTGACCTAGTTTATCCCAGAGAAGTTGTCTCGGCTGAGATGAGCTGTCCAGGTTTGGGCCTGAGTCCTCTCCGCCGGAGGTTCCTTGGAGGCGCTGTTCAGGTCTTCTCCTCCCGATAGGAAGATTCTGCGCGTGCACGTGTGTTTGATCCCATGTGTCCAAACATGCACACACAGCTTTCAGTACAGGCATCGCTTCGTTTTAGAAATAAGTTGGTGCTGTGTGAGAAGTTCATTGTGTAAACACAACTGTTTGTCCACTTTGATCCAAAAGTATCTGTATGAAGTAGGTGTCATTTACATACGTGAGAAACCTCTGTGATGCATTCTTCATCAGAAACGTTTTACCTCTTGTGCTGTTCCCAAGATTAAACTGTGCCTGCCACACAGTAGGGTCCAGTAAAGTTTTCTTGAATGAGGTTTGTTTTTAAAATATTTGTTGAGTGTCTGGTGCATACTGAGCAGTTTTAGGTTCTGAAAATACACAGCCAGTAAAACACAACCCCTCTTTTCAAGTAGTCTGTATTTTACTATAAAATATCCTGACTGCATTTGCAAACAAAGACGTGATAAAAATAAAGTAACTTTTTTAAGTGAAAATTAATGTTCCTCTAATTCTGGGTATTCACAAAGCTTGAAGTAGCTCTCACATTCCCGGGTCTGTGTACATTGCTTTCCTCCTAGCGGCCTTCTCGGAGGAAGTAAGTGAAAGCAAATATGAGCACTTTCTTCAGGGGAGAATCATTTTTTTTCTTGTCAGTTTCAACATAAATGCTTTCTGAGTTGATTTCTCTTTTGTTGGACTTGGTCAGGAGTGGGGTGTTTCTGTGCGGACACAGCACCGTTCCACTCCGTTCTCAGCGCTGGGGAGCTTCGCAATGGCAGGGCCGTGGCCTCTCGGCTGTTTTCCTCTGTCAGAAGCGAGTTGTATAGAATTCAGCACATTGATTTGAAGATTGAGTGTATAGGCAAGATCTGACTTGCTGAGAATTCCACTTTCTTTTGTAATGTAATCCCAGTTCAAGAAATATGTCAAAATTCATACATCAAGCTGTCACCATTTGCTTCCTGAACCTGCAGTTCCTGTTACAGTAAATGAAATTAAAATTCCTATCGGGAGGACACATCTGGGGGGGGGGGGTGAGTTTGTTGCAGCTGTAAATTTTTTTAAGGCCCCAAAGACCCTTTTCTGTATCTTGTTGTGGAGTAATCAGCTTATTCTTTTGCAGAAAAGGTGTAACGTTATTTAAAAGGAAGGAACATGCTAAGTACCAGTATGGGGATAAAATGTAACAAGGTACAGTGTCATTGCTGTGCCTGTTGCCTACTGACTAGGCTTCAGTGTGAAAGCACTAACTGCTGCTCCCGGGGCCCCCTCCGCTCGCTCACTAGGCTGCAGGCTCCGTGAAGGGGGACACGGGTCTGGCCCAGCACCTGCCCGCGCTGGTGTGGCCTGTGGGCGAGCGCCCCCTTTCACTGATGAACCAAAGCCTCCGAGTAGCTCAGTTCCTTGCCGGGGGCGACATCAAGCTGGATGCTGACTCTAGAGCCAGGCTTTCCCTGCGGTGTCCCCCTTCACCAAAGACAGACATCCGAGCTTGCCCTTCGAGAGCTCTGACCAGCTTGGTGGAGTTCTTAGCCGGCCGGACACCTTTGGTAAAGCAGCGCTCGCGGGACTGACGGAAGTGGTTCCTGACAGCGATTGCGTCTTAGTTCCCGCTGGGCTGTCCTCCGGGCTGACCTTCTGGGCGGTCTGCCTGCCTTGAGGTGCGGAGGGAACGTGGCAGGGACGCGCACATTGCTGAGAAGCACAGTTACGGGGCCCCGGGGCCCAGAGGAAGCCTCGGGGTCCCTGGGCCATGGCGATGGGGCACGTGGTCAGGGCCTGGAACCCCTTTCTTAGCTGCGCTCGGTGCTCTTGGCTGTGCCGCGTGGGGAGCGGTGGACGACGGGCTTCGGTGGCGTTTAACAGTGACAGTGATTATGTCCCAGGATCCACGGCAAGAAGTACCCGAGACTCAGGCGGGCCACGTCTGGGCGCCGCATCTGTCCCGATGGAAGTACAGAATCTGTTTTCAGACTCATTCTTTGTTTGTTGCTAGCCCTATCAAAATCTCCTGAAGGAAAAAAGACAGAAATTTGGAAAAATGAAAAGAATTGGGGAATGGCTTTAACAGTATTATTTTTTAAAGCGAAACGCTCGACGATGCACAGAAGTGGACAGGCTGGTGGAGGGAAACAGTCCGCGGAGAAGCTAACGTACAGGGTGGCCCCGTGACCCGGAGCAAAGGAGAGCTGGTGATAAAGGGACGGGATAAGTAGCTCGCCTCGCCCGCCGCAGACCAGCAGAGGCCGGGGCTGAGGCAGACAGATGTTAGAGATGGAGCCTGAACCCTGTACCGGCATCCATCGGTTTTTCAGAGTAAGCAAGAATGTTTTATAAGTTAGAAATAATAAGGATGCCCTAGCTGGTTTGGCTCAATGGATAGAGCCTTGGCCTGCAGACTGAAGGGTCCCAGGTTCAATTCCGGTCAAGGGCACATGCCCAGGTTGCGGGCTCAATTTCCAATAGGGGGCGAGCAGGAGACAGCCAGTCAATGATTCTCTCTCATCATTGATGTTTCTATCTCTCTCTCCCTCTCCCTCTCTGAAATCAGTAAAAATATATTTTAAAGAAAGAAATAGAAGGGTTATCATAGATTTGAAAATAAATGGGGGAATGGGCTTAAATCAGCCCAAATAGGTTTAAACCTGGGTCTGTTAAATAATAGCTGGGTGACCTTGAGCTGATTAGTTAGCCTCTCCATGACTCAGTTTACTCAACCCAGAACAGTCATTTCAGTCATCATGGCCACGTGGGTGAGGCGTACCTGAGGTCAGGGTGTACGACGTGCCCCGCACGCAGTCCAGTCGGTGAGAGTGACGCTCACCGCAGCCTCGTTTCCGTCGTTGGAAATGTCCCGGTGACGGCACAGGGTCTGCACCACGCTCACGGTGCCACGGGCAGGGGAGGGCCGAGCCGGGCACGGCACGCTGCCAGGACGCCTGCTTCATGTACTCGTGTCTGTTGTATGTTTGCTTACGGTCCGCAGGTGTCTGGGTGGGTGGCGGGGTGACCGAGGAGCGCCCGGTGACAGTGGCAGCAGGCCCCGCTGCTGGTGAGGTGGAGGATTGGGGTGTTTCTTCCGTATACTTTTTGCGGTCTTTGTAGTGAATGTGAGGCACTTTAACAATAAGAAGAAGGTACTAGTAAAAAGGGAATCCCGCTTTTCTCTGATCGGAAGCGAACTGCTGGGTCATCAGTGCCTGGAGGAATTCTCTCTTTTGCCTCCATCGAAGTCCGCCTTCCTTGGCCAGGGCCTGGGCTTTAGCAGGTATAACTTTAATTAGATTTTTAATTGAAAGATTTTAGAAACTAAAACATTAGCATAAGACCTGCTAACAAACAATAGCTGAGCTGGGGATGGTAAGTGGTGGTGGTGATGGTGGTGGTGGGTGTGGGTGAGAGAGAGAGAAAGAGAGAGATTAGGAGGGAGAAAATAGACTGTTACAGCATTGTTTTCCCCTTTTAAGGGACAGAGTTTGAATGGGACCCTTTCGGTCAGGTGTTCTGACTTGGGACCCTTGCTTTGCTGAGCGCGTGTGTGTGGAAGAGCCCTCCGAGGCTCTGACGTTGGGAAATGTCTCCTGTCTCCCCGGGCTCATTTCTCTGGTTAAATGAGGAAAGTGCTCCTGGTTCATATGTTGGAGAGTTCTCGCCTCTTCTAAGAAAATGAAACGGACCTGCCTGTCACACATCTGAAGCAGTTTGATCTCTAGCATATTTAGTTGTGTGTGTGTTTTCCCGGCAGCACTGAAAATTAAGAGGATCAAAGTCACGTTCCAATAAAAGACTTTTTTCATCAGCACCAGAAGTCGCTCTCCCTCCCCTCCTGCCCTCCCTACCCCCCGCCTAAAGCCTCTGTGCTTCTTGTTCTGATAGAGTTTAATTTCATACCCATCACATCCTGAGGGACCAAGAGTGAGATTTAGTCTCAAGCTGGCGGCTTCCAGTCTGAATGTAAATCTGCTGCTGTGCTGCAGTTAGAGTCGGGGACCGGGCTCAGACACTGCGAATGGAAAGGGTCTGCCCTAGGCTGCTCCGAGGGTTCCCGGGGGGGGGGGGGGGGGGCAGGTGTAAAAAGGATTGTTGGTCTCATGGAGTAGAACATGGGGGTGTGAAAAGTACTCAGTAGCAGCCCTAAGTGCCTGGTGTGAGTGGCTCCCTGGGGACCTTCAGGGAGAGCCTCTGGGGCCGAGGATTTAAAGGGTGAAGGAAGGCAGGCCGCGGGGAGGGCGTCCTCCAGCAGTGACCTCTCCCCGTGTGGTGTCTCCGGCTCTGAGGGCAGAGCCTCGGGCTGTGAGCGGGCAGCACCGCGGGAGGGAGCCAAGAGGGGAAGGTGGGTCCCTGCAGGCCTCCCCGCCGGCGAGCACAGGCCCCGCTGGCTCCTTGTTGCAGAAGACCAAGAAGACCCAGGACGCTTCTGAGGAAGTAGGAGGGACACTGTTTACTACGCCGGCGGGCTCGGAGCGGCCTTCCAAACCTGAGTGAAGGAACACGCATGGGCCCTCCCTTATATCTCCCTCCCTGTGCTCTTTGTCCCACAAGCATGGATTTGCTTCCGGTCCTTTTTGAGGGCCTTGCAAGAAGGCCCCAGGTGTTGGGGGTCTCCAGGCCGTATCTGAGGGTCTGGCCCAGCATCAGAGCTAACAGCCCTCCCTCTGGGCAGTGCACTGTCCACAGTCCAATGGCCTCTGTAGCCGGTTCTGCAAGCCCAGTGTCTGGGAAAGAGGCAGTGACTTAACCATACGTCATCAGGAATGTACACCGAGCTTGCTGACTTGGATTCAGGTCACTAGCCTCCACATATGAGGGTTACACTGGAATTAGCCCTTTTAGCCTCCTCATCCTCGGGCGGCTCAGGGGCCGGGAATGCCGGTGCAGGACCCTGCTGGCCACGCAGCCCTCGGCCGCTGCGGGCAGGTGCGCTGCCCGCGTGGGCGCAGGAGCTGGTCCTTTCTCCACGGCCCGCCCAGCCCCGTTTCCCATCACACGAACAATCCCACTATCAACCTTCCATGGTCCTCAGTCAGATCTATGTCAAGTGCACGGACACGTCGGGGGGAAACGTTTTAAACGTGTCCATGTTTATGGGACACATTTTCGTCTTTTCCTGAGATCCAACGTGGTGAGATGGTGAGGGGAGACCCGGCCTGCCTCCTGGCGAGGCCCACGCGCTGCCAGGCCTGGAGCTGCCTGCTCGCTCCCACTGGTCATGCTGCCACTAGTGGGCGCTTGTCTAATGGGAGAAAAGGCACAGTTACCTGGGCCACTTATTTAGATAGAAGAATGGAAATTGTAAAACTTCAGACCCTGGAAAGGGACATTGCGTCTGGAATGAATGCCAGGTAAAGTGCATCTACAATGAATCGCCACGGGAGAGGCCAGCACATACGGGCTGACTGGGCACAGGCGTGTGAGCCCTCTGTGGACACTAGCGTGTTTCCTAGAGTGGGCAGGATCATCATCCCATCTTACAAATTTGTAAACTGAGGCCCATCAGGGTTAAATAATTTGCCCAAGATCACACGCAGCCAGTCGGGGAGAGCCACGCAGGAACCAGGAGGCCTGGCTCCTGCCCAGGCTCCGCGGCCTCCCAGCGCCGGCTCCTCTCCCTGATGGGCCGCACGGTGCCGGCCAGGCCTGGGTGATGCTCCTCGGGGACGTGGCCGCCACGGCACGAAGGGTCCCTCCAGCTTTCTAGTCGATCGCAGACTCGGTTTCCGTGTTGCACGTGAAGGCAGGCGGGGTGTCCGACCCGGCCTTTCGGGTGCGCACGTACAGGCGGCGGTCAGGGTTCTTGCTTAACCAGACTGTTTATGATTAACTGGTACTCTGCAGCCTTGACTGACACTTTCAAACAGACATCTTTCTTAAGATGGTGTCTGCTGACATATACTATAGATACATATATAAGCAGAGAATATGTGTTCTTTAATTAAAGAAAAACAGTAGATTATTGTCATTAAAAGAAAACGGCAAAATAGCTGTGACGACCTTCTTAAAGGCTATTTCCCGGATTTGTGTGACTGGGAGTTTCTGGGGAGGCTTTGGGCCGCGTTCCGGGCGGGCCCTCTGCTAGACCCGCAGGCGGCCGCTGAGTGGCATCAGCAGCGACTGTGTGGGGGGTGGGGGGGGGTACAGTTGTCCTTTTGTGGCTGAACTGTTTGTGTTGTTGTGCCTCTTATGTTACAAATCCTTCCCCATGTGGCTCTCAGCTCATGTTTCTCTCCAGCATTTGAATAATTGGTTTAACATGAGACTGATTTCTGGGGATGATTCATCGCTATTTACTCGGTAAGATTCGGTGGCAGTGTTGAATTTACCCACTGGAAAAATCCAACAGGTAACTTAAAAAAGAAATCATTTCTTGGCAGAGGTGGGGGCCGGAAGGGGTTGGAGCTGAGTTTCCTTCTTTTCATCCGGTCAGTGCCCGAGAGCGGAGGCGAGGGCCACCCTGAGACGAACGCTTCAGGCGTCCTCTAAAGCGGATCGCCGCCTTCTGTGGCAAGGCATGACTTTGGTCTGCACCTGCGCTCCAGAGCGGACAGCCTGGGGCTTGGGGTGCAGAGGGGGAGGCTGGGGCGGCTGAGCAGGCGGTGGGTGGGGGGTGTTGACAGGAAGAATCAGACTGGCAGGCTCGGAGCAAGGCTGCTGCGGGCGTGTCTTGCCTGCTGGAATTTCAACCCCGGCAACTTTCAGCGTCACCCTCCTTCCCAGCCCCCACCCAACATCTCAGAGCTCCAGTGCCCACAGGGAGTGCCAGCTGCTCTATTCCATGCCACGGAGGCGCTGTGGCGAGCCCTCCGCTGCCCGCTGGGATGCTGCCTCTGTTTCCCCCGCAGTTCCAGCAGCTGCGCCAGGAAGCCGGAGGCTGGGGGCGGGGCAGGGCCCTAGTGCAGTCAGATTTAGAACTGTGTTCCCTGGGGGGTCCTGGGAGGATGTGTTCCAGAAGGGAGGCGGGTTCACCGTGTGTCCTTCCTGTGTCTGCCGCGGGCGGAGCTGGGTTTAGTCTTGAGAAAGCACTCGCTGGGCAGCGCCGCTGAGGAGGCTCCGGGCTCACTCTGCTGACCTTGTGGCCACACTGTGCTTAGAATTCTCATGGAAAGGAGCGGGTGTTTTGTTCTCTTTTATGCATTATCATCTTTTGTAGTTTTTGTAAACAATTTAGCTTGGATTTATTAGAAAATTAAGCACTGGTACACTTTCTGCAGTCAGTCCTACTCATGGAGGCCACATTCGTTAACTTGGCATTTATCAGATGTCTGTGTATACTGTTTAGTAACTTCATTTAAATTTGTAAAAAGGTGAAAACACTAAGTTGAGCCTTTGTGATGAGATGCACAGATTCACCAGAGTCGGTGGCACGGAGACCGGTGCGGCTTAGCTGCTTGTGACAGAGCAGTGGCGTGGGGAAGGCCGTGTGGCAGTGGGGGGACCCCTGCGCATCCTGCCCCCAACACGCTCCCCCAACACACACACACACACACACACACACACACACCACCCTCATCGCCCTGAGCCGCCGGTGCTCCTGCCTGGCCTTGGCTCCCTCATCTGCAAGTGGGTCCACCTGGTCAGGTTGTTGCCAGAGGGGGTACCCCCGCCGCCCAAGTGTCTGCACAGCCCTCACGCCGGCAGGGTCCTCAGGCCGAACTGCAGGCTCCAGCCATTCCAGGTCCGTGTCGGGGCGCGGAGAAGCCCGCCAGCCTCGCCTTACTGAGATCACACACTTACGGCCGGAGGTGTCGCCATGTAGGTTGAATGTCAGGATTTCTGGTCCAAACATGAGACTCAAATTCCAGATCTTGAAAAGCCCGAGTTCCTGCGGAGCATCACACCGCTTTCCGCTGGCTTCCGCTGTGGGGCATCCACAGCCTGGAAATGCGGGGCTGGGGCAGCGTGTCATGCTCGGCAAGTGGCCTGGGAGAAGTTTGGGGGCTGCTGAGTGTTCCTGTAGGCACGCACCGGCCTGTGTGCTGCGTGTGCACGCGTGCCCTCACGCGAGCAGAGTGCGGGAGCTGTGCGTGGGGCCGTGGTGTGGTCTGCACGCTGCACTCGGGGCCAGCCCGCTGCCGATGCGGCCTCCCCGCCGGTCACTCCCCAGGCCTGGGCCAGGCTGCCGTCTGCGGCTCTTATGGACTCGGCGGCCACAGGACCGCAGTCTGCACGGCTCCGGGAAAGGGGAGACCTGCCTTCCCGGAGCGCTGAGATTCGGTGTCACTTAGATTCCCTGCAGGCAGTGGGTTTCATGTCTTTGATGGTAGCCTGCACCCCCACCGCCGAGCAACGCCCACTGTGCCCGCACCCTGCTCAGTCCTGAGGGCAGGCGTGAGCGGAGCGGCGGGGCCTGGGGGAGGTGCCCGCCAGTGAAGGGGTGCCGTCTGGGAAGTGTGTTTTCAGATGGAGGTGACAGGCGGACCAGGCAGAGGATCCCCTCTTCACGGGCCATGTGCAGCTCGAAGGAGGGGCTCCCCAGGAGGTGGCGCTGCAGACCTTCAGGGTGAGTAGCGTTCAGTACCGCGCAGAGGCCGGGCCGCCTACCTGCTCACACACCGGTCCCCGTGCCTCCGCTTCCTCCTTCCTCTGCACCACGGAGACCGAAGGTGATAGAGCCCCCCCCCCCCCCCCCCCCGCCCCAATTTATACAATGAAATGCACAGATTCTTGATGCTTCGGTAAGTTCCAACATGTGCGTGTACCTGTGTGACTGTTGCCCAGCCAAGGTGTGGAGAACAGTTTCGTCTCCTCATCAGCTGCCCCGTCGGGGCCGCCCCACAGCACACCCTGTGCGGGGCTGGTGGCCCTGGGGAGGAATGAGGAACAGGGTGGAGCCGGCACATTCTTCTCCGAGGTGGAGAGGGTGGTGGCGGTGGGGATGGCTGGGTGCTGATACACCGCATTCCTTTGCTTGGACTTCCCTGGGAGCGGAGCGTGTCCTGGAGGTCCTGGCTCCGTCGAGGCCTGACTCGGGGCCCTTACAGGGAACAGCGAGTCTTGGCCATCTGCAGGTGCCGTTCCGACCGCAGTCACGTGCTTTCCGTCAGTCTCCTCGCAGGCCAGCGCCTCTGAGTGTGTGTGTGTAGACCCAGCTCCCATGGGGTTTATTCAAGCAACGGGGTGATTATTCCACATTCTTCCCTTTAGCTTAGCAGACACCTCCTTAGGGTCTACTATTTGCCAGACTCTGTTAAGCTCTGGGGTTCAACAGTGGAGTCAGGAGCTCTCCTTATGCTCAAGTAGCCTCCACGGCGAGACAGCTACGGCGTGGCGCGGCGCGGCGCGGTCAGACGGGAGGGAGGAAGCCCGGTGGCTGCTCATCAAGACGGGCGCCGGCAGAGGCCTCCGGGAGGAGCAGCGAAGGGCTGAGTGTCACCCTCGGGAGCGCTTTGCGTGCTCGGACCTCTCCCTCAGCTTGTTGGATCCTCTTGTTACTTCCCCCATTTTGCAGATGGGGAAACTGAGGGCCAGAGAAGGTAAATCATGTGCCCACGAGCACACTGCTGTTACGTGGCCTGAGCAAGAAATAAGCCTCCTTAAGCCACTGACATTTTGTGGGTTGTTACTGCAGCATGAACTAGCCTATCCTGACTCTGAGCATGGGTGTGGGGGGATGGGGGAACCACCCAGGAGGGGAAGCATTCAGAGTGGAGGAGGGGCCCTGTGGCCGGGAGGTGGGAAGGAGGAGGGCGGGTGAGTGGGGAAAGACTGAGGAAGACAGGAACCCATGGGCGCTTTCTTTCGGACTTCGGGGTGGGTGGGGGCTGTTGTACTTGATTATTGTTACCTATTGGGAAAGTTAGCCTTTTATTGTTGCCTTAACGTTTCAAGGACTGCCTTACTACTTAGCGTATTTGTATTGGCGGCTGTGAGCAGAGATTAAAACCATTTCAAATACAACGAGGCTGCAGACTGCTTTTCACTCCTCGCGCTCTCCTCGGCCCTAGCGCAGTGCCTGGCCCTGGGCGAGTGTTCTGGACATCGTTAGGAAGGACAAATGAGGGTTCCGAACCAGAATTCCTTTCTCACAGTTCCACTAAGTTCCTGTGTAATGCCGCAGCTGCTGCTTTTTCATTTCCCTGTAACCTTTATAGGAAGCGTAGGCACAAAAATGATCATTGCTAAGATGATAATGCAATATAATAGCTAAAAACGCCTTTAAAAGGTGAAAGTTAATGTAGTGAAGCATTGGAATACATGGGTGCTAGGAAATATTCCCCTTTTGTGAACCTTCTGAATCCAGGGCATAGAATATTTTATATAATTCGTTGCTCTATTTTTTTTTATCATACACCTCTTCCTGCTTTTGCCCAGTCATTATTAGCAATTACATAAAAATCTGTTTTAAGCTACACCCCAGGGAGTAGCAAGAGTTGGTTACTTGTCTAAGTGGTCTTTAATTAAAGTTGGAAAAAATGTAGGCCCTGATGATGGAAATATTTTTAAATGTTGTCTAAAACAGAAGGCTGATTAAGTGTAGTCAGGTTGAAACTGTACTTAAATGGATTAAAGTCTAATCTGGCTTTTTGCAAAACCACATCTGTCTGGGATGATGTAGGTGTGGTCCCCGTTTTAAGCAGGTGGAGGACCAGGTAAGCCTTTAAGAGTCTTCTGACTCCCAGGTTTTTCTCATTTTAAAACAATGTCCTGTTTAAACATACGTTCTTCCTTCAGTGTATGGTTTAAGTGAGCTGAACAACAAAACGTATTCATAAAGGGTAGTATTATGCTCATACCAACTGCCAAAGTGCCGGCTCGACGCTGGGGTAAACAGTAGGTAATTGCCCCCGTCCGCGCTGGCTTGCGCGGTGCACCCCCGGAGCTGGTTCTGGGTTAGCTTCCCTTTGCCTGTCCCCCGGCTGGCCTGTGTCCGCCGAGGGCAGGTCCTTAGCCGCCTTCCCTGTGTGTGCATGGCCCTCGGCGCCTGAGTGCTGCCCCTGCTGGAGCGAGAGGCGGCGGCTGCTGTCCTTTGTCTCCGTGACAGTGACGGCTGGGGAGATCGTATCCGGCAGGAGCACAGACGTGTAAGCACAGACTCCTTTCACTGTGTCCTCTGCATGTTCTGTGCTTCGTGCTGCTCATTACACCTGCGCGCGCGCACACTTCGAATGTGTCTTCACACCCCACTGGTTCCCTAGGAAGAGTGTTCGCACTCTGCTTGGCGCGGCCGTAACCAGAGCGGCCCCCAGGTGGCCGGTGGCCCGCCAGGGCTCTTCCTGCTGGTGCTTGGGGGCAGACGGCGGCTCGTTAGGCGCCGGTGAGCTGCGAGGAGCGGCCCTCTTCCTTAGCCATTAGCCTGTGGTGAAGCGGCTTCACTAGCAGCGTTCCACCGGAGGTCCCCGAGCCGACTGGAGAGGGTAGGCGAAGGCCTCCCTACTGCCGTGAGAGCATGGAGCCTCAGGGGGAGCTGGGGGCCCCCGGGCCTTGGCCACGCCAGCAGGACGCAGAGCTGCCCGGGTCTGCAGGGCCGCAGCCTCCCCGCGCCCTCTGCCTGCTCTTCTCCTGGCCTCCTCTCTCAGACCTTCTCTTGCTTATGGCACCGAGTGGCCGCCTCCCCATCTTCGCCCGGCCTCCCCCCGCCTCTTCGCCCGGCCTCCCCTCGCCTCTTCGCCCGGCCTCCCCCCGCCTCTTCGCCCGGCCTCCCCTCGCCTCTTCGCCCCGCCTCCCCTGGCCTCTGCCTGGCCTCCTCTCGCCTCTTCGCCCGGCCTCCCCTGGCCTCTGCCTGGCCTCCCCTCGCCTCTTCGCCCGGCCTCCCCTGGCCTCTGCCTGGCCTCCCCTCGCCTCTTCGCCCGGCCTCCCCTCGCCTCTTCGCCCCGCCTCCCCTGGCCTCTGCCTGGCCTCCCCTCGCCTCTTCGCCCGGCCTCCCCTGGCCTCTGCCTGGCCTCCCCTCGCCTCTTCGCCCGCCCCGGGCAGATGGCGTCCCTCCGCATCTCGCCCCAGCCCCTCCGTGAGGAGGACTGCGCCGCTTCACTTGGGCGCCTTGCCATCCCTTCCAGCAGCTTCCCCGCTGACTTGGAGCGCCCCACTCTGCGCAGAGGTCTCCCCAGCCCTGCAGCCATTCCCCTCCCGCTCCCCAGCCCAGGGCCTGATGCTCTGCTGAACCAGGGGGTGCCGCGCCGGCTCAGCCAAGGGTGACCCTGAGTGGGGGCGGCTGAAAGGCTTAGAACAGACAGACAAGAGGATGAGAGCTGGGTCTCGGGGGGGACGCTGCTTCCTGAGAGACAGCGCCGATGCCCACGAGCCGCGTCTTTGTTTTATAGCCGATGCCACGAGGCACAGGGAGGGCGGGTCAAGATGTTCACAGCATTCTCGTGGGTTTCGATCCCACTCAGCTACACGCACCTGGTCCAGCTTTGTTTACTTGCAGCCGCTATCACTCAGACACGGGGGCCACGTGTTCGGACCACAGGTTCACGCTCACAACCACAGCTGTTGGCTGTCACTGTGCTGGGAGGCTCTGCCCTCCAGGCTGGGACTTGCATGTGCCCTCTGATCAGTCCGAGGCTTGAACCTGTCCAAACGCTGTGGCCGCGCCCCACACCAGGGCCTCGCCACTGGTCAGTGCGAAGTTAGGGTTTGGTGGAGGGTTTCCCAGCCAGACTCCGGCCGAGTGTGCAGCCGCTGCCCTCCCGCCGCCTCCACCGCGGGCCCGGAACTCGCCAAGGCACCTATTTGCATCTGGCTGGCCCAGGTCTGTCTGGCCTTGTCTCTTCCGACACCAAACTGGACTCGCTGTTTATTAGCCTTTGTCTGCACCGGTGGCCGTTTTGTTGCCTTTCCCCCGTCAGCCTTTGTGGGTAGATTGAAGCTAAGATAGGGCTTTCTCTTTTTGGTATCAAACCCTGGCATGCTTTGGTGAAGAGGAGCTAAACAAGCTTTTAAACAAGCAAAGACTTTATTCAGAGCCGTTAAAATGAGACTCTCTGGATGGGACAAATAACAAATCCCGGGACCATAGATATATTTAGTAGCTGTGCACTCACCGAAGGGCACACACTTCCGCTGCTCACAGTCCTGCTCTCCGTGTCACGTGGCTGGAATGTCCGCCTGCGCAGGGCGAGCAGCCACCGAGGTGCTGCCCAGTTTAAACTGGGCCGTGTTTGATGGTGCCCAGCCTGGACCTTCGCATGGCGGTTCATTGGCCGGTTCATTCTAACAAACTGCTTTTTACGCGATGCATTTTCTTAATGAAAAAAAAAAAATCCCAGTGAGGAATTAATGTGAAGAGCCATGCTGACAGGACAGCAACATAAACGGAAGTCCGTTCCCCTAGACCTGTGGTCGGCAAACTGCGGCTCTTTGGCCCCTGGAGTGTGGCTCTTCCACAGAATACCACGGCCTGGGCGAGTCTGTTTTGAAGAAGTGGCGTTAGAAGAAGTTTAAGGTTAAAAAATTTGTCTCTCAAAAGAAATTTCAATCGTGGTACTGTTGATATTTGGCTCTGTTGACTAATGAGTTTGCCGACCACTGCCCTAGAAACACGTACATATGTGTTTACACGCTTTTGTGTCAGCACTTCACAGGGAGGATAAAGAAAATGAGCAGTTAGGTTTATGCTGTTAGCAGCAGCTGTTCAGCCTAAAGGCGGCACCACGAGTGCAGAGAGAAGGAGACCTCGGTGTGAAGTCGGAGGAAACGGCAGCGGGAATGCCCGGGCAGTCATTTTCCCCCAGAGAGGACGTATTTCCCAGTTTTGTTCACGGAAAAGACTAAAAACGAGTGTTTGTAGCATCACAGTTGTGTTTTCAATACCATTTCTCTACAAAGAACCCGGCTGCCCTGGCCGGTGTGGCTCGGTGGATAGAGCATCAGCCTGGGGGGCGTGTGCGGCAGGCAACCAGTGGATGTGTCTCTCACATCACTTTCTCCCTCTGCCTCTCCCCCTCCCTTCCGCTCTTTCTAAAACTCAGTGGGGAAATATCCTTGGGTGAGGATTAAAAAATAAAGAGAAAGAAAAAGAACTCGGCTCAGCAGAGAGGGCTGGCTCTCGGCGGGGCAGGAGGTCGGGGAGATGTGCTGGACGTGCGGGTGTGCGAGAGCGTGGGGGGCTGGGGGCTGCGCTGCGCAACAGGGCGCCCCGCCGGCCTGCAGGGCGGTCCGCCGGGGGACGACTAGATGGTTTGAAGAAGGAAAAGCAGGGCCTGCCGGGGACGAAAACACATCAGATCCACCAAAACCCTGCCTCACACCGACGCCGAGATGGACGGTTCACTGTCGCCACTGTGAGGACTGCAGATGAGGGAAGAACCCAGCATTTACCTCCTTTCGAGTTGGAGCCGTACGTGAGGGCAGTGAGGGCTGGGGAGGGACGCCTTACGGGAGAGTGCGGCTAGTTCGTGCAGAACGAGGAGTATCAGAAATTGGTTGCATTTTTAAAGTACAGAGTGGGGCAAAAGTAGGCTTACAGTTGTTCGTATGGAAAATAAAATAAATGACACAAGAATAAACAGACAAATGTGGGATCTTTCAAGTTTCTTGGAGAGACTGCCTTCCTCGGCTCTTTGTTTTCCCAATCCTTTTCCACATAATTCCTCCGTAATCTGTTGAGTTGAATTTCTTGAGCCAAGTAATGTTTATTAGTCCAGAGAATGGACGCCATTGAACTAGAATGATTGTGCGCGCGCATGTGTGTGGTAATCTTAAATAATCCAAAAACCTACTTTTATATTTTGAGAAATTATTGATTTGGATTTTTAAGTTTTACTGTTACTGTTAAATTTTACTGTTACTCCTAAGTGACACCTTACTGAGCTCAGCCTGCTTTAGTTAAAAGGGGCTGTTTCTCATGCTTCGTTACATATGGAACAGCCTGTGATGATCAAGGTTATCTCACCCAGGTAGCATCCCCTGCACTTCCGTTTTGGTTATGGAGAGGTTACCATAGGTGGGTGCTTAAACTTTTGTGAACTCAGAATTCTTTTATGATGAGGGACCATTTCATGTTTAATATTCTTGGTACAGAGTATGTGTTCAAATATTTTACCAGGTATGTGTTTTTTACAGGTTCATATAATATATAAAATGCATTTCTGTTCCAAGAAAAATAGAAGTGGTAAACAGTTGGGAGCGAGCTTGCATATTTTCCTTTCTCATCCTGTCTGATGATTAATGCGGCCAGCGGTGTTCAGCCTCACGGTTAACCAGGTTAGTGTTTAGCTGTGGTCGGGCTGCTTCCTGCGAGAGCGCAGCGGCCAATCCCAGGCTGCCGTCGCCCAGGCGGAGTCTCCGCATTGTTTCCAGATCACGGTGCTTAATGGAAGGTCAGCTTTCCTGGTGAAGACAGATTTTGGATTAACCACGCTGTGCTCTTGCGCACGCCCCTTCACACCTGCCTGTCCGCCTCAGCTCCGGCAGCCGGCCCCGGCCACGGCTCTCATTCCCATGCCAGAGGGGGAGGCTCGGCTTCGCAGCATCAAGTGCAAAAGCAGCTTCTGAGTGAGGCAGGTCTGCCCGTCTCCGCAGGGAGACCAGGAGGCTTCGTGGACAGAGCGTGTGTGACCGTGGATGGAGCCCTAATAGCTGAGTCTCTGCTTCTCCTTCATCTACTTTGCTCGACTGTTAGGAGGATTTAGTGCGGGGCTGGCAGACTACAAACTGGGGGCCTGTTTTTGAAAGTAAAATTGTATTGAGACAGTCCTGGCCACCCCTTTAGTCTTGTCAATAGCTGCTCACATGCTGCCCAGCACAGTTGGGTAGTTGTGACAGAGACAACCCAATGGCTTACAAAGCCTAAAGTATTCATTCTGTGTCCCTTTGTAGAAAATGTTGGCTGGCCCTTGATATAATGCATTAAAAAAACAGTGGCTGAGTCTTAGCTCTGCCACTCAGTGACTGTGACCTTGACCATGATTTGTAACCTCTTTGTGCCTTAATTTCTGCTCCACAAACGTCATTTTTCCATCAAGTCGGTGAGTATCACGTGCTTGCCGTGGGTCAGGCACTGTTCTAGGCTCAGGAAGGGCAACAGTGCACGGAATGGACCCAGTGCCCGCCCCCGGGGCTCGATCCGGTGCCGCCTGTGCAGAGAGGGCAGGCAGTGCCGCTCCGAGGAGGCGTGGAGGACCCCGGGCACAGTGATCCTGAGTGGACTGTGCTCGGTGGGTGGACAGAGTGGAGCCTCAGTTCCGGGTTGGAACCCCTGTTCGCTGTCCGCGAGGTTTTGGTGACAGAAGGAGTAGCCGGAGAACGAAGGACGTGCGGTGCCTTAGCCCCGAGAGAAGCTGGGTGTGGTCTCCGGGAAGGAAATGGTGTCTCTGAGGGCCGGGTCCGAGCAAGGGGAAGGTCTCAAGTTGTTCTTGGTGCAGAGGTCTGTTCAGATGGAGGAGGACGGAACAGAAAAAGTAAACATTTGATACCTCCCATCTCTTAATACTCATTTACCGAACATTAGCCCGTGGACTTAGCTCCTGGAGTTTCCCCGTATTTTAAAATCCCCGTTAGACAGGAGATCCCTTGGACTCGGGCGCTCTGACTGCGTGCAGGAGCCGGGAGGAAAGGGCTCAGGAGTGGAGGGAACGGCGGTGGCTGTATGTGAAGACTGAAGGCTGACGTGTGAAGGGGGGATGGGTGTGCCTGTTATATGCGGTGACTGTTGGTAACTAAGTTGGTGTTGGCACACAGGTCCTCGCACCGGCGTGGTGTCCAGCGTGGCGCTCGGGCGTGTGGTGGAGGGAAGAGTTAAAACCTGAGGGCAGTGGCCACAGTGTCAGGACCTGCAGCCCCCGATGGTCTGACGTGGGCGGGAGAATTGTTATAGTTTCCTCATTTGTAAAGGAAGGAGATGGGACCAATTTCTCCAGCTCCTTGTCCGCTCTGGTGATGTGACTTGTGACTTTTCTCTGGGACCAGGTGCCCCAGAGTAGAAAGCCTTGAATTGTTTTTCTCTTCTGCTAGAAATAGCCACCTCCTCCTCCCCGGAGGACGGACTCCTGTGAGTCCATGTTCTAAGCACAGAGCACAGCGCACGGGAGAGCAGGCCCGGCCCTCCCAGGAGTCCGCAGCTTCCTCCTCCCCCGCTCAGCACGGCCGCCTCTGTGACCTGCCTGCCGGCAGAGTACGGTTTGATCGGCCACAGGCGCTCCCCGGTCTGCAGCCTGGGGTCCAGAGTCACGGCCAGCAGACTGAAGATGGCGGGAAGGAAGAGGGCTGAGGTTGGTTTGTTGGTTGGTTTAAGGTGGAAAAGAGGGAAACCTCCATAGCTGGGGAAGGCTGGACTTACTCTGCGCACGCGCGCCCCCCACCACCGGCAGTGACGCGGCACCGTGGTCTCCCTGTGGTTTGGGCGGCGCCCTTGTCCGCTAACGCCTGCCCTTGGCAGCGGCTGGAGGAAACATCTACCCTAGAAGCGTCCATGGAGGAAAGTGACCCCTTCAAGATCGCCTCATGTAACCGCAGTGGGAAAACCAAGCCTTGGAACTGTAGCTTGTGATCTGGTAGAGATTACATAAAACTTATATACTTTTGAAAATAAAAATCACTTGTATTTTATATGAAAACATGCCATTTTTCTGCAACTTTCATTTTTAAAATATTTAGTTATTAACAATATGTTTTTGAAAAATCACTGATAAAGAAGTGGAAAAATAAAATATACCTCAGTGGTTTGACCAGTCAGGAGTCTTCCCTGTCTCTAACATTACTAGGGTGAATATTGTCTGTCTGTAATGGCTATAGTGCTCCCAGGTAATGACATTCCAGCGAGAGAGGCTTCTGTAGATCAAGGGCAGACCCCTGTTTGAAGCTGTGGATTGTGAGCCTGAGCGGAGGCGTGTTTGGAAGACAGCAGGGCTCCTGTGAGGCCAGGCCTCCCGCCTGTTGGAGAGCGTGGCCGGGGGGGAGCGCCTCTGTATGTGGAGGGCAGGAGCTCTGGGCAGTGATCTAGGTCCAAACCCTGGCCCTGCTCTGGGCCGGAGTGAGCCCCCTGCCCCTGGACAAACAGGGCAGCAGCAAGTCCTGCCTCAGAGCTCCTCGGGGGGTTAAGTCAGGTGGTTCACGGGGTGTGAGCAGCGGGGGAAGCAGTAGTAAACATTAACTGTCGTTACTTTGTTTGCACAAGTGCATCTGGTCTTCCTTCTGAAATCTAACCTGCGTCGCTGGCTTCCTCCTCTCTCCTGAGGGAAGTCCGGTGGCGTCTTGGAAACAGCACATTGAGAATGGCCCTTCGGACTCCGGATCGAGATGGCATAGATGCGCCTCTGGACGCCGCTGCCGAGTGCACGCAGCCACAGCCCTGACCTCGGCTGTATAGCAGACAGCGAGACCGAGAGGAGGCCAGGCAGAGGCAGCCCGCCTCGGGGCCTCGGACTGAGCAGCAGCCTGAGGGCAGGTTCCTCTCGGCTGATGTTCCAGAAGCTATTGGCCCAGAACACCCGTGAGGGTGGAAGGAAGGAGCATCAGAAGCTGGTCAAGAACTGAGAAAGAGGCAGCTTGGCAGGACAGACTTGTAGACAGTCCCCACCCCCTTTTAGACAAACACCCTGGGAGACGTGGCCTCACTTGCATCGGCAAAGGGAGCGTAGACTAACCCTCACCCCGATACAGGGAGGCGCCCCTCACCCCGCTGGGTGGGGAGCCAGGACTTGCATCCACTCCTTCGTAACCAGGCGCCCTCCCTCCCCTGCACAGCTGTGAGGGCGGCGCGTGGGAATCCGGAACGCCGCCTGTGCGAGGAAGGGGGGTGAGACTACTTCTCCCAGCGGTGAGGGGCTCCTCGGCCGGCCGCACACCTCGGGGTCAGAGGCGGCTGGGGGAGGGCCCGGACCTTCACCCCGTGTGGCAGGAACAGGGTGCTGCTTCCCACCCTGGCCAAGGCAGGAGGTGCACGAGGTCCAGCCTCCTGCCATCACACCCAGAATGCTGGGGTGCAGTTAGAGATCAGGTGTTAGACCAGGAACCCAGGAGGGCTCAACTCGAATGACGAAGACAGGCAGCATGCCGCACCGGAGGGCACAGATGCGGGACGTCCGGCAGGGTTTAGCCGCACTCAGAAGTGTTTCAGGAAGCAGTTATGAAACTTGGAACCAATAGGAAATCTCAGCAGAGAAACAGAAGATGGAAAGGAAAGCCAAATGGACATTTTAGGGCTGAACAACGTGGTAACCCGAGTTAACATTTAAAACCTGTCCGCAGGCTCTGCAGCCCGGAGAGGAGAGGACAGGAAGGAGGCGGTGAGCGCGGGCAGAGGGACAAGTACCCAGCCTCAACGACAGAAAGCGGGCAGATGGGGTGTGGAGAGCGGCTACAGCGTTTGGCAGGTTCAAGCCTCGGGCTAAGGAGAGGGCACGATCCTCTCGTGGCAAAGCCACGTGCAAGTCCCAGCATAGTTACAGCCAAAGGCTGTAGTTGTCAGCTTGACCCTGTGGTCCCACAAGGCTGAGTGATGTGGGCTTGATAGAGTTCAGGTGCATGTAACTGAGTAGATTCGAAACCCGTGAGAACATTGTAAACATCTTGACCACGCCTTCCTTTGCCTCGTGGAATCTGGCTATAAAATAAAGACTCGGCTTGCAGGCCATGGCGCTGTCTCTCTAATCAGAGGGTAGCGTCCCACCCAGTCCAGCTTTTTTCTCTTGTCTGTCTTCGTTAATCCTTCACCACCACCCCCCCCCCCGCCAGGTTCACCCCTGGCCGTGCTGGCGGGCACACTGGGGAGATTGGCAGGGACACTAGGGCTCGGGTAGGCGGTCTGTCACCAGACTCCCGGAGGAGACAGGAAAGAGGATTCGGCCAGAAAATTTTTCAAAAAAACAGGGTCCCAAATTTGGCAAAAAATAGAACTACAGCTTTAGGAGGGTCCCGGCGGGGTCATGTTTCCTTGGTAAACGCGCACCTACCTCTCTGGCAACAATTGTGATCCTGTTAGCTCATTCTTCCCGGTAGGAAAGGGGTCTTGTTTTTAGCCTTCATTCGTCATGGCTAAGGCCGCTTGCCTTTTCTTCGTCCAGGCCACATCAACCAGCATTTTTAATAAAAGCATGAGAAGGTAATCGTTCGTTACATACCTTGTTTTCCTAAGCCAGCAATTACCTGGGTATAGACCAGAAATTAGTACTTATATTCACCAAAAGTCATGTACATGGATGTTCATGCAGCCTTATTCATACCCGCAAGCAGCTGGAGAGCGTATCACTAGAATGGCTGCGTGGCCGCGGCGTGTCCTGCAGGGGGGGGGGGCAGCGCTGAGAGTCGGTCCTGTGATGCGCAGCCGCGTCTGAAGGGACCCGGGCACAGGGGGTGCCGTGTGGCTCCCCTGGCCCCGATCGCAGCAGAGTCAGCGGCGACCTGAGCTGCTGGAGGTGAGGGTGCTGGTTACCGGGAGGGGTGCCGGCCGCTGGGGCCGCGGGAGCCCTGGGTGCGGGGGTCCTGCGTCTGAACTTCTCCGCGTTGCGCCTGCAGGTTGTGCACTTGGCTTGTAACTCGCTTCTGAATCCATGTGCGCTCTGGACCCGCCATCTCCGGGAGGCCTTCCTGTCGCCCTCAGGACACAACGGACGCAGCCGGGTCAGGCGTGCTCCTCTCGCTATTCCCGGGGCGTCACGTCCCCCTCCCCCCTCGGGCTCCTGGGCTCCTGACGCTTTTAGCTCTGCGGCCTCGCCTCTCCCCGCCCTCCCGCACCCTGGTTTTGTGGGAGCAGCGGATGTTGGACCCCGTCAGTCCCGGGAAGACTGCCCCGGGCAGCGCTGCAGCTCCTGTGAAGCAGTCAGTCCTGGGGGCCACCTGCCTCCCGGCTCCGCCGCGCCTCTGGCTGTCTCGCTGGCCTCTCGGCCCCCTTCAAGGCCGAGTACCCGCAGCGGCACCGAGGTTCCCGCTCATTTCCTGTTACTTCAGCCACTGCCTCTTTCCTGGGGACCGGAAGCGCCCTCCTGCCCTTGTGTGGTGCGCGCTTTTCGAGGCGCGAACTTGTCACCGGCCAGACCGGGCTCTCCCGCTCGCTCGGCGCTCTGCCGAGTTGCAGGACCCTTACCGGCCTCACCCTCGTCTGAGGACAGAACGCCCGTTCCCACCTTGCAAAGCTGTTCTGAGCACCCAACATGCGTGTAACATGTTGGCATAGAAGGTGGGTTTCCTTCCTCTTGTCCATGTCCCGTTCTCCAGCAGAGGCGGCGTTCTGACAACAGCGTGCGCTGCTGGCATGCGTCTCTGCAGACACGGTCCCCTCCTGGTGACCTGCGCCCGGACCGTGGGACAGGGGACGGGGGGCTGCTGTGTGGCGCAGCCGGCAGTCAGTTCCTGGATGGGCCGTTGGGACCCCCGCCCCCAGGTTCACCTGTGGCCTCAGAGCGGGGCCACGTGGAGGCCTGGCTCCCCTCGCCGGCCCCAGGTTTGAGATGCTCCTTCCCGGGCGTGTGAAGCCCCGCCGGGCGCACGCTGGGCAGGCCTGGCCAACTCAGCGGGCAGCGGCCGGCCCCGGCTGTGCAGCGGCGGCACCGGCTCCTCGGCACCCGGCGGCCGCTGAGACGCTGCCCCCGGGTTAAACCCGGCACTGCGCTCCGGACCGAGCTCTGCCTGCTCCGGCACCGGAGGGTGACACAGGTGACGCACGGGGGTGGGGACAGCACCCGAGCGGCGGGGCGGACGCGCGCTTTGTGGACTGGCCGGTGCGTTGTTCTGTCTGCAGAGCTCTGCGTGTGGGCACAGCCGTGCCGACAGCTTCCGGGCACCTTCTTTCCCCTGCGGACGGGGGTTCTGGGGTTCCTGCATCCTCGTCACGCCTCGTGGGACCCGGGGAGGCTTCAAGTCACCGCACGCGGTAAATGCACTCCGGATCCGTGTTTTCCCTCTTCTGCCTACAAACAGGCCTCTCATCCGGCTCCTCGAATCGCTGGTCAGCTTTGCACATTTTGCTTAAAGAAACTGCCTTAAAGGAACGACGGTGGTGGGCAAGGAGTCTGTGCTCTTACTTTTTCTTGTGGTTCAGCGAGTTTCACGTTTGTTACAAAGCATGCACCGGAAGTGCCGCCGCCGCCGGGGCAGGGGGAGCAGAGGGCGGGCCGATAGCAGCCATTCCATTGGGCGCTCGCCGGGGCCAGGTGTGTGCGGCGTGTCCTCTGGAGGCCCCACTGGGCCCGGCTTTCCGCCCCCGGTGGCTGAGGCCGAGCCGGCCCTGCTGGGGCTCCTGCCGCCCTGGCTGTGCAGCAGCTGGAGGCCGAGGGCGGGAGCCGGGGCGGGGCTGCGCCTGGGGTGTGGCCCCCCTAGAGGAGGACACGCTCGGCCGCCTCAGCCCCCTCCTGGCCGGCTCCTGGGGATGTTCCACGTTCCAGCCCGGGGAGCACGCCCGTGGGGCAGCCTCGGCCCGGCTGCCGGCCTGTGGGAGCAGGTGTGCGGCGTAGCGAGGGGGTTCCGCGGCGCCCACTCGCCCCCCGTGGGAGGCATCTCCCCCTCACGTGGGCACTCATCATCTTTTCAGTCTGGAGAGCAGAATAGACCAATCTTGTTTAAAACCATCTCGCTTCACTCATTATTTAAGCAGATCTTATCTGCTGGGGGAAGAATTCATGAGGAAATTGCACCGAATTCAGATGCAGACGCTCCAGGAAAATGGGTGGTTCGTCTTCCTGGAATATGCGGTTGCACTAAAAACATTTGTATTAATCGCACTGTCCCTGTCCTGGGGGGACCTCAGCAGGCTCGGCCCTGCTGTTCTGGAAAAGCCCCTGTGTTTTCCGCGCACAGTTCCGATCCGCGACTCCCGGATCTACTGGGGAAACGACACGCTTCTCGGTGCTTTCCCGCTCCGGCCGCCGCTCCGCGTGCGGGCTCTCCTGGAAGGCCTAAGGCCGGGGACTGCGGGGCCGGCTCTGGACAAGTGGGCTGTTCTTGGCTCTCAGGTCCCCGCAGTGACGCTGTGGGCCAAGCCGATGGGGGCACCAAGGTGCTGTGAGTCTGTCCGGGAAGCTGGGCGAGGCTTGTCCTACAGGTTGTGGGCTTTCCTGCCTGCACGTCTGTTCACCCGTCGGGCAGATGGTGGGTTCTTCCTTGTTCTGGTTTCGCGCTCTGAGGGCAGCTCGGCGCATGTGTTAGCTGCTCAGCAAGCTTTACGCCACGGCCTGATCCCCAAACCTCCGGCCTGATCCCCAAACCTCCGTCCTGATCCCCAAACCTCCGGCCTGATCCCAAAACCTCCGGCCTGATCCCAAAACCTTCGGCCTGATCCCAAAACCTCCGGCCTGATCCCCAAACCTCCGGCCTGATCCCCAAACCTCCGTCCTGATCCCCAAACCTCCGGCCTGATCCCCAAACCTCTGTCCTGATCCCCAAACCTCCGGCCTGATCCCAAAATCTCCGGCCTGATCCCAAAACCTCCGTCCTGATCCTCAAACCTCCGGCCTGATCCCAAAACCTTCGGCCTGATCCCAAACCTCCGGCCTGATCCCAAAACCTCCGTCCTGATCCCAAAACCTCCGGCCTGATCCCAAAACCTCCGGCCTGATCCCAAAACCTCCGCCGCGAACGCGGGCGGTGGGAAGTGCCCCGCTTCTAGAGAAAAGGCAGACGAGCCCCACACCCCATGGCTGCTTCTGGAGGAGGCGCTGGCGCAGGGGAAAGGGCAGGGGCAGTTCTGCGGGCGGAGAAAGTTGGAAGCGTCCTTCGGGGCAGCTTGGCACGTGTGGCGAATATGTTAACAGTTTGCATCTGGTAGTGCTTTTGGGAATTTCTCCAAAGTAAATCATCAGTGATGGAGTGAAAACATTTTGGTAAGGATATTCATTATATTGTTGGCTGAAATTTAGAAGTGATTCAAATGTCCTGAGAAGGTGAAGGTTAAATAAATTACAGTGGATTGGAATAGAATTGTATATACCATTTAAAAAACCCACTTTTTCAAAGAATTTTTATTATATGGAAAAATGAGATAGTGTACATTTGGCAATGATCCCATATTTTTAAAACATGTATAATATATTCGGTCTGAGGAAAAAGAGAAGGTGTGCATGGATAGAGCTGTCCCTACTTCAAGGGGTGGGGGGGGGGAGCGCGTTGGCCTCAAAAGAAAGGGGTCAGATCCTAGGGAGCCCCCCAGCCTGGGCTCGGTGAGGTTTCGGGACCGGGATCCTCTAGTGAAATGAACTCTAATTCTCATTGGCCCGAAGCTGACCTCCTTCTGTTCTACCCTGTGCCTGCCCCTGAGCCCTCGAACGCAGAGGGGCAGAGGGCTTGGGAGATGGTGGGTCCATGGTGTTTCGCTCCCTCTCCATCCCCAAGACCAGCACCCTTGACCCCGGCACGCAGGGAGCCTGCTTCCTGGGAGCACTGGCCGGCAGTCCTTCTGAGGTTGAACTTTCCATCCAGTCTGTTCTTCTTGTGGCCTGGGCTGGGACAGAAGGAGTCGGCTGAAATAAAAATATTTCTTATTCAGCTTAGTTGGGTGGGTTTGTATGTGTATCTTATGTTATTGCTGTCTATTTTTAGCAGAACAAGATAAGAAATTGGCATATTTCACAGCCCACAGTATAATTCGGTTTCAGTAATAAGCTTCTAAAAGAAGTTACCCTGAAAAATGATTCGAGGACAAATCCAATGATCACTGTAACTTTTTAATTTTTTAAAAGTCCTCACCTGAGGATATGATTTGTTACTGATTTTTAGAGAGAGAAACATCAGTGTGAGAGAAACATCCATCAGTTGCCTCCCATACGCGCCCTGACCAGGGATTGTGCCCACAACCTTCTGATTTCCGGGATGACGATCCAACCAACTGAGCCACGGGCCAGGGCGATCAGTGTAACTGTTAAAGAAAACCTTGTCACTGCATTTCCACTTACCGTGAGCTCCTTCCCGGTGAAAGGGAATAGCCATATCGCTCACAAATTAATCCAGTGGGAATGAGCGCTTACACTCGTCTGCGGTATCTAGTGTTGGATTATCCAAACTATTTTTTTTTTTAAGCACAAGTGAGTTTTGTTTTTCTTATAAAAGATGTACAACACAGGTTTTAATTTTCTTTCTGTTTTGGAGACACAAGAGTATGTCACAGCTCAGGGCGACAGGTGTTGGGAAAGATGTTTGCAGTACATTGTGATGGGGCGGCCTGCGCCCCGACAAAGCTTCCAGCAGCTCCTGGCCCGGAAGCTGAGCTGGAGGAGGCAGGCTGTGCCCGGACCACAAAGTGAGGGGGCGAGCGGGAACTCGGTGTGTGTTTTGTTGTTGTTGTTTTATTGTCTAAAGTTTTACATATGTCTCCTTTTCCCCATTTCCCCCCCACCCCCAGCCATTCCCATCCCGGGCAAGCCCCCACCTTCCCAGTGTCTGTGTCCATTGGCCATGCTAATATGCGTGCATACAAGTCCTTTGGTTGCTCTCTAACCCCCCCTCCCCTGCCATTTGTCTCTGGATCTATTCTTGTTCATCAAATTATGTTGATCATTATATCTCCATATGAGTAAGATCATGTGATATTTATCTTTCTCTGACTCGCTTATTTCACTTAGCATAATGCTCTCCAGTTCCATCCATGCTGTTGCAAATGGTAAGAGCTCCTTCTTTTTTATTAGCGGTGTAGTATTCCATTGTGTAGATGTACCACAGTTTTTTAATCCACTCATCTGCTGGTGGGCACTTAGGCTGTTTCCAGATCTTAGCTAATGTAAATTGTGCTGCTATGAACATAGGGGTGCATATATCCTTTCTGATTGGTGTTTCTGTTTTCTTGGGATATAGTTCTAGAAGTGGGATTTCTGGGTCAAATGGGAGTTCCATTCTCAACTTTTTGAGGAAACTCCATACTGTTCTCCACAGTGGCTGCACCAGTCTGCATTCCCACCAGCAGTGCATGAGGGTTCCTTTTTCTCCGCATCCTCGCCAGCACTTGTCATTTGTTGATTTGTTGATGATAGCCATTCTTACAGGTGTGAGATGGTATCTCATTGTTTTGATTTGCATCTCTCAGATGATGAGTGACTTTGAGCATGTTTTCATATGTCTCTTGGCTTTCTGAATGTCCTCTTTTGAAAAGTGTCTATTTAGGTCCTTTGCCCATTTTTTGATTGGATCGTTTATCTTCCTTTTGTTAAGTTGTATGAGTTCTCTGTAAATTTTGGAGATTAAACCCTTATTGGAAATATCATTGGCAAATATGGTCTCCCATGCAGTGGGCTTTCTGGTTGTTTTGTTGATGGTTTCTTTTGCTGTGCAGAAGTTTTTATTTTGATATAGTCCCATTTGTTTATTTTCTCCTTAGTCTCCATTGCCCTAGGAGCTGTGTTGGTAAAGATATTGCTACGACATATGTCTGCTATTTTGCTGCCTATGGAGTCTTGTAGGATTTTTATGGTTTTACATTTAAGTCCGTTAGCCATTTTGAGTTTGTTTTTGTGTATGGTGTAAGTTGGTGATGTAGTTTCATTTTTTTGCATGTATCTGACCAAATTTCCCAGCACCATTTATTGAAGAGACTGTCTTGACTCCATTGTATGCTCTTGCCTCCTTTGTCAATTATTAATTGAGCATAATGGCTTGGGTCAATTTCTGGGTTCTGTGTTCTGTTCCATTGGTCTATATGTCTGTTCTTGTGCCAGTACCAGGCAGTTTTGAGAACCGTGGCTTTGTAATATATCTTGATATCTGGTATTGTGATCCCTCCAACTTTGTTCTTCTTTCTCAGGATTGCTGTGGCTATTTGGGGTCTTTTTTTTATTCCAGATGAATTTTTGGAGAGATTATTCTAGATCTTTGAAATATGCCATTGGTATTTTAATGGGGAGTGCATTGAATCTGTGGATTGCTTTGGGTAGTATGGACATTTTAATGATGTTGATTCTACCAATCCATGAACATGGTATGTTCTTACATTTGTTTATGTCTTCCTCTATCTCTTTTTTCAATGTCCTGTAGTTTTCCAAGTACAGGTCTTTTACGTCCTTAGTTAAGTTTATTCCTAGGTATCTTAGTTTTTTTGGGTGCAGTGGTAAATGGGATTGTTTTTTTCATTTCTCTTTCTGTGAGTTCATTATTGGTGTATAAAAAGACCATAGATTTCTGGGTATTAATTTTGTACCCTGCTACATTGCCGAATTCATTTATTAGGTCTAGTAGTTTTTTGATGGGAGTCTTTGGGGTTTTCTATGTATAGTATCACGTCATCTGCGAATAAGGACAGTTTTACTTCTTTTCCTATTTGGATGCCTTTTATTTCTTCTTCTTGTCTGATTGCTATGGCTAGTACTTCCAGTACTATGTTGAACAGGAGTGGTGAAAATGGGCATCCCTGTCTTGTTCCTGTTCTTAGGGGGAATGAGTTTAGTTTTTGCCCATTGAGTATGATGGTGGCTGTAGGTTTGTCATATAGGGCTTTTATTATGTTGAGGTATGATCCCTCTATTCCCACCTTGCTGAGAGTTTTTATCAAGAAAGGGTGTTGGATTTTGTCAAATGCCTTTTCTGCATGAATCGATACGGCTATGTGATTTTTACCTCTCAATTTGTTTATGTGATGTATCACGTTTATTGATTTGCAGATATTGTGCCATCCTTGCATCCCCGGAATAAATCCCACTTGGTCATGGTGTATGATCTTTCTGATGTACTGCTGGATCCAATTTGCTAGAATTTTGTTAAGGATTTTAGCATCTCTGTTCAGCAAGGATATTGGTCTGTACTCTTTTTTTGTGGTGTCTTTATCTGGTTTTGGGATTAGGGTAATGCTGGCTTCATAGAAAGAGCTTGGGAGTGTGCCTTCCTCTTGAATTTTTTGGAATAGTCTGAGGAGGATAGGTTTTAGTTCTTCTTTGAATGCTTGGTAGAACTCCCCTGTAAAGCCATCCGGACCAGGGCTTTTGTTTGCTGGAAGATTTTTTATCACTGCATCAATTTCTTCAGTAGTTATTGGCCTGAAAGGTTTTTTGATGCTTCCTGATTGAATTTTGGGAGCTTGTATTTTTCTAAGTTTAGGTCCATTTTGTCTCAGTTGTCCATTTTGTTGGAATAGAGTTGTTCATAGTATTTTTTCATAGTCGTTTGTATTTCTGTGGGATCGGTTATTACTTAACCTCTTCCATTTCTGATTTTGTTTATTTGGGTCCTCTCTCTTTGCTTCCTGGTGAGCCTGGCTAGAGGTTCATCTATCTTGTTTATCCTTTCAAAGAACCAGCTCTTGGTTTTATTGATCTTTTTTATTGTTTCTTTGGTCTCTATGTCATTTATCTCCGCTCTGATCTTTATTATTTCCTTCCTTCTGCTTAAGCTGGGCTTTTCTTGTTGCTCTCTTTCTAACTCTGAGTTGTAGGATTAGATAATTTATTACCATTTTTTCTTGTTTTTGAGGTAGGCCTGTAGAACTATGAACTTCCCTCTCAAGACTGCTTTTGCTGTGTCCCATAGATTTTGGATTGTTGTGTTTTCATTGTCATTTGTTGCCATGATGCTTTTAATTTCTTCTTTGATCTCTTTGGTAACCCAATCATTGTTTAATAGCATGCTATTTAGCCTCCAGGTATTTGATTTTTTTATTGTTTTTATTGTAGTTGATTTCTAATTTTATGCCATTGTGATCTGAGAAGATGCTTGATATGATTTCTATCTTCTTGAATTTGAAAAGACTTTGTCCTTGTCCCAATATGTGGTCTATCTTTGAAAATGACCCATGCGCACTTGAGAAGAATGTATATTCTGTGGCTTTGGGGTGAAATGTTCTGAAGATGTCAATCCATCTGGTCTAGTGAGTCATTTAGGATTGATGTTTCTTTGCTGATTTTTTGTTTAGAGGATTTGTCCAGTGGTGTTAGTGGGGTATTAAAGTCCCCTACTATGTATTGCTGTCAATCTCTCCCTTGATATCCTCTAGAAGTTTTTTTATGTATTTGGGTACTCCAGTATTGGGTGCATATATGTTTACCAGTTATATCTTCTTGTTGAATTTCTCCCTTTAATATTATGAAGTGGCCTTCCTTATCTCTTATTATGGCCTTCACTTTGAGGTCTAATTTGTCAGATATAAGTATTGCTACCCCAGCTTTTTTTTCATTTCCATTTGCCTGAAAAACCTTTTTCCATCCCTTCACCCTCAGTCTGTGTGCGTCTTTTTTTCTGAGGTGGGTTTCCTGTAGACAGCAGATATATGGGTCATGTTTTCTTATCCACTCAGCTACCCTGTGTCTTTTGATTGGGGCATTTAATCCATTTCATTTAAAGTTGTTATTGATAGGTACTTGTTTGTCACCATTTTTATTCTTTACCCCTGTGTTCCTTCTTCGCTTCCTATTTCTTCTTATTACAGCAGACCCTTTAGCATTTCTTGCATTGCTGGTTTGGTGGTAATAAACTCCCTTAGTCCTTTTTTGTCTGTGAAGCTCCTGATTTCACCCTCAATTTTGATTGATAGCCTTGCTGGGTACAATATTCTTGGATTCAGACCCTTGCTTTGCATGACTTTGTATATTTCATTCCATTCCCTTCTTGCCTGATGTGTCTGTTGAGAAATCAGTCACTAGTCTGATGGGAGATCCCTTGTAGGTAACTTTCTGTCTCTCTGGCAGCCTTTGAGATTCTTACTTTGTTCTTGGTGTTTGCCAATTTAATTATAATGTGCCTTGGTGTTGGTCTTTTGGGGTTCATCTTGTTTGGGACTCTGTGAGCTTCTTGGACTTGTGTGAGTTTTTTCTTCCCGATATCAGGGAAGTTTTCTGTCATTATTTCTTCAAACAGGTTTTCTATTCCTTGCTCAGTTTCCTCTCCTTCTGGATCCCCTATTATGCAGATATTGATTCGTTTCATGTTGTCCCGAAGTTTTCTTAGGCTCTCCTCCTGTTTTTTGAGGTGTTTTTTTCTAGATGCTGCTCTGCTTGGGTATTTTTTCACACCTTGTCTTCTGCCTCACTGATGTGGTCCTTCGCTTCTTCTAGTCTACTGTTGATGCTTTCTATTGAGTTCTTCATTGCAGCGATGTCGTTTTTCATTTCTTCTTGGTTCTTCTTCATTTTCTCTTGGTTCTTACACATGTTGTTCAATTTGTCTTCCATCCTTTTCAGCAACCTTATGCTCTGAATTCTTTCTCTGACATATTGCTTGCCTTCATTTTGTTTACTTCCTTTTCTGGTGATTCCTCCTTTTCTTTCGTATGCAGGCTGTTTCTTTGTCTTCCCATGATCGCTCCTCTCAGAGTGTCTGGCTCTCTCTCCTGAGTTGACTTAAAGGCACAAAATACAACATGACAAGACACAACGCACAGGGCACCAAACACAAATGTATTCACGATACTAATAACCCCAAATAAAGGTGACCACCAGAGAATTAGGGAAGAGAAAAGAGTGCAAAAATGATATTGAGAAAAGGAAAAAATGTAAGAGAGAAAAGATAGAGAAGAAAAAAGAAGGGGGAAAAAGTATATATATGTATGGGGAGAAAACTCCAATAAACAAGAACTAATCCAAAAAAATGCAAATAACAAACCCCCAGAGATTCATGCAAACAACAAATAACAATCTAAAAAATGAAACAACAAATACCCAGATGAATCTGAGCAGGCAGAGCTTTCTCTAGGGCAGTGATGGCGAACCTATGACACGCGTGTCAGCACTGACACGCGTAGCCATTTGTGATGACATGCGGCCGCTGAGGCGGCCGCATGCCGAGGATGAAACATTTACGAAATAATGTTTTTTCCTCGAAGTGACACACTACCCGAGTTATGCTCAGTTTTTTGGCGAAGTTTGACACGCCAAGCTCACAAGGTTGCCCATCACTGCCCTAGGGGATATCTGACCTTTCCATCCACGGATTGCCTCACCAGCTGTGATTAATTCGCCAATTCTGGGTGGATGTTGTTCGATTCAACTATTCATCTGCTCTGTCCACCTATTCAGCGCCGCTTTGTCTCCCCCCTGGACAGACTTTTCAGGCACCCGCCGTCGGGGAGGCTGGAGTCTCGGTGTTCGTGGGTTCGCAGCTGAGGCAGCTGGTCTTGGGCGTTGTGGTTGTGGGGTCCCGGGAGATATGAGGTCTCCCTGGTCGAAGGTAAGGCTGGGCTTCGATCTCAGCCGCTCTCCCCTTCCAGATGGCGTGGTCTGTGCTGCAGAGCCGGCTGCTCCACGAGAGATTTCGGCAGCAGTCGAGGCTGCCTGGCCAGGGGAGCCCGGTCTGCCAGTCCCCAACAGTCCCGTGGGATGTAGCTGTCCCTCCTCACACACAGACACTCCCGCACTCCTTTCTCTCTCACACACTGTCTTGCAGCCTGCTGTCCTGTCCGCAGCCATCTTGGGCGCCTCCCCTGTATACTTTTGACATGACTCAGTGGTGTTTTCAGAAGTGCTTTATGGCGTCGTGCGAGCTGGTGTTCAGAGGTGAGGGCAGGCTGGCGCGAGGGCGCTGATCACACCGGGCCCCCTTCCCGCGTGGAGGTGTTCAGGTCCATCCAGCCGCCATGGCCGCGGCGCCCAAGTGCGAGCCCCGCCTCCCGCTGGGCCAGGCTCGGGGCCATGGCTGAGCTCGGCGGCCAGACACTCGGCTCCGCACAGACTGAGCGGTGGCTCCCGCCCACTGGACTCCGGTTACGTGCTCAGGAGAGACCCCCCCATTTACTCTGGAACCGGGGGTGCTGCCAGTCCGCGGCCACCTGCTCCTGTCCCACCTTCCGACTGAGGGACACTCGGTGCTGACGCCATGGTTACTGATCGCCGCCCAGGAGCCAGGAGTCCTCTCCGCCGACCTGAGTGCCCAGTGCCAGGGGCTTGTCCTGAGCCCTGCTGTCCCCGCCCCCCCCCCCCCCCCCCGGGAGACCGCATTGCTGGGCGGGGAGACCCCGTGTGCAGTGCCTTCCAGAGGAGCTCTCGAGCCCAGGGACGGAGCTGCTCCCGTTCTCTCGGCGTGAAACAGAGGACAGAACGGCTGGCGTCCACCTGGATGTCTCCACGCCTGTCGCCCCTCTCAGGTCCACAGCCGTGCTCTGGAGTCCCCCCTTCGCCAGCCTTTCGCTTCTGCCTCAGTAGGCGAGGCCGCCTCACCCAGCAGGCCTGAATCTCACGTCCTCTCTCTTCCCGCCCCCAGTCTAGAAAGCAGTTCCTCCCGCTGTACCTTAACGGCACCTCACGTCGGCTGCTTCCTGTCCCCACAGCCACCAGCGGGGCCTGGCCCGTGTCACCACTCGGCTCTGACCGCGGGGCCTCCTGGCAGGCCTCTCTTTACTGGACAGCCAGACTGATGATTTCATTCACCTGCATAAAACCTTGGGGCTCATTTTACACCTGGGAAAAAATCTAAATTATTTTCCTGACTTTAAGGCTATATTCTACCCTACTGGGCCACCTGCGGAGCTTTTACAGTCCATACATGCACATACGTGTGTGCCTGGACCGTCACCCACGCTCCATGAGCTGGGACCGAGGCCGCACTGGCGAGAGCCAAGGAGCGGTGGGGGCCTCCGCTCCGTCCACAGCACAGCGGGCGGGGCGGCTTCTGCCTCCGCGTCCTGTCTGGTTCGGGGAGGAGCTCGGTCACCGGACATCTCCCGCCCCTGGAGGGCCCCTCCCGGGCCGCCGCTCTCCCTTTCTCCTGGGCCCCGGCAGCGGAGGCGAGCTTGTGCCCCCAGCGGACTCTTAAGTGGGTCAGACAAATACATGAATCAAATTAACCCCAAATCACTTTGACCTCAAGGCAGAATTCATTCCATATTAAGATACTGCAGCGAAAGGCCTAAATTCACTGTAGTAATAAAATGCCCACAAGAGATACCCTATATTTGAATATTAATTCTATCTCATTAATCAAATTCCCAGGGAAGTATTAAAATCCAAAGATGACATTTCATTTTAAATTAAAGTCAAGTGCTCTGCCCATATGAGCTAAAATTCAAAGAAATTGCTCTCTCGACCTTCATTCTGCTCAATTGCAACTGGGGGCTCTGGGGCTGCTCAGGCCGGGTCCTCGAGCAGCCGCAGCCACAGCCTGGCGGGGTTTCAGGAGCCCGGGACCGAGTCGCTGATGTGCCTCACTTCCTAAAAGTGAGCCGGTTAGCAGGGCCCGGGCTGGTGTAAGCTGCTCCTCCCTTCCGAAGCCTGACCGCCGTTAGGGGCCGAGCCTGTCCCGGGTCTGCCGGTGGCCTCGGCAGCGGGGGCTCCGCCAGCAGGTGGACCACAGCAGGAAGCCTGCGGCCTCAGCGTCGGGGAGGGTCTTGGCTTCGGCCTCCCGGGACTGCAGTGCGCCCGTGGCAGGTGGTGGCCTGTGGCATTGGGTCTCGCTGTCCTTCTCTTCCCCTCCTGGGTGTGTAGGCCTGCTCACAGCTGAGCTCCGTGGCACCTAGACTAACACATGGACGCCTTCTCTCGTTCATTGCACAGCGCTTAGTCTGGGCGCCCTTGGCATCTCCCTTCCGGGCGTGTCACTCGGCAGTGTCAGCATTTCCTGCTTCACACCCGCGTGCCTGGCCCCTAAGACTTCGGCTGGTGCTCCGGGAGCACGTCTCTTCCCCACCCGGTCAGCCTGGCGCTCCTCCGACAGCCACACCCGCACTTGCCCTTCAGCTCCTCGTGGGTCTGAGCCCCGTGTTCAAAGGGCATCTCAGCAAGACCGCCCGCCGCGTTAACAGCTAACGTTTCGCTTTGAACAAAGCCCTTTGACGCTGCGGGGTGCGCGGAGTGTAGTGCCCACGCGAAAGCAAGCCTGTCCGGGGTCTCCTGTGCTCCGGGAGCCTCTGCCTCTTCTCCGAGGGCCGGTATTTCCTCCAGGCCTCCGCACGTGGCCTTGTTCGCTAAAACAGTTCTCGGAGAACTAAATTGCCGGGGCGGCCAGCAGAGCCTGCGGGACGGGTGGATGAAGGAGGACTCTGACACGGTTCTGTGGGAGAGAGGCTGAGGGACTGCCTGGCTGCAGGAACCGAACAGCCCGTTCGCCTGCCCCTCGGGCTTTCATTGTGACAACGGCCTGAGCTAAAATGAACTCCGAGGCTCGCTCAGCAGGCAAGCACCCGAGAGACACGCGCGTCCGCAGTGTCCTTTCAGCAGGGACGTTAAGGACTAAGCATAACGGTTCCAGTAGACACCCCGGGGCTCTGACTTGCTTGGGAAAGTCAAGGCAGGGTAGTCGCCTTCGACGGCTCCCCCCGGAGGCCCCCGGCCTTTCAGAGTTCCTCCTGACAGACTTCCCGAGCCCCGTGCTTCCCCACATCAAATCACAAGCGGTGCTAAACATCAGACCTGTCCCGTGACATCGAGGCTATTGTTAGTCCATTGATGAGGAAGGTGACATGGGCGGCTTTCTGATCTACATTGAGGCCGTGAGGGATTGTGCGGCACGTTAGCGGCCTGGTGCCTCTGGGCTTACGAAAGGAATAAGCCTATCGTGTGCGTACTCGTCTGCCTTGTCCTGGGTTAGGAGCCACGTCGTAGGAAACTCTACTGGGAGGTGGGGAACTTCCTCTTTGTCTGTTGTTTGGACAGCTTACATGCATGATGGAGAATCTGTTCCTTAAAGAGTTGGGGGACCCACTTGGAGAGCTGTTTGGGTCTGACTGTTTTTGTTAGAGAGTCTTTGGTCATGTTCCTATTTTTAAATTACTTAAATTTAAATGCTTAAATGATCATTCTGTGAAGGCTTTTTATTCATTGTGTCAATTTTGACATCTTTTATTTTTCTTAGAAATAACTTCCATTTAGATTTTCAGGTTTTTTTTGTAAAGTTTATGATATTTTATCTATGTTTCTATACTTATTTTTCTCTTTTTATTCTATTCTTTTAAAACCGATGACTGTTTTCCTTCATCAGTCTTTACAGAATTTTTAAAATTCTAATAATACTTACAAAGAACGTTAAGCTTCTAGTTTGGGTTAATTTTTCCTATTGTGTTGCTACTCTAGTTCACTGACTTCTGCCGGTCAGCCTAAGAACAAAGATGGGGCCATAGCAGGCTTCTCTCAGAAACAGTGCAAACGGGAATCAGCGGGGTGACAGCTTTAAGATGATAGGAGACACTGTCACTCCGGAGCCAGCCAGCCAGGATATTTTTCAAAAACGATGAGGGCAGAATAAAGAGATTCCCAGGCGGTCAGAGGGAAAGAGAATTTGCCGGCAGAATGTGCTGTAATGAGTGTGCAAGGACGAACAAGGTGAGCCTGATCCACATGAAGAAATCAAGTATGTGGGTAAAATAAAAGGCCTTCCCCTCACTTTTTGGTTGTTTAAAACATGATTGGCTCTTCGATGCATTTATGGCAGGAACGTATGTTGAGGTGTATAATGTGTGTAGAAGTAAACGCATGAGGGCGGCAGGTGCCCAGAGGCCCAGTGGCGTGTCCAGCTGGCAGCGTGCGGGTGTAGGAAGTCGTCTCCAGTGATCCTCACGTCACAGCGTTGGCACCAAATCAAGAGTAAATAGGAAATCTCCATCGCCGACATTTTAGAAAATGGATTTGTAATTAAAAACTTCTCCCACAACCAAATCTCCAGGCACACATTGCTTCAGTGGTGAGTTTATGAATCACCTGAGAAGGAAAACATGCCCAGTGTTTCTCTTTAAGAAATAAAGGAGGAGGGAATACTTTCCAACCCATTTTATGAAGCCAACAGTGCATTTGTCTGTATATAGTCCAGACAAAGCCTTACAGGAAAAACAAGCTACAGAAACGTAAACATTAACAGAATCATGAACAAAAACAATTTTTTCAAAATATTAACTAATAAATTCGTGTACTATATAAAATGAAGTGCATTGCTAATAATGATGGCACTGTTGAGTCAACATTACAAAATCAAACACCAATGACCACATATTAACGGAAGAAAAGGGGGACAGAGATAGGATGATCTCAATAAGTAGAGGGAGAGCGTTTGACAAAATGTAACATTCATAATGAAAATGGACAGCAAATGGAGAGGGGGGAGGAACTTCCTCAGCGGGTCAGGGCACCCAGCGCCAGAGAGAGGGCTCTCAGCCCCGTCAGCTGCACCGGGTGCTGAGTGTGGTAGAAACTGGAAAATTGTTCTTCGTCTAAATGGAAAAGTTAGGCCCTGACTGGTTTGGCTCAGTGGATAGAGCGTCGGCCTGCGGACTGAAGGGTCCCAGGTTCGATTCCGGTCAAGGGCATGTACCTTGGTTGCGGGCACATCCCCAGTAGGGGGTGTGCAGGAGGCAGCTGATCGATGTTTCTCTCATCGATGTTTCTAACTCTCTATCCCTCTCCCCTCCTCTCTGTAAAAAAAATAAAAAATAAATCAATAAATCAATAAATGGAAAAGTTAGCGTCTTAGAAAACACTGTTGAGACAATGAAAGGAAAGGCCCATAGTGGGAGAAAGTATTCACTCGGCGTGTGGCTGCCAAGGGCTCGTGTCCTGTTATCTGAGGAACCCGCTGCTCAGTCAGAGGAACCGTGGGCAGAGACTTGGAGAGCACTTTGCAAAAGGTGGGGGCCCCACGCCCTGAAAACAGGCTCCATCAGGAGCCATCGGGCAGGTGCGGAGGAGTCGGGGTGATGCCCGAGAGGGTCCGGCAGCGCCCGGCGCGGGCATGTCTGAGGCCGCCTCGTCCCCGAGGGAAGCCGGCCCTGCCACGCCACCTCGTACCCGCGTCAGCGCGAGGACGGGGACCCTCCGTCTGTGCTGTTGGAGGCGCTGTGTTCAGACGTGGACCAGACGGGGTCAGGCCGGGGCCCGCGGGGCTGTGCGCCTCTCTCCGGGTTTGGTTTGACTTCGGGTTCCGTTCGGTGGGAGAACAGCCCGAACAATGAGGCTGTTTCCTCTCAGCCACCGCATGGCCCCAGGAGCTCAGAGGTGGGGGGGCGGGGGGGGGGGGTCTGCGCCTTTGCAGGTGCGTTCTGTGAGGTCGAGGTGGGAGAGAACAGTTAGCAAACCAGTCAGCTGCCCTGTGTACACCTGTCTCCAGGGGCGAACGTGCGTGTGTTCAGGCGGGTGGGCTGTCTTGCCGGGATGCGCTCGCTGGGGAGGCCTTACTGAGCTCGGCTCCTTGATGTGAGCTGCCGCCATGACTCATCTCTGGGTTGGCATCAGTTCCCAACACGCTGGGTGAAAAAACAACTTGTTTTATGAAGTGCGAACAGAAGGAAACTTGTTAATTCCCTAATTGTTCGCCCCTGCCCCCGACGTGAGCTCCGCACCCGCAGTGAACTTGAGCTGTAATCACCGAGCGCCCATCACTCCCGAGGGTTCCGCTCTGCCCTGCTCTCCTCGTGACCTTGCCCTGTGTCCTTTTTTTTTTTTTTTTAATGATGTCAGAGGAAGGGAGAGGGAGAGGGAGACAGAAACATCCATGATGAGAGACAATCATTGATTGGCTGCCTCCTGCACGCCCCCCACTGGGGACTGAGCCCACAACCCGGGCTTGTGCCCTTGACCAGAATCGAACCCGAGACCCTTCAGTCCGCAGGCCGACGCTCTATCCACTGAGCCACACCAGCTAGGGCTGCCCTGTGTCATTCTTAAATGACCTGCTTGTCATAGGTCACTTATGTTATAACATTAAATGAAGTTCTATAAGAATTTATCTGTCTCATTTCCTAGTTCACTGGTGTGAATGACAAGCATACCCAGTCCCACCACGCCTGGTGTAACCATCCCTTACTGCTTGCTTCAGCGTCAGTTTTCAGCGGTGATTTTATTTCCTCCAAAGAACATCTTACCTGTTTAGCATATCTGAGAATTCTTTCTCCCCAGGAAAATGAGATGTTTCTCTTGCATTGAATAAAGGTCCTGGATCCTTACTCCCCTCAAAAGAAACCTGGTTTTAAAAATAAATGTACAATTTTGCCTAATTCCCAGTAGGATTGTGTCCTGGGCTGTGGGCCAGTCTCCCTGCGGTTTCTCGGCGTCCAGGAGCCACGCTCCCTCCTCGCTGTGGCCGCTGGATTTCTTGCAGTGAGCAGCAGGACACGGCCACCATGAGAAGCCCCTGTGTGCCAGCCGTACGCAGGCACCCTTGGAACTGGGCCCTGTCATCTCCGTTTTACAGATGAGAAAACTAAGTCTGAGGGGTCCGGAGACTGACGAGTCCTCGGCATCGCACTCGCCGCTACGTGGCTCGCTCGACTCGCAGGCTCCCTTCCGGGTCTGTGCGTGGAGCCAGGGACGCGCCCCCGTGCTGTCCTCCCGAGCACCTGCAGTGCCTGTTGCAGACCGTCGTCCCCTCCGCTCGGTGCTCCAGGGGCGGCAGGAAGTGGGTGTGTCCCCCGGACGGCAGGTCGCAGGGCACTGGAGAGCCGGCCTCCGGGCGGGGCTCTGACCGCGCAGCTGGTGCGGAGCGGCCATCCTGCCGCTTGTCGCAGCTCCTGGGCCTTTTCAGGAGGGAGCGACAGCCCGGGAGCAAAGGCTTTTAGAAAAAGAGAAACCGATGGGAATGCACGCTAACCGTTTCCAATTGAAACGTAAAATGAACGTTTTTAGGCTGAAAAGCTTGGTTCCTAATGATGAATTGCCCGCTGCTTTAGCCTGAACATAGAAATAACGGTCCAGACAGCCGTGCCACCGCGGCCTGCTCAGAGGCCGAGTGCGTGGAAGGCCCCGTGGGGTCTCTGAGCTCAGGGCGCATCTCACCGAGATGTGAAGTCACAGTACCCATCTAATCCTGTGAAGTAACTTTTCTTCCTTTTGTGTGTCGTCAGATTAACTTGTTTTTATAAGTTTAATTTTAAAAAACTATGTAAAAATGCACAGGGTTTCAAAGCCAGACGTGTACAGGCAGGTGCACTCACGGAGGCTGGCCTGCATCCTGTCTTCCGCATCGGCTCTTCTCTGCGCTCCGGGCAGCCTTGCTTTCATGTCGCCGTTGTGGTGTTTGGGACACAAGGAGCCTGTTTATTGTGCCTCCGGGAGGACAGCAGGGGTTCGCACTTTCCACCCTGCACCGCGCTCTCGCGCGTGCTCTGATGTCCGGCCGTCCGGTCGCAGCACGCGGTGGCCTCCATGCGCTGCCCCAGCCACCTGGAGTCTTCGGCGTCACGCCATAGTTATTGGCCAGCGGGGGCTGCAGCAGCTGAGGCGTTTCCGCGATACTTGTTATCACGTTGCCCACTCCAAACCGTTCAGTAGCCGTCAGGGACGGGCAAATGGACCACGATGACATAGCACCTCACTCCCAGGACGGCTGCCCTGGCAGGCCACAGCAGCTGTCCCCGAGGAGGGGAGGGGGAGCCCCGCCCGCGGCTGGGGGGCCGGAAATGGGCAGCCCCTGGAAAGAGTCTGGCAGCTCCTCGGAACGTTCTCTGCGGAGCTGCCTGAGATCCTAGTGATGCTGCTGCTGCCAGGTACATCGCCAAGAAAACGAAACGCACATGTCCACTCAGGAACACGTACACGGGCGTTCACAGACATCATCATATCCGGATGGTGGAACTAGCTCAAGTGCCCGTCGCCAGGTGAGTGGGTAAGTGAATGCGGTGCATCCACAGCACCAACGGCAAGTGGTCCAGCCATCATGGACGGAGCACACCGCCCGGGGACTCAGTGGATGGGACACAGGAGGCCGTGTGCTGTGATTCCGATGGCGTGAAGCCTCCAGATCCCGCACATCCCTGGAGACAGGGCTGGAGCGGGGGAGGGAGTGGCTGCTGGGGGGTATGGATGGAAAGGTTCTAAAATTAGGGAGTGTGCCGAAACCGGTTTGGCTCAGTGGATAGAGCGTCGGCTTGTGGACTCAAGGGTCCCAGGTTCGATTCCGGTCAAGGGCATGTACCTTGGTTGTGGGCACATCCCCAGTAGGGGGTGTGCAAGAGGCAGCTGATCGATGTTTCTAACTCTCTATCCCTCTCTCTTCCTCTCTGTAAAAAATCAATAAAATATATTTAAAAAAAATAAAAATAAATAAATAAAATAAAATAAAATTAGGGAGTGGTGACGACGACACACTTTGTGAATGTACTAAATCCACTGAATTAAAAGGGTGCGTTTTCTGGTGTGAGGATTATAATCTCAATAAAACTTATAAAGATATACGTTGTGCTGCAGCGAGTCACCTGTGCAAACATAACTTCGCATGACCATGGTGTGTATTTTACCTGCTGTCCTGGCCAAAAGGGTAAATAGCTCAGGACTGTGCTGTCTGCCCGGCGCCGCTCCGTGTGCCTGTCCCTGTCCCTGTCCGCCTCCCGCAGTTTGTGTCAAATCGGCATTTGCCCCCTGACGGCTGCGGCTGGTCCTCGGCGTGGCAGTAACCTGCCTTCCTGACTGTGCGCACAGTTGAGCGTATTCTGATATCTTTATGGTCCGCATGCATTTCTTTTTTATTTTTTCAGTGTCGTTTCTGTTCATGTATTTCATCCATTTTTCTATTGGATTGTTGGTCTTTTCTCAATTTTTAGAAGATCTTTATGTATTAAAATAATAAACCTTTGCCTATGATATCTTACGAGTCATTTTTCCAGTTTTCATTTGCCTTTTTAAAAAACCTAGTCAAACCTGTTCCCTGCTGCTTCTGGATTTTGAATCCAGTTCGAGAAGCTTTTCCTGCTCCGAACTTAGGAAGGGGACTCACTTGCTCGGCTAGTGACCTGTCGTGACCTCAGGCCCAGCTGGCGTCTGTCCTGGGAAAAGCGATCTGCTTTTATCCTTGTTTGTGTGGCTCCCAGTCGCCCCGCGTTTTTGAGAAAGGGGGAAAGGAAAAGTATCACTTTTTGTTCACATGCCTGTTGTTAACTATTTCCGGGTTGATAATTGCAGACAGTATAGCGACAAGCAGGGCAAGAAAACGGACAGATCCCCGTGGTCCCCGGCGCTCCGGCTGCTGCGTGCGTAACTCCGTGCTCTCCTCTCTGCAGGTCAACGAGCTGGACGCCATCCCCCTGATCCTGGACAGCTGCAGCCCGGACGACAACAACCCCTGTATCCTTGCGTGGGAGCCCCGCTGCAGGCCGCAGCCCGCGCCCCGGCGTGCCCGCCCGCCCGCCCGCTGCTCCTGTGCTGAGGAGCTGCCTGCTCTCCCGTTGGCTTGTTCCTAAGAAGGAAGCCCCTTCCCGGTGCGGCCGGGCCGGCCCCCGGCAGCCCGTGCAGGTGGTGGCCGGGGCTTCCCGGGCGGACGGGAGTTACAGGGAGAACGCGCCGTGGCACCGGGCTCTTGTTTTGGCAAGTCCTGTCCTGTGGCCTCTGGGACTGAAGCCGCGGCTCCGGCTCTTGTCCTCACCTGTGATCCAGGTGTGTTCCGGGGTGTCTGGCACTCGTGTCCCCAAGGAGTGGCGCTATAGGAAGCAGGTCTCGTGCAATGGCGAGGAACCCCAGAACCCGTGCCGCCCGTTTCGGTTTGAGAGAGAAGCTCAGTTCTGGAGCCGCCCTGGGGAGGGGCACACGCAGCCCGGCCCGGCCCTTCTCCGCACGGCCTGGCGCTGACGGCGGGGAGAGGCAGACCGGCTGCCGTGGGGACTGGAGAGTAGAACCCCATGGGGACAGTGAGGAGCTGTCCGAGGATGGAGGAGATGGGGGGGGGTGCATTTTAAAGTAAAATCCCTCCCTGGTTTCTGTCAAGGACAGAAAAGGAGCCCTGGCTGGTTTGGCTCAGTGAATACAATGTCGGCCTGTGGACTGAAGGGTCCCGGGTTCGATTCCGGTCAAGGGCACATGCCCAGGTTGTGGACTCCATCCCCAGTAGGGGCGTGCAGGAGGCAGCCAATCAATGATTCTCTCTCATCATGGATTATCTCTCCCTCTCCCTTCCTCTCTGACATCCATAAAAATATATTTTAAAAAAGAACAGAAAAGGAGCTGATGGAAATCACGTGTTTCAAAGTAAGTGGACGGAAAATGCTCACTTGTGCTAGAGAGCCTGTCGTGTGTCTGATTAGAAGAGAGATCTCTCCTTTCAGAGAGCTCGGAGCCATAGCTCCTCAGGGGGACAGGCCCAGAGCCTCTCGCTCGGGCAAGCAGCCGGCTCCGTCGCATCGTGATTGGGGCTCGGGCTGTGCTCGCTGCAGACCTCCTACTCGGCTCAGCTCCAAGGCCGGGGAGGAGAGCGGGACGCTTTCTGCCCAGGAGAGCAGGGAACGAGCAGGTGCAAGGAAAGTGGCTTCTTAAGAAATAAGAAATGCACCCGGGTTTACTCCCATGGCCCTCGGACCGCCCTTCTCGTGAGACAAGCTTCGTCTCGTGGTCTGTAGCTTTTGGCAAAGACCAGACGGCTGGGAGGCTGTTGCCCACAGCACGCCAGCTCACGGGGCTCCTGCGGAGGTCTCCGCCCGGCTCCCCAGATCCTCCCTCCCTCCCTCCCTCTCTCCCTCTCTCAGCTCTTTCAGGAACCTCAGCGGTCCTGCTGAGCATCTACACACTTCCCCTTCCTTACTCCCGCAGCGCCCGAGCAGACCCTGTGTCTCACCTGCCCTTCGCGATGAGCAATGCACTGTGAGTCCCGGCCACCTGCCTAACGTCAGGCCGGGTTTGAGCGAGGTGTGTGGCGTGTGCCCGCTTCCTAGTCACTGGCCCGCACTGCCTCCTCGCCAGCCGCTGGGAGGCGCAGCACAGAGGCCGCAGGAGCTCACTCCTGGGCGCTTTCTGGGCCGTGGGGTGGCGGAATCTGCAGGAGGCTGTGCGTCATCCGGGCAGGGAGCGACCGCGGCTGGAGCCCCTGGGAACCTGGCGATGGGGAGACAGTGCTCTGAGCATTCTCATGGCTTTGAATGGCGTCACCTAAGCGTAACCTCTAGACAGGCTCTGCTTAGTGTCAGGCATGTACCTAACTCCCCGTTACCATTTGGCTTGTGTCTTACCAATGTCCCAACCTCACACGTCCGGTGAGGCTTCCTCCCTCTGCCCAGCCACCGGTCCTGGTCAGCGGGGCACCTCCATCACCAGTGGCCACGGCCAGAACCTGGGAGCCGCTCGCCGCGTGAGAGGAGGAACGGGCGTGAGCACAGTGGCCTGGTGACGTGCGTGTGTGTTTTGCCAAAAGAAGTTTCTCCCAAGAGTTGTTTCTTCTGTAAATTCATTAAGCTCGGCTTGGCGATGATATTATTTCAAATTTGTTTGGTTTAACCTCTTCAGATAATTAACAAGAGGCAAGCTCTTAGTGAATTTTAACTTCAGTCGTTTATGTAAAAAGCGGTAGGTGTCTGGGTGTGCTTAGACTAGGAGCAGTTCTGGTGTGAATGCCACTTAATAACAGCACCTCCGTCTCGGGTCATCCGGGTCATGCCCATCAGTCTCCTCCCTGGGAGGGGAGGGCGTGTGTGGCCTCTGGACACCCCACGGGACTGACTGGCCACCCGTGGGGACCAGGAACTCCAGGCTGCATGTCAGAGAGGCCGGTCCGTGGGGACAGGCTGGGAGGCCCCTGACGCCCCGTCTCGGGCAGTTCCAGCGGCCGGTGGGAAGACGTCGTCTCCAGGGTGGCCGGCGGGTGAGGAGCCCTGGGCTGCTGCTGCTTCGCGACACGAGCCAGCGCCCAGCTGTTGGCTCGCCGCGCACTGTGGGTCCCGCAGTAATGACAGGGGCAGAGGCCACCGGAAAGTTCCCGCTCCGCGGCCGCAGCGGCCGTTATTATTCGTCAGGTTTGTGGCAGTGGGACTTTCTGTTGTTGTTTCCAAATAGAAGCAGCTGAGCTTCATTTGAAATGTTTTTCTTTCATTCTTTTCTCATCTGTTTTGATCAGCATCCTTGATGTGGGTTTTTTAATGTTGTTTTTATTGGAGGGGGAGGGGCAGGGATAGAAGGAGAGTCCAAACAGGGTTGTGTTTTTTTTCTGTTCTTTCTTCTTTTTCCTCCCTTCCTTTTTTCTTTACCTTTTTTTGTTTGTTTGTATTGAATACCTCATTTGTAAGTTTCGCATGCACACAGCACCTTAACCGTTTGTGGGAATAATAAGCAAACTCTCTTTCTTCGTAGTCCGATAGCATAGTGTCCACAGCATCATCTCTGGAGCAGACAGACCCTGGTTCTGCCGCTTGTTGAATTCTAAGCACCTCACTGAGCCCCCTGAGCTTTAGCCTCTTTGCCCCACAGGGTATGGTGGAGGTTTGTAAATTGCCCAGCGTATAGTTTCTCAACAAATAGATCTTGTACAGAGACCCTGTTATAACTCCGGATCCCTAAGAGAGAGGTATAAATGCCGCTCCTGATTGTGCTGAGTCAGTGTGAAAGCTCCACAGTGATGATGGTGATGATGTCACAGAACAGAACGGCGAGCTCGCACCCAGGTTCACAGCGACACAGATGGGTGCCGGTGCAGTTTGGCGAGAAAAGGACAGGTTTTTCCCATAAATAGTGTGAGACCAGTTAGAAGTGCATGCTGGGCCCTGGCCGGGTGGTTCAGTGGCTGGAGCAGCATCCCGTACACAGGAAGTTGGCGGGTTCGATCCCCAGTCAGGGCACATGTCCAGGTTGTGGGTTTGATCCCCAGTTGGGGCGCGTATGGGAAGTGACCAGTTGATGTTTCTCTCTCTCCCTTCCTTTCTCTCTAAAATCAATAAAAACGTATCCTCGGGTGAGGATTTTAAAAAAGTCCTTAATGGGAAAAACTCATCACCCTTACCTCAATCCTTTCTCAAAGCGCTGGCGGGGCCTGGAGTGGCCTGAACGTGCCACTTCCTGGCACCTGCCCGTGAGCCAGCAGGCCCCCTCCCAGGTATGTGCCCATCAGAGGGCGTGCCCAGCATGGCGCCGCCTGGCCAGGCGAGCAGTCTTTCTTGCGGGAGTTAGATCTTCGCCGTTCCCTGTGCGTGTGGGACGTTCCGGCGCTAGCGCCTCATCTTGGCGAATGTAGGAATTTTAGAATAAACACAGAAACGGTTCACTCTGTCCTTTTTATGGGGCTCCAGCTGGTGACTGGCCTGCCCAGCGGCAGCGAGAGGGCGGCCCAGGGGAGGCCTGGGACCCGGGCTGGCGCGCCTGCCTGGCTGGTGTCTGTAAAGGTGTCAGCGTGTCCCCTTGCGGCACTTCCGTCACCTCGACGTTAGGAGCAGGGACTGGCCGGGGCCCTTTCCCCTGGAATCGGCTTCCTCCTGGGGGTGGGCAGGGCTTGCCTCCCTTTGCTTCCGGGTCCCACACAAACAGTCGCCAGCGTTCGGGTCATTTGTTCACGTTGGGCTGACATTAAGGAAAAACTGGAAAGCCTCATAGTGCTGTTTTGCTTTAAAAAGATGAATTTTTGTTTTGGCTTCCCCACAGTTGAACGTGGTTTTTTTGAAGCTCTCGTTGATTCTCTTAGCCCTCTCCTAGTGCGATTGAAGATGCACAAACCAAATTGTTCTCCCCACCACCGCACACAAGTGCGCAGTTTCACAGGTTCGCGGGGGCCTCCCCAGACCCCGTGTGAAGTGAGTCGAGTGTGGGGCTAAGGAGTGGGCACACAGATGCCACTTCCAGGTCGTTTAGAGTGTAACCCGCTGCCACCGAGCACCCCACACCCACACACACAGATGCAGGCATCCAAATAGACGCGTTCAGAATGAAAGCGGGGAGAAGACCGGTTTTCCACAGCTTTATGGTTACCTAGCAATTCTTCCAGGGCTTGAAGCCGACATTGGAGGGTCAGATGTAATGTAACGAGTGAGGCTTTCACAAAGGGAACTGTCTCCTTGTCCAGGTGTCTGGGTGAAAGTCAAGCTATTTTAAAATGACACAGAAATGAAATGCTTGGAATTGTGTCCACGTGCCTCTCAGTTCTGTGCTTCTCGGTGTCCTGTCTGAAGTGTCGCGGCGTCACCACCCAGGTTTGTGCACGGGAGCGTGCGGGCGGCCCTGTCTGCCCTCGCCCTCTCGGGTCTGCACGCGGGCGTGGCCTTCGGCCCTTCACCCAGCGGCCTGGATGCGGCTGCGCTCGGAGCAGGTGTGGCCCGGCCCAAGGTGCCTGGAGCTGCCCCGGCCCCGGGCTGCGCGATAAGCAGCATTATTATGTTTGTATTTCCTTACAAAGCTACTTATTTGCCAGTTTTTCTCTTTGCATTCGCTGTATTAAAAAGCTCAGTGCCTCTTGGCTGTGTTCACTTTTTCATATTGTCTCTTTAAATACCATCCCACAGGATCCGTATTTTGTAAGACATTGAGAGGCCGGGTTGCCGGAGCCTGGCACCGAGAGACAAGTTCCGGGTGACCCTGACTAATGGCAGTGTTTTTGCCTAAAATGACGTTGGCCAGATTTGGCCGTGCCAGCCAGGGTCTGGTCAAAACCTCGGCGTGCCGGACCCTTTCCGCAGGTTAAGTGGTAACTCCTAGCTGCTTTGTTTTGAGATCCTCATTCTCTGCGGGGAGTTGTGTTCTCTGTAGCACTTTTCTAGAACCAACAGGTTTTTTAAAAAAACAACAGAAACCTCGTGCTGGCGGCGAATGCGCTGCGGTCCGCGCATCCCTGAGCCCCAGGATCCGGGCGCTCGAGGTGTCGGCAGAGTTCTCGGCGCCGGCCGGGCCTGGGACCTGCGTTTGGCACACCAGCCCGCCCTTCAGGTCTCCCTTCCATCCCCCAGTTTCTCACAGCGACTTATTTTGAAATGTAATATGCACACCAAAAAGCGAGAGGAGTGTGTGTGCACTGTTTGCAAATAATTACAAAGGAGCCGTGAGCCAACACCCAGGTCAGGCGGAAACACCGCGGCCTCTGAGCCCTGCCCATCCAGCCGCTCCGGAACCCTGGCTCAGCGCGACCTGCCCGTTGGCCCCCGCACCCCGCCGTGCTGTGGGGTGGCCCGTTTTTAAACGTCTGTGAATGGCGTCACGGCTTGCCTTTTGTCATCGGGCATTCAGAACCGTGATTGCGATTCGCCGAGTCGTTGCGGGCGGGTTCCTGTGTCCGTTGCGAGAGGATTTCGCATTTGTTCCGTCAGCTGCTGGGGGACACTCGGCTTATTCCTCCTTTGGGGCCATTGGGGTTCATGCTGCCGAGAGCACTTCTGTGCGTGTGTGTCCCGGGCGTGAGCGTGCGTCTTCGGGGTGTGGACCTTGTGCGGCTGGTGTGGCTCCAGCTTTCTTCCGGAGGATGCCAGACTCTTCCAGAATCCCGTGTGCCAGCTGGTACTCCACCGGCGGTGGCCCAGAGTGCCCTGCGCTCACGTCCTGGCCACCACGTGGTGCAGTCAGACTGTAGAGTTTTGCCTGTCGGAGGAGTATGTGTTGCTGTTGTGATGGTGATTTTAATTTCCCTAATTAGCAATATGTTTATTGGCATTTGGGTTTCCTGTGTCGTGAAGAAGCTGTTCAATTTTGTTGCCTATATTTAATTGAGGAATTCTTTTATATTCAGGATATCGGATCTGTGTTGACATAGTCCCTCCCATCCTAGTGGCTTGTTTTGTTTTTTATTTTCTTTCTAGTATCTTTATTATTGAGATGTAGCTTACGTATAGTAAAATGCCAGATGGGAGAAAGTGTCCCAGTGTGTGTCCACCCCGTGTCACACCCAGCGGGCGGGGAGGGCGTTCCCCCCTCCTCCCCGCACCAGGCCCACAGCTGACGCTGCTCTGGCTTCGCTGGTGTTTGGATGAGTTTTCTTCTCTCTGTGGTGAGTGGTTTTGCGTCTCACCAAAGACCCTGAGGTCATGGCCTGGCCCGTGTTTTCATCTGGACGCTGGATTGCCCCGCCTTTCCCGGTGGGTCTGTGATCCCAGAAGTTAGTTTCCGTCTGGCGGACAGCGGAGGCGCAGTTTCTAATGTTCCCTGTGGTCCCAGCCGTGACGAGACCTTGCTTTCGCCCGGCTCTGCAGGATCTTACCATAAGCCGCAGTCCCGCGGGCATGGCTCTGCCCGGTTTGGTGCGCCCTGGTCACGTGGCGATCCGTGCCGCCTGCTCTCCGTTTCGGCTCAGCGTGTGCGGCCCTGCTCCTGTGCCTGTCCTCCGTGGGTAGAAGCCTTTCCAGTGTTAAAGCCTCGTGCGTGTCCTGTCCCTGTGTGGCCGGTCCATCTCTGCCTGTTACTCTCTCATGCTCCGCTCTGCACTCTGAGCATCTGTGCCGCGCGGCACTGTTCCAGCTGCTGGCACTCAGCGGCCGCCAAGGGGACCGTCTGTGTTCCCGGGGGTGGGCCCACCAATGCAGCGGAGGAAGGAGCCCCAGCCTCACCTCCAGAAGCCTCTGCTGTGTGCCCCCAGGAGCCTGGGACACCCCTCCCTGGGGCTGCATTGGAGCTGCCTGAGGGCAAACCAGCCTGATCGTCTGACCGTTTTATGGGTCGCCCGGCCCAGAGAAGGTGCATCCTCCTCGGCCTCCCCACTGGCCTCCCTGCTCGCTGGCCTCCCTTCTGCCCGGCCCCGGGCTCCTCCACTCGCGCCCGCACCCACGGCCCTCTGCCGGGGGCCCCACGCTCCACTCCACCAGCCGCAGAGGTTCCCGTCACTTCTCAGCTCTCGCTTGCTGGCCTGGCCCGCCGCGTCCTCTCCGACTCGCCAGGTGACCGTTTCTTCTTTTCCTGTGGTTCCTGCTCAGTGTCCCCGCCGAGGCCACCCCCCTTGTCATCGTCCTCCCGGGACGGGCTTTGTCGCGCACCTGTTCAGTGGAGTGTGGTCTCGCCGCCGCCTCTGCAGAAGCCACACCGCAGGGCCAGGCCCCGCTGTCCTGTCGGCTGCTGTGCCGCAGCACTGAGCACGGGCCTTCGCGCTTGTTACAGCGAGTGAGCACGGCCTGGCGAGACGCTCGGGAGCATCAGGTGTGGCCAGAGTCTTGGTTGTGTCCGCATCCCTCTGGACGCCAGGACAAGCTCCGAGGCGATGCTGTGGAGAGAGGAGTGGGGCCGCCGCCAGAGTTGGAGTCTGTAGCTGAACGAGGTCTCCCCGAGCGAGTCCCTCGGGGTAAAGTCTTAGAAGGGACGTGTCGAGGGAGAGCTTTAGATCCAGTGTCCCCGCCACTGCCAACGTGGCTTTTAATAGTCCGACGTGTGGGTGCTGACTTCCCGTCGGTGTCGGGTTATTCCCAGGTCACGTGCTGTTCCACGCGGACCCAGCAGGCTCCGCCCGCGGTGAGGACAAGCTCAGGGCTCACCAGTGACTCAGAGATGGCGGCCGACAGCACGAGGCCCGGCTGCACCTCCTGGTTGATGCTGCGGCCCAGCGGAGCCTCCTGGCGGCCCTGTCCCCACCGTGGGCGCCCGCTCCTCACTGCTGACCTCGGCGCGGCGGGGGGAGGGGGCGCCGTCGCTGCCTTCGCCCGTGCGCCTGCAGCTGTGCTGGCCGCCGTGTCCTGTCACGTAGGTGGGTGCGTCTCTGCTTCGAAGTCGGATTCGTTTCACACTGCTCACTGGCCACTTCCAGAGGCATCATCAGAGGCGGTCACACCGGCTGAAGGTGGCTGGCACTGAGGTCTCTGAGAGAAGGGACCTGCTGCAGGTCTGAGCTGTCCCGTCTTCCGCTGGTGAGCGGGCACAGCCCCGAGGCCGGCGCTCAGACTCAGCGGGGAGAGCCCGCCCCCCGCCCTCCCTCCTCCCGCCACAGCCGTGCTCAGGCAGCGAGGCTGAGCCTGCGTCCGCCCCGCCGCCCCCGCCCCGTGCCACCCAGGCCAGCAGTGCCCCCTGCGCCTCAGAATGGGGCCACTGCCTGCGCCGAGCGTGTCTGCGGCCGGGACAGCCGCGGGCACTGTCTGTCCTGGGGGCAGGGCGCTGTCTGTCCTGGGGGCAGGGCGCTGTCTGTCCTGGGGGCAGGGCGCTGTCTGTCCCGGGGGCAGGGCGCTGTCTGTCCCGGGGGCAGGGCGCTGTCTGTCCTGGGGGGCAGGGCGCTGTCTGTCCCGGGGGCAGGGCTGCCTGTGCTCATCGTGGGCGCCGCTGCTAGTTCGCAGGTACCTGGCAGTGGGGCTCCTGGGACCCACCGCGTTCCTCCTGCCAAGCCTCGCTGACGCTGAAGGCGGCGGGGACTCTGGACAGAAACGCGCTCGAGGCAGCTTCGTGTTTGATGTTCCTTCACCCGCGGAGCACGCCTCCTCCCTGGCAGAGGGGCCTGGGCTTCCCGGGGTCTCCCCGGTTCCACGGTGCCTGTTCGTAGATCCCTCCATCGCCAGGACGCGGTGACCTCGGGTTCCATCACACCCTGCCCTGCTCCCTCTGGCAGGAAGCCCCGCAGTGGCCCTGCGGGGAACGTGGGCGCCGGGGAACCTGGGCGCCGGGCGGCGGCGCTGGCTTTGGAAGTTGGCTGTCCAGACGCCTCTGCCTGGCGCTTCCTCCCTGCGGCGTGGAGGCGGCGCTGCGCGGCACGGGGCGTCCGCCAGCCCGGAGCTGACCGAGGGCTGGGGGCCCCGTCCACGGAGAGGGGAGCCGGGGCGCTCACCCAGCAGATGCAGGAAGCGTTCCGACCCGATGTGCGCAGTGACAAGGACGAAGGCGGGAGCCCCGGCGCCCAGGTCCGCACGCCTGGGGAGGAGTCGGGGTCACCACCACAGTAGGGTGACAGTGGCACGCGAGGGTAGTCACGGAGAAGACGCCCTACGTGATGGCTGAGAGGGTTATTCCCGGCTATCCCAACCCCCCGTGCGGCTGCCCGAGCCGGGCTCTCAGCGCTGTGCCGTGCGCGCCTGGGAAGGGGCGGTGGAGAGCTGCCCCAGGAGCAAATGGAACCACTGTGGCCCCGCCTTTCGTGTGGTTGGAGTTAGAAGTGGTCTCGGTTGGTTCTGATCCCGAAACCTGTTGGGTGACGGGGATAACAGGCTGCGACCGCCCCGGCCCGCGCTGTGCTTTTAAGTGGTTAGTAAAACGCTTCCAGAACGGGGGGCGCAGAGTTGGTTTCTGGGCCGCAGGATCCCTCACCAGCAGGCCTGCAAGTGCGGCCGCTCGGCCACAGGGCTTTTGGGTGGGGGTGCGTGTGGCACCGCGGGCAGGGCACCGCCTCCCCATGACGTCACTGCCAGCTGTGGGCTTGCCAATCGGTGACAGCAGCGCCTCATTGTGCCCTGCTCTTCTGGGGTGCGTGCACTGTGCACGTCTGGGATCGGAAAGGACTTGCGCACAGTCCACCAGGGCCCAGGGCAGGCGGCAGTTCCGCGGTCCTCGGTCCTCCCGTGCCCGTGAGGTGACACTGCGGAAGTGGGGGCCTGGGGAAACGGAGAGCTGGCTCAGGCCTCTGGTAGGGGAGGGAGTGACCCACCATGACCTGAACAGCTGGTCCCCCTTTATGTATGTGTGTGTGTGTGTGTGTGTGTGTGTGTGTGTGTCCTCACCTGAGGATATTTTTCTATTGATTTTTAGAGAAGGGAGTGGAAGTGGGGGGGTGGGGGGGAGAGAGAAACATCGATGTGAGAGAGACACATCAATTGGTTGCCTCCCACACGCACTCCTACCAGAGACGGGGATTGAACCTATAACCCAGGTGTGCGCCCTTGACCCGGAATCACACCTGAGAGCCTTCGGCGCATGGGCAGATGCTCTAACCCCTGAACACACTGGCCAGGGCATAGCTGATCTCTCCCTTTAACACGGGTGGGGCACCCCCGCCCGGCCTGCAAGCCGGATGAGGCCTGAGGAATCGTTCGGTCTGGCCCTGCCACGGCAACCGCAGGCGGGACTCGAAATGCAGTAAATCTGGGAGCTTTTCTATAGCAGCCTGAGTGTGCGTTAGTGATTATATTAAGTGAGTGACGTAATATCCAGATGGCCCTGGGAGGAAGGTTCCCACCCTGCTTTCAAGGGTCAGCTGATGGGCAGGAAGTTGCCTGTGAGGACAGTGCGTGGCCGCGTCGCGTGGACAGTGCTGACTGCGCAGGGATGGGGCCTCCTGGCCCACGCGGCGGTGACAGCGCTGGGCCTTTGCGGCTCCTGGGAGTTGGAGGCAGAGACCAGCTGCGGCTGCTTTTGAAGAACCCGCTTTCCCAGGTGCCCCCGTCAGTGCTGAGGTGCTCTGGGCCTCCTGCAGCGCCCTCAGCGCAGCCTCCTCTCCGTCCCCATGGCGGCCTGCGGTCCCCGCCTCTCTGGTCGTCCTTTCTCACCAAGCCCGGCGCCAGCAGCGGCCAGCAGTGGCAGAGCCAGGGGCTCGCGTTCACGGTGCTGCTGTCAGGGCACTGCCGAGCCCAGAGCAGTGCGCGTCGGCGCGGCCGGAGCCCGCCAGCCACAGCTGTCCCTCAGATGTAACTACAGACACATGGGGACTGGACACCAGATAGACCAGCAATTGGAGAAGGAAGCGGCAGCCCAGATGGGCGGTTTGTGGTGGTACTGACCCGCGCTGCTCAGCGTCAGGCAGGGGCTGGGCGCAGTCTGCTCGCTGGGTGCGGCCTCGCTGGGTGCGGCCTCGCTGGGTGCGGCCTCGCTGGGGTGCGGCCTCGCTGGGGTGCGGCCTTGCTGGGTGCGGCCTCGCTGGGGTGCGGCCTCGCTGGGGTGCGGCCTCGCTGGGTGCGGCCTCGCTGGGGTGCGGCCTCGCTGGGTGCGGCCTCGCTGGGGTGCGGCCTCGCTGGGTGCGGCCTCGCTGGGCCCTTCCGCCGCGGAGGAGCGCAGTTCGCTGACGCCTGCGGAGAGGAAAGCACAGGTGATGGAAGCAGGTGGAGGCGGGAGTGGCATGAGCTGCGCAGTGAAGTCTGAGTGTAAGACGGGCTCACCTGCCCAGTAGAGCGTGTGGCGCTGTGAAGGGGAACAGAACGGGGTTCCAGATCCTTCCCCCACGGGACCATTATCTGCCCGCCCCACTTCCGTGTTTGCCCTAAGTCGCCCGCCCTCCCTGCCCCCCCGGGCCCGGGTTCCGGAATCTGCAGCAAGTGCCCTGATGCTGGCTCCTGGAAGGTCCTCTTCCTTCTCCCATCAGCTCCAGTGGCTGCGGTGAGCCTCCTGACTGGACCGGGAGCGTGACTTTGGCACGTGCGTCTGCGGGTTGGGCTGTTCAGCCGGGAGGTTCTCTGTTGGTGCCATCTCCCGGCCTCCATGCTTCTCTGCTGGCGTCGGTACCTGACCTGCACCGGCCCCCGGTCCCGTGTTGGGCTAAGCCTCTGAGTCCCACGCACAGCTGCCTGGAGGGCGAGAGCCGCTTCTCACTCTCACCCTCCCAGGCTCAGCCATCCCCGGGGCTCTCACCCCCCCAGGCTCGGCCATCCCCGGGGCTCTCACCCCCCCACCCCCAGGCTCAGTCATCCCCGGGGCTCTCACCCCCCCAGGCTCGGCCATCCCCGGGGCTCTCACCCCCCCAGGCTCAGTCATCCCCGGGGCTCTCACCCCCCCAGGCTCGGCCATCCCCGGGGCTCTCACCCCCCCCAGGCTCAGTCATCCCCGGGGCTCTCACCCCCCCAGGCTCGGCCATCCCCGGGGCTCTCACCCCCCCAGGCTCAGCCATCCCAGGGCTGAATCTCTGTCGTCTGGGGCTGTTTGGAGACACCCAAAGGGCCTCATGGCGTCCTCCTCCAGCCTGGCTGCAGGTGCTTCCCGGAGGCTGTGACACAGGCCCCTGCCTCTGTTTGCAGTCGCTATGGCAACGTTAGAAACACTGTTCCTGGAGCGAAGCACACAAGAAAGCACTTGAAGTGTCGGTGGATTAGAGCTTTAGAAGCTGTTTAATTTTCTCCCCCTCTTCCTTTCTGCTGTCTCTTTGGAGAGGGAACAAGAGGGCAATGTGAATATTAACTGGGACCCGCTTTAATCTCCGTCACACTCGAGGGTCCGGGTCCCACAGACACCGGAGGCCGCGTATTCATGAGCCAGGCTGGGGCGGGGGTGGGGGGCAGTGCATAAGGGCTCTATTGCACCGTTTCTCTTGTCCACTGGTTTTATCGAAGGAACAACTACTAAGGCTTGGTTTTTACATTATGATTAAGTTGGAGACCCTAGACTGGACTTCTACAATGTCCTCATGACATGGGGACAATTAGAGGACCTCATGAGGTGTTATGTTATAAACTAGAGGCCCAGTGCATGAATTCGTGCACGGGTGGGGTCCAGCTGGCCTACCGGGCCTGTTGGGAGGAGGAGACGGGGAGGTTGGTCAGCCAGCCCACCCTGACTGGGGCTGATCAGGGCCGGGCCAGCTGGGAGGAAGGGTCGCAGGTGATTGGCTGGCGGGCCCTGCCCCCAATTGGGGTGGGGGTGCTGATTGGGGGCAGGGCAAGCCATGGGGAGGGGCTGTGGGAGGTTGGCCAGCCAGCCCCACCCCCAATTGGTATGGAGTGGTGGCTGGCTGGGGGGCTGCTGGCTGATCCGGGTGGGGTGGGCTGATTGGGGGTGGGGCTGGCCGTGGGGAAGGGCGGGGTGGGGGTGTTGGCCGGCCAGCCCCATCCCCACCCCCAGATCAGGCTGGTTTGCTGGCCGCAGTGGCATCATGGTGACCTGTCCTTCCGGTGTTCAGGTCGCTGGCTTTTTATATATATACTAGGTGTACCGGTTAATAATGGCGGATTTTGTAATCAAAGAAAACACGATAATTTCAAGAGAAACATCAAAAGTGCTGTATTCAAAGTAATGTCCATTGCTAGCTACACATTTCCCCCATCTTTCAGGGAATTTGTGGATACCGTCCCAATAGAACTTTTCTTGTTTTGAGGCAGACCATTCAGAGACCCAATTTCCCACTTCTTCGTACGTTTTGAAGTGCTGCTCAGAAAGTGCGTGTGCCATCGATCGGAACAAGTGGTCATCTGAAGGAGCAAGGTCTGGTGAATACGGCGGGTGGGTTAATACTTCCCAGGAAAGATCTTTAAACGTGTCTTCACCTGGTTTTGAAGTGTGTGATGGTGCGTCATCATGAAGCAAAATTCCTTTGCCGTGTCTTCTGGCCCATTCTGGTCGTTTCATGATCAAAGCGTGGTTCAAATTGATTATTTGTTGTCGGTAGCGATCAGTATTAACGGTTTCACCTGGTTTTAGAAGCTCATAATACACCACACCTTCCTGATCCCACCAAACGCAGAGCATTGTCTTCTTTCTGAAGCGACTTGGCCTTGCAGTCGATGTTGATGGTTGACCTGGATCAACCCATGATTTTGTGCGTTTGGGATTCTCAAAGCCACTTTTCATGGTCAGTCACAATTCGATGCAAAAAAGACTTTCTTTCGTGCCATTGAAGTAGCATTTTACTGGTGACTTTTCGGTTTTCCATGTGGCACCCATTTTCCTTCCTTTAAAATCCTTCCCATTGCTTGTAAATGATCAGAAATTGTTTGCTGAGCAACAATCTTTCTGCAAGTTGTTTTTGAGTTTGACACCCATCTTCATCCAATAATGCTTGTAATTGTTGGTCTTCAAACTTTTTCGTTTGACCTGGACGTTCTTTGTCTTTCACATGGAAATCACCACTTTTAAAGCGTTTAAACCAGCGCTCACAAGTATCTTGAGATGGAGCATGTTCACCATAAGCTTCCCGAAGTATACGATAACTTTTTCTTCAAAATAAAGTAATGAATTAAAACTTCCTGCAAATGCTCTTTTTTTAGCACGAAATTCGACATTTTTAAGCGTAAAAATATCTATGATGTTAACACCTTCAGCAAATTTGACATATGAAGTTTTGAAGCTTGCTGTCAATACAACAAAATAGCACACACATCAAATCACATATATATGAACATACGTGTAACTCCATCTAGGGGGAAAGTCCGCGTTATTAACCGGTGCACCTGGTAGACGGCAGCCCAGAGTGAGGGGCTCACTCGGAGGCTCCGCCCGGGAGGGGTGGCGGCTGCAGCCTCCCAGGCAGGGCTCTCCTCGCAGAGGAGGCGGGATTAATGCATGGACGTAAGGATGCGGACGCACTTCGGTGGACGTGTTGAGGTTCTGCTGTCGTCTGTTTGTTCTTTCTGGTTCTCAAGGTACCGAGAAGCCCCCGCTCCCTCCCCTGCACCTCGTTTCCCCGAGACCGGCTGGGGAAGAGCGCGGAGGGCCCCGCTGCCGCGGCTTCGGTGCTGCTCTGTGAGGGTGTCCGCTCCCCGGGCCCCGGCGCTGGCGTCGGCTCTCATTCTCCTCCCTCTCCGTGCGCCTGTCCTGGAGTCAGTGGGGATCGGGTCAGCTTTTCAGCAGAAATTAGCCACCAAACCCTTCACGAATGAAATGCTATTAAAATACCATAACAGCCCGGCCAGCGTGTCTCAGTGGTTGAGCGTCGACCTATGAACCAGGAGGTCACAGTTCAATTCACAGTCTGGGTTGCGGGCTCGATCCCCAGTGGGGGGTGATGCAGGAGGCAACCGATCAATGAGTCTCGTCATTGATGTTTCTCTCTCTCTCCCTCTCCCTTCCTCTCTGAAAGCAATCTATAATGATAAAAGCATAATGTGCTAATTAGACCAGACGTCCTTCCGGACGCTGCGAGGGCAGCCCGGGTCGCGGGTGCCGGAGGGAAGCCGGTGCCGGCAGCCGGGGGAAGGAAGGCCTCCTCTTGCATGAACTTGGCGCATCGGGCCTCTAGTAAAATGTAAGAGCAAACAAGCCTAACAGTATTTTCACAACACGCGGTGGCTGCCTTCCCAGATGAACATGATTCAAGTCCACGCTTTTGTCCGTCCACATGGGACCTCTGAGGTTTGTTGTCACGGCCTTTTATGGACACAGTTCAGCATCTGCCTGGTTTGCATTTATGTTGGTTTACTTTCCTCTGATCTCAGCCCTGCAGAGCCCTGAGTCAGGGCTGTGGGTCGTGTGGTGCCCAGGCCCCGCCCCACGGGGAGTGGGAGACACGCTCACTGTGGACACTGACGCGGGCAGACACTTGCCAGCACTGGGCTGGAGCGGGGACAGAGGTGATGACACATCACCTTGATGAGGAGGGGCCCAGGGGGGCTGGGCAGACAAACATCCACATTGCGTATCCGTGCTCCACGTCGTGTGGGGCCTGAGGCAGAGCTGGGGTACGGACATCTGGTAGGTGTGGCCCCAGCCCTTACACAGGTGGGCACAGTGATGTGGGAACGAGAACGAGAAAGCTCTGGGAACATCCCGAGGGCGCACCGAGCCAGCTGTGTGCGGGCGGCCGGGTGGGGGTGGGGTGGTGTTGGGGGGCAACTGCCGGGGCGGGGGGCACTTAGCGTGTCTGTGAGAAATGAAAGGGCGGGGGAGGGGGAGGCATGTCCCAGGTTGGGGCTCGCGTGTGGGACTGACATTGCTGGAGCCTCAGGGCTGAAGGGCCCGCAGCGAGACCGGAACGCGGGCCGTGCTGGGCAGCGGCCGTTTGCCTGGACTGCGAGCCTGTGCACCGGGAGGGCCCGCCGGCCTCGATCCCGTTCCAGCCCCAGCCCCGCAGCTGTCCGGGCTCTCGGCGCGGGGTGGGAATGTGGGGTTCCCACTCAGTATCGGTGCGTAGCCAGGAGGTTCGGGAAGCAGCCGCCTGCTCTGGCACTGGGAGCGGAGCGGTTGGCACGGGAACCCGGTCCCACGTGGCTTTCCGGCCTGAACGCCCCCTTTCTCATGTCTCTCCTCCCGTCGGGTCTCGAGGGCGCGGCCTCTCGCTTCCCGCGAGGAGCTGGGCGGCGTGACGGCCGGCCCTGCGTGGCAGTGGGTCACGCTCAGGGCCGCTGGCAGGCGGAGGCGCTTCCGCGGGGGCTGTTAGTCTTCTGGGTCCGGCACAAGGTGGGGCCTGGTGACTGGGGGAGGGAGGAATTCATTTAGGTTTTATGCGTTGGAGTGTCTCTGGCTCCAGGAGAAAAATGTGGCTTAGCAAGGCCCGGGGCATTGTGCGAGGGGGACAGGTCCGTGGCACGAGAACGTCCCCCCGGGGGGCGGGGGTGAGTACTGAGAGCGGCGGCCTCACCGGCTTTCCTGGCCTGGCACCTGGGCAGGGCCGTCCCGCACACTCAGTGGCTGCGGTGCCACGTGCCCGGGACCGGGCCGTCCCGCAGCGCTTGTCTGCGGGGCCCGGGTGTGCGGCGAGGCCCCTCGTGCAGGAGCCAGTGTGCCATCGAGGCCGCGACCAGGAGCGCGGGGCCAGGAAGGCCCCAGGGTGGGAGGCAGCTCGGGGGTGGGAACCAGGACGGAGCCACCTTTCAGCCCCAGAGAACATCCCGAACGTAAAACTTCCCGTGTTTTCTGCCTCCCATTTGTCTGACTTCAGGGACCGGCGCGTCTTTTCCTGTTTCCTGTGAGGTTTTTGAACCAGGGACACCATCTGACTCACTTTCTGCCCCAACCCTTCGAGCGGGAGCCACAGGCTGAGCGTGGGGCCTTCCCTGCTCCTGCGTGGTCGGGGCCACAGGCTGAGCGTGGGGCCTTCCCTGGCTCCCGCGTGGTCGGGGCCACAGGCTGAGTGTGGGGCCTTCCCTAGCTCCCGCGTGGTCGGGGCCACAGGCTGAGCGTGGGGCCTTCCCTGGCTCCCACGTGGTCGGGGCCACAGGCTGAGCGTGGGGCCTTCCCTGGCTCCCACGTGGTCGGGGCCACAGGCTGAGTGTGGGGCCTTCCCTAGCTCCCGCGTGGTCGGGGCCACAGGCTGAGCGTGGGGCCTTCCCTGGCTCTGCGTCATTGGGGCCAAGGGGCTGCAACCAGGACAGGCCTGGCACCTCGTGGCACACACGTGCCCGTCGTGGCCTCGGAGGCGCCGGCCTGGGAACGTCTGCCATCGGACAGGCCTTTCCCTGCTGCCGCCCCGGGCACGGGCAGGAGCGCTCTTCGCTGGGGAAGTGTTCATCCCTCCGGACCGACGGGGCCAGGCCCCCGTTCTTGGCACGTCCTGTGTGTCCCTGGCTCCAACGTGGAGATGTCCCGACAGCAGCGTCTCCCCGGTCCCCGCGGGGTGGGTGGCACAGCTCGGGGACGAAGGCGCAGGCCCTGGGGCCGCACGGTGCTCTGTCTCGTGGGGAGCGTCTCCTGCCCGCTGGGAGGGCTTCGTGCACAACCTGTGAAGTTGGGGGGCGGCGAGGCGGGGAGGGGGGCACTTTCCCGAGAGCACGGCGCTCAGCTGAAAGCACGCCCTGGACAGGTCCCAGCGGGAGTGGATTCCACGCGGCTCCTGGGAAACCATCTTGTTCAGTGGGCTTGCCTTCAGAGAGATGGTTTCTTGTCTGGTTCGGTGACATTCTGATTCTTTCCCTCGTGGCTAACAATTACCTGTGCGTGTGTGCGTGCATGTATGTGAGTGTGTGTGAGTGCACACACCCGTGTTCGTAAACTTCAGGGGTGGCTACTCTGCGCCTTTGCTTCTGCGTCCGTTCATCAGCAGATGCTGCCATCGCACACGGGACACGTGTGCATGCGTGTGTGCCATGTGGTAGGTGTGTTTCCGGTTGGGATGCATAGTTGTAGCACGTCCTCCAGAAAAGCACCCGTGGGTCGGCAGGTGCCGCTCCCGCCCCGCAGCCCCCCCCTCCCCCCACCCCCACCCCCCCCCGCAGCCCTCGCGGGCGGTCCGACAGCAGCGCGGCGGCACATTCCTTCACTCGGGGCCAGTCCTGACGCAGTGGGTGGTGTACGCCATCCGCAACCTCACCGAGGACCACAGCCAGAACCAGGACCTCATCGCCAAGATGGAGGAGCAGGGGCTGGCCGACGCGTCCCTGCTGAAGAAGGTGGGGTTCGAAGTGGAGAAGAGGGGTGACAAACTGGTCCTGAAAGCCACCAGCCCGCCCCCGCCGGTGAGTGTGCCGCAGGGAGGGCCCCCTCCGGCCCCTCGGACAGCAGGGTTCCGGCCGGGGAGCGGGGAGCGGGTGGGAGCGCTGCGCCCCCAGAGCGGAAAGGCGGCCTGACACCTGACGGCCGCTTCTGAGGAGTTCAATGTCATGCTCACTCGGGGGACTCGGAAGAGCACGTCACCCTGTCGGTCTGTTTCTGGCGGAAGGAGACTGTGCAGAGGGGGCTCCCGCTGCCCGGGCGGGGGGCGGGGGGGGGCAGTGCTGCTGGAGCTGCGGGTTCTCCTCGTTTCTGATCACGACCAGCGCTTCTCGCTCCCCCCCCACCCCCCCACCCCGGTGACTCGGAAACAGTTCTCTCTCTCTTCGCAGTGACGGCCTCCCCGGGAGCAGCGTCCGGAGTGTGTTTCACGGACGGTTCGTCTTCGCAGCGAGTGCAAGTGTTGGAAGGCTCGGCCCCGATTCAGGAGCTCGTCATGCTTAGATGCTAGCGTTCATGTGTTTCCGTGTAAACGTGAGAGTACATGCGTGTGCTGTTGTTTCTGTGCTTTAAACCCTAGCGTCTGCAGCCCGTCCCCTGGCCACGGGCCCTCGGGCCTGTGCGCTTCCTGCCGCCGCACGGGCTCCTGCGAGGCCGCCTGGGCGGAGACGGGGCTGCGGTCCCGTTCGCTCCCGCAGACGCCGCAGCCCCTTGGTTCCCTCCTGTGGGGCAGCTGACGCGGTGCCACTGTGATCCCTTCTCGCCCCTTCTCACCCTTCCGCCTCCCCAAGCACTGACAAGACGCCTTTCCAGTTAATTAATTCGAGAGATGCTGAAGAACAGCGCCCGCGCCCTCCCTCTGTGCTGGGGCACCGAGCTGCCCTTTGGAATTCCGTGGGGAGCCGGGGAAACGGGGCCATTAACTCTTCCCGCTCTGAACGTCCTAGAATCAGGCTCCTCGGGCCCGTTCCTGGCCCTGTGGTGCCTCTGGGGGTCTGCGCTCCAGGGACAGCTGTCCTCGGTGAGCCCAGTCTCCGAAGGCCGCGCCCGGGTGGCCGTGGCTTCGCTGGGATTGCGCAAGCAGCTTGGGGAGCGGGAGGCGACTTGACCCGGATCTGTCTGTCCGTCTGTCTTTACTTTCTCTGTATCTCCGTCGTAGAGTAGAACTGGGTGAGTGAGCTCCAGGCTGTGACCGTCGACCCGCAGCCTCCTCGGACCTCACTGGGAGGTCGTGGCCATCCGGGAAGCTCATCCCCCACCGCCTGTTGCTCCGCTACAACCCCGAGAGCTTTTGCACATCTGTTGGACCTTCCGAATCAGCAGCAGAGCCCAGCAGACGCCCAAACACGCTGTCCCAAAGTACCGCGCTTGCGCGTCCTCTGTAGCCGACTGATGCTTTGTAAACAGCCTGAGCATGAAATAAAGGTTGTCCGCTGTGCCCTGTCCTGTGTCCCTCGAGAGAAGTGTCAGCTTCTGGGGTTGGCGATCTGCAGGCAACATTTCTTCCTCTTGTTTGGGGCTTTCCACCAGGGGGGAGACATTGCGAAATTTAAAATGCAGAGCCGGCATTCTGTCCGGGACACAAGGAGTTAAACTCCGGTCCTCTGAATGGGAGCGGGCCAGAGGGGCACAGCGGGGCCCCTTCCCTTCACCAGGCTGCAATGGACACTCTGCCCTCAATGCTGTGCGCATCGGTGCGGCCACACAGACGTGCCGTGGAGCCGTGTAATGACAAACACAAGGACATAAAGGGAGCCTGTGGGAAGACAGCGTGGGGTGAGGGGTCTGTGTGCTCTAAATGGGAGGTGGGGGGCTCGCATTGTTGTGGCTGCGGGTACTCCCGGCGCATTAATTCCCACAGCAGCTGCCCGCCCTCCGCCTGAGCGCCTTGTTTGACACGCTGCCGAGGATTAAATCTCCGCCCCGTCCGTCATTTAGAAGGAGAGAGGGAAAAGGGGCAGGCAGCCTCTAGAGAGAGAACGGTCACAGCGAGCTCTCAAGGGCAAACCGGCGAGGCAGTTGAGGGTTAGCGCTGCAGGCCAGCTTCTGCCTGCCCTTGAGTCCCCGTTCTTGCAGATGATGTTTAAAAAGTCACTGGACAGTGGATGCTGGTGTTTCAAAAATATTCATTGTTACGATTTTAGTAACATACTCCTGAATTCATCATGTATGTATAAATGCATGTGTGTAGCTCCATATTAACACATCTCATAGGTTGGGGTTTTTGAGGGATGCTAATACTGAGACGCATCTTCTGTTGAGTAACTTATGCGTCTAACCACAGGGCTTTGCAAATTACTTAGAGATGTCTGTCTGCAAAATGGGAGATAGAGAAATGATTGCCGTCATTTGGGCTACCAATTAGTAAAATTTTTTTTACTTTTTTATTTTTTTAATATATTTATATTGGTTTCAGAGAGGAAGGGAAAGGGAGAGAGAGAGAGAAACATCAGTGATGAGAGAGAATCATTGATGGGCTGCCTCCTGCACGCCTCACACTGGGGATCAAGCCCACAACCTGGGCATGTGCCCTGACTGGGAATCGAACTGTGACCTCCTGGTTCATAGGTCAACGCTCAGCCACTAAGCCACGCAGTCAGGCTCAATTACTACATTTTAAATCAAAATTTAAATTTTGTGTGTGTCTATTTAGTGTTATCTTAAAGGCATTGCATACTGCTCTTATCACCTGTGACTTAAATGTCATTTAAATGTGTGTTGTTTTTTTACTACCTTTTAATTTCTATCCGCAAATGAATTAAAGATGCTGGAACAAAAATGCCAGTCTTTGCACACAGGAGGAGGACTTTAAAAACATGTATTCTCTCCTCGGTAAGTTCTGCACATGAACCTAAAGGAATCCGTTTGAGACTTAAAATGCAGAGAAGTTGAGGGCGAACCTTAACATTTAAGGTTTAACACAAAACCAGTCCTTTGGAGAAGAAAACCCCCACGGTGCTGTCCAAGGTTCTGATAGTCCCAGCTGCGTGGCCAGCGTGTGGAAAACCAACTAAAAACCCTTCTCGTCATCCAAGCAGGGGCCGCGGCCAGGTCTTCCTCGCCAGGCATTGCGCCGTGTTTCTCCCTGGGAGCGCTCCAGTGGACAGCAGGACAGCTCTGGTTTAGGCAGGACCCGGGGGTCAGGGAAGGTCAGGGCCAAGGACTTTTCTCTGAGAAGTGTCTGATTTAGAAAAGAGCAACCCGGCCGGTGTGTCTCAGGGGCTGAGCGTCGACCTAGGAACCAGGAGGTCACAGTTGGATTCCCCATCAGGGCACCTGCCTGGGTTGCAGGCTCGGCCCCCAGTAGGAGGCTTGCAGGAGGCAGCTGATCCATGATTCTCTCTCATTGATGTTTCCATCTCTCCCTCTCCCTTCCCTCTGAAATCAATGAAAATATATTTTAAAAAGAAAAGAGCAGGCAATTGGAGTCAAGCCGCCATGTCGTTGTCTCTCTCTCTCTCACACACACACACACACACACTCACCATGTTCTGCCCCCGGCGAAGGCGGAGGAGGCTGTTCCTGGCCCTGGTCCTGCCCTGGGCTTTCGGCCTGTGTGTGCAGATTAGATGAGGGACATGGCACCTTTGTCTTCTCCAGCTTTGCTCTCAAAGGCAATATAAACATGGCTATATTTCCATGTTAATCTTTAAAACTTCCGGCGCAGTTTCATCAACAAATTCTACCCACATTTTAGGAAGTACTGCCAGTCACTCACAGATTCTTCCCGGTAAAGAGGGAACACCGCACAACTCACTTTGTGAGGCCCGCGGAACTCCGCGGCCCCGAGAAGGAGGAGGCAGCAAAGGCCATCCCACGCGTGAACATGGGTCCAGGCCGCCTACGCACATCACTGACAGCTGCAAGTTGGTATAGCGTTTTCCAAAGCAAATAAACTTCACAGCATTAACAGAAAATCATGATCAATTCAGACCAAAGTATGAGAAAATTCAACATCCAATTTGTGATGTTAATTTTAAAATGAACACACTAGGGCATGAGAACGTGCCTGCATTAGAGATGGGGAGCGGGCCCCCATCCGGTGTGACTGCGGACTCCCTACCAGACGGGGAAACTCGGACACAGACACCAGGGCGTGCGTGCACGCGGGACAGTCCCGGGAGGAGGTGGCGAGAGGGCGGCCGTCTGCAAGCCGGGGAGCGAGGCCTCGAGGAAACCAAACTGCCCACTCCTGGGTCAGCCTCGCCTCCAGCCCCGGGGGAGAGGCTTTCTGTCCTCTAGCCGCCAGCCTGCCGCGTGCAAGCGGATGCAGGCGCACCGTGCTCGCAGCTGGATCTGTAAGACGCTTCGCCCTGCCCCCGCTTAGCTGCCGGGGTGCAGGGAGCAGGAGGCAGACGGCCGGGGTGCAGGGTGCAGGGAGGCTGCAGCGGAGTCGGAAGAGCCTCCTGCAGGAGCCGCAGCCGGTGGCTGAGGGGATGGGCCGGGCCCTGTGTGCGTTGGGCTGGAGCCAAGACAGGACACTGCCTCTGGGGACCTCCGCGCGGCTGCTGAAGGCTCACCCATGGGGAGACCTCGCACCCACCTGAGATGGTGGGGAGCCCCGGGCTGGCTGCAGGCGAATGAGGCGAAGCGGATGGCGCGGAGGCCACGCAGGAGGCAGCCTGGCCCCGGGGAGGGTGCAGACCGCGGTCCCAGGCCCAGTCCCGGGAGCTCAGGAAGTCCCCGGGCGTCCGAGCATCATGTCTCCCTCGTCAGCATCAGGCAAGAATCAGGTGAGGGTTCGACCTGACGGTGTACAGCAGGGTCCTCGCTCAGGAGACCCCGGCCAGAGCGGCTGTTCTGGGGGTTCCTGCAGGTGGGGTGGGGTGGGGTGCGGACAACCCAAAGGGAGGCCAGCTTGGCGGCAGAGGGCGGAGCCGAGGGCAGGCTCAGGCGCTGCGACCCGCCTGCCTCTGGAGAACCGCAGGGTCCATGAGCACCCTTCCCTGCTTCTCCGCAGCCTGCTCACTCCTCCTCCAGGAAGTCTTCCAAGGACGGGGTGCGCCTGCATCGGCACCTCCCTGATCCCGGGGCTCTGCACCATGGCCTTGGGCTGTTTCATGTGTCAGGGCCGCAGCTCAGAACGGGCGCTGGGGAGGGAGAGGAGTCTGCGGCCACTGCAAACAGCGTGCCTGGCACAGGGCCCGCTCAGTGCCGGGCGGGACAGGACAGGACGGCCCCGAAGCCGCCCCCCCCCCCCCCCCCCGTTTCCTTAGGGAACGGGGGACCCGGATCACCAAAATGCAGCTACAACCGGTAGGTGCCAGAGGCCCGGCCGCATCAGGCTGCACACGGCGGGTGCCCAGCCCCGTCTCCTCCGTGGATAAGACGCCACGGGAGCTTTCAGGGTGCATCGTTCTGCTGAAGCCCAGAGCCTACTGCACACGGACGCGAAATGGGGGCTTCCTGTACGTCATCCGGTCAGCACCCCGGAGCTCCCCGGGGCTGGGACACCCCAGTTCCGCCCCCACCTCTCCCCTCACCTTCCCCAGGAGCCCGAACAGGACTGGCTCCCTCCCCGTCGGCCTGGGCCCTCCACCGGTGGGCGGCGCCATCTGTCCCCCTCGGCCGGGTCCCCCGCCTCCTCCTCCCCCGCAGGCACAGGCCTCGCCCACCCTGAAGGGGACCCCCAGCTGCATTCACTGTGCGGCTCACTTGTCGTCAAGCTCGGTTCCCATCTCCCTAACGGAACTCGGAAAAATGGACACCAGCGTGTCCAGTCGATCCCTAAGTCTTCACCTGACGTCTTCCCAGCTGCAGATCCTGTCCTTTGCAGCAAATGTTAGAGACACTAAAACAGAGCCATGCTGTCCTTCCTGTGACTGAGCGGCGGAGTCGAAATACAGACAAATGTGCCACCTTCATCCATTTAAAAAATGAGGCTGCTTTTCTTTAACGTTTTCCCTCTGGAATCTGCATCTTCATGTCCTTTCTCTCACAGAACTTTACCCTAATGTGTTATTTTTACGCTTGAAATCACTCAGGATACGCATGGTTGCACATACACAATTAAATTCTGGCCATAACAGAAATAAATGAAAATCTATAACAAGCAGATACCCGGGAAATACCTGAATATTGGGAAATTTTAAAACGCACTCCTAGATAACCTGTGGGTGGAAGAAGAAATTATTAAACAAATTAAAGGTATGTTTATCTGCATGATAAGGAAAACAATGTATGAGAATTCTTTAAATGCAGCTAGAACAGTGTTTACGAGGAATTTGGAGCTTCAGGCTGCTTTGTTAGGAAAGGAGAGATTTCAAAGTGATGATCTAGATTTCCCATGTAAGAGGCTTCAGGAAAAGGGCAAATGAAACCCAGTTATGAGCAAATGCGGAATCAATACAGAACACGGGCAAGTGGCAGGGAAAGTCGTGAAAGGAAAAGATCAATCTCCAATGAGCCTGCTCAAGAAACCCCCCAATGACCCATATCAGCCACGAAAGACGGGGCATCACTACAAACCCTACAGACGTTAAAAGAAAAACGAGGGACTGGGGAATATGAACAACTTCATGCCAAAAAATATTGGAAACTTGAGTTTTTCTCTGTGCAAGACATGAATTATCAACATGGACCCAGAACAAGGAAATTCAAAGAGCTCTGTCTCTGTTAAACCAATTGTGTGGTTAATCTTCCCACAAAGACAACCCCAGGCCTCCGCCTTCAGGCTCAGCACCCTCTAAAGCGGGCCTCCCCTGCCGCCGGGGATCTGTCCAGAGCAGACACCTGTCGTGTCATCCTGCACCCAGAATTCCTCAGCAGCTTGCTCCCCAGGAGGACATTCCAGGCAACCTGACCCGGTGCTGCCTGCCTCAACCCAACCACCATCCTTCCCCATTTCATGTCCCCTGGCCGCCGCCTCCTCCTCCTCCTCCTCCTCCTCCTCCCCCTCTCCCCCTCCTCCCCTTCTCTTCTTCTCCTCCCCCCTCTCCCCTCCCCCTTTCCCCCTTTCCTCCCCCTTCTCCTCCTCTTCCCCTCCTCCTCCTCCACCTCTTTCTTCTTCTCCTCCTCCTCCTCCCCTTCTCCCTCCTCCTCCTCCTCCTCCTCCTCCTCCTCCTCCTCCTCCTCCTTCTTCTTCTTCTTCTCTCTCTCTCTCTCTCTCTCTCTCTCTCTCTCACACACACACACACACACACACACACACACACACACATACACCTCACTTCTACCCTGGCAGTACCGCCTACCCCCACCAGGGGGCATTGGGAATGTGTGGGAGCATGAGTTGCCACAACCACCATAGGGTGTCCCTAACATTCATGGGCAGAGGCTGGGGGTCAGACATCCAGCAGTGCCCGGAGCAGGCCCCACAGGAGGGGTGCCCCTGCAGAGGATGCCGGGGGAGCCCCTCGGAGTCCCCCGGGGGGTCAGACCTGCTGTGGCCCCGGGCTCTCTCGCCTCCTGTGGGGGGGGGGGGGGCGGTTCTACTCCGCCTCCGGGCTCTGCCAGCTGTGCTTCCCGGAGATCTTCCCAAACGGAGGCCCAGTTACCGCGGGAGTCTGCCTCCCGGCACGCCCCTTGGCCAAACAGAAGTCCATTTCAGATCCCGGAGCAGAGACTTCACCTGAATGGGACCTGGGTGGGGGCACGGGGGAAACGGGGACCCCTGTAATACTCTCCACAGTAAAGTGTAAAAATAAAATTTAAACAAATGAAAGGAAAACACTATGGGGGCAGAATTCCAGTGTTTCATGTGTGGCCGGGTCAATGTCCCCATCCCTGGCCTTCGGTTCCCTGATCGGAAGGGTTTCCGTGAGCTCAGGCTCACGGGCCTGCCACGCCCTGTCCCTCCCCCTCCTCCCTCCCCCCCTCCCTCATCTCTGCCTCTGCTGCTGCCAATTCTCCTCTCCCCCAAGGGGCAGCGTGGGCCAGCGTCCCCTCCCAGCTCCCAGCTCCAGCACCCAGCTCCCAGCACCCAGCTCCCAGCTCCCAGCTCCCAGCTCCCAGCTCCCAGCACCCAGCTCCCAGCTCCCAGCTCCCAGCTCCCAGCTCCAGCACCCAGCTCCCAGCTCCCAGCTCCCAGCTCCCAGCTCCCAGCTCCCAGCTCCCAGCACCCAGCTCCCAGCACCCAGCTCCCAGCTCCCAGCACCCAGCTCCCAGCCCCCAGCTCCCAGCACCCAGCTCCCAGCTCCCAGCTCCCAGCTCCCAGCACCCAGCTCCCAGCTCCCAGCTCCCAGCTCCCAGCACCCAGCTCCCAGCTCCCAGCTCCCAGCTCCAGCACCCAGCTCCCAGCTCCCAGCTCCCAGCGCCCAGCGCCCAGCGCCCAGCGCCCAGCTCCCAGCTCCCAGCTCCCAGCGCCCAGCTCCCAGCTCCCAGCGCCCAGCTCCCAGCTCCCAGCGCCCAGCTCCCAGCTCCCAGCTCCCAGCTCCCAGCGCCCAGCGCCCAGCTCCCAGCTCCCAGCTCCCAGCTCCCAGCGCCCAGCTCCCAGCTCCCAGCGCCCAGCTCCCAGCTCCCAGCGCCCAACACCCAGCTCCCAGCTCCCAGCGCCCAACACCCAGCTCCCAGCTCCCAGCACCCAGCACCCAGCTCCCAGCTCCCAGCTCCCAGCTCCCAGCCCAGCTCCCAGCTCCCAGCCCAGCACCCAGCTCCCAGCACCCAGCTCCCAGCTCCCAGCACCCAGCCCAGCCCGGCTACCTGGGGACACCCCTCGCCTGCCAGACCCCGGGGAGGAAGCGAGAAGCCGCCAGCCTTTGGGTCAGTGTCCCTGACTCGCAAACGGCCACGCGGGGTTGCTGTCCCTCGCGGGTCGCGCTGGCTGTGTCCTTACTGAACCCGGCAGACTCGGGAAGGGGGTCCCCCGCTGCTGTCCCCGATTCTTCCTTCTCCCCGTGCGGCGGCGGCGCGGCCTGTCAGTCTGGGCAGCGGGCTGAGCCTCGCCCGTGCGGAGGGAGATGCGGAAGAAAACAGAAACCTTGTCTGAACTTGAAAACAAAAGTGCTGATGCGGTTCTTATTCCAGAAACATCTTCCTGACTAAGAGCGAGGAGAGGCCCGGCTCGTGGGTGGGCCAGCGCGTCGGCTCCCACCCGCTGTGCCAAGGCTCTGCGGGCACGGTGGGCACAGCCGTGCATGCGTGTGTGTGCGTGTGTGTGTGCGCGCGTGTGTGTGCGTGCGCATGTGTGTGCGCGTGTATATGCGTGTGCGTGTGTGTGCGCGCGTGTGTATGTGTGTGCGTGTGCGTGTGTGCGCGCGCGTGTATGCGTGTGTGTGCGTGTGTGTGTGTGTGGCAGGCCCACAGGGTGACCGAGGCAGCGTGTCCCCGTGGGAAGAGCGTGCACGGGGGCAGCTGCTGCCTTCAGGAGCCGAGTGACCGGGCAGGTGACCAGCTCTTGGAGCCTTAACTCCATCATCAACCAAAGGGGCCGCGGGCACCCCGGAGGCTGACGGGGCTGCGGGGCCCACAGCGCGCCCGTGCTTGAGTGGTGACCATTCGGTGCCGGGGGGGCACGTGCCGACCCAGGCTCCCCCCCCCCCCCCGCCCGCCTCTTCCGGGCCGCCTGCCTGTGTCGGAGCCGCCTGCTGGGCCTGCGTCCCTCGCCGTGAGGTGGCGGCCACCTCGCACGCCGGGACCACACAGGGCTTGCGGCTGGCACGGCCCGGCTCTGCCAGGAGGCAGCTTGGCCAGGTCCCTCCCGCCGGCCCAGCTGGCACTGTCTCGGGTTTCACGGCTGGGCCGGCCGATGGCAGCGGCGGGCAGCGCCCTCGGGGTGACGGGGCGTTTTCCGGGGCGCCGGCTGCTGAGGCCGCGGTCCCACATCCCGGGAGCACATCCCGGGAGCACACCCCGGCGGGGAGCCCGCGGCTCGCAGGTGTCGCGCTCCTGGGCGGTGTGAGGCCTGAGTCGGGGACCCCCCCCCCCCCAGCCGCTGCGTGGGGCTTTGTTCCCAGGTCCCGCTCCGTCGGGTTTTCTCCGGGGCATCGGGCTGGCACTCAGGGCTTCCCGCCACAGCGTGTTCCCGCCATGAGCACCGTGAAGAATGAATCCGCCAGGGGCGCTGAGCCCGGCTCCTCCCCCCCCTCGCCCTGCCAGCTGCTCCCTCTCCCTCTCTGCTCTTCCCTCCCCCTCCCCCCCCCCCTGCTGCTTCCAGCGTCCTGGTTCCTCTCTCCCTGGCTGCCCTGCACCGGGAGGGCCGGGACCCAGGGGACGGGCAGGGCGGGGCACAGAGGTGGCCCGGGCACAGGTGTCACAAGCAGCCTGAGCCACCGCCCCCCCCCCCCCACCACCACCATTCACCAAGGCCCGGCTCCGTGGAACACAGGTTTGGCTTCAAACGGTAGGAAACGGCGCCCTCCGAGGGCCTCGCACAGCTTCCCCCCCGCCCCCCACGGCTGCAGTGCCCAGGCCGGGGGACGAGGCGCCTTCTGCACGGCCCGGCAGGCCTCCTCCCGTCCCCCCGCCTCCCTCCTGCGCACACAGAGCGGGTCCCTGCTCTCCTGGGGGCGGGGGGGCACTAAAGGCCCAGGCTGATAGGTGACAAGGTCACAGGTGTCCGAGGCTGAGGGGAGCCTGTGCGGAGGGCGGCGGGCGGAGGGCGGCCAGGCCGGCTGTGTGGCCTCGGGCAGTCGCTGGCGCCTCTGGCCTCCGTGTCCCCGCAGCGCGGATGAGAGTCAGCGCTCCTGGGGCTGGGCCCGAGGTTCCCGAGCCGGAGCGGCCGGGGCGCCTGTGTAAATGGGGGCAGGAGCGGGTAAGGGACACTGAGCGGACCCTGCGCCCCGGATGGCTTCGGCAGGACGGTGGCCCCAGATGTCCTGGGCGCTTAGCCTTCCGGCTGCTCCCCTGCGGCCGCAGCCCCCCAGCCCCAGCTCCCTGCTCTGCGCCACCCTCTCTCTGGCTCGGGTCTCCCTTCCCGCGCCCCTCCCCCACACCCCATCCTGGGCGCTGCCCCCTGACCCCGAGGGCGGGCACTTCCCCTGTCTGCTCACTGCTGCCCTGTCCCCAAATGCACTGGCACCTGGCAGCGGCCTCTTGCTCAGACCCAGGGCCCACAGGGAGGTGCAGGGCTAGTTCCCTCCCGCCCAGGGGCCCTGCCCGCCGCGGCCCGTGAGGAGCTGCCGTCCGTGGAGGGAGCTGGACCCGCGCTCCGTTTCTTCGGGGCCAGAGCGGTGGTCTGACCCCACGGCCCGGCCCGAGGCTCAGCATCGAGGCCCCATCAGCCGCGGCTTAACCCGGCGGCCGCGGCCGCGACAGTTGTGAGCTGGGGGTACTCAGCGGCTCCAGCCTCAGACCAAGACCTCTGGGGTGCCCACTGCCATGCACACACACAACACACACACATACACTCACATGCACACACATGCTCACATGCACACGCGTATGCACAACATGCTCACACATACAGCACACACACATGCTCACATGCACACACGCACTTCCTAGCACGGCCGCTGGTTAGGGAGCCAGGGCTCCGCCGCTTTGCCAGGGGCTTATTGCGGCCCTGGCACCTGGACGCAGAGGCCCGGGACGGGGCTCGGTCAGGACCACCTCGCCCAGGTCTTGCTGCACAGGCAGGGGCGAGGGCGTGGCCTGCATCCCCTGGTGCTCCCGTCCAAGGCTGCCTTGCCCCATCGTGCCATGGGCAGGGTGGGAGAGGGCACCCCCCGGGGAAGCATCTGCCGCAGTCACCACCCCCGTGGGACTGGACAGAAGTGACCCCCCGGTCGCTGCAGACGAGCAGTCAGGAACCGTGGCCATGACCGCGGCCGTTGCCTCGGCTGCCTGAGTGCCAGGGAGCCCCGCTGCTGGCGGGTACCATGCCTCCCCCTGGTAGATGGGTCCCCGCCTTCTCCTGACCTGTCACACCTCCAGCCTTCCTGCTGGCCCATCGGCCTGTTCCTCTACTTCAGGGAAACGCTCTCTGAGCAGCAGCCTGGACCGGAATCCGGTGCCAGGCTCTCTCCGCGTTGGCATCATCCAGACAAGGGAGCCAGGCACTCTGCCTCCTGCCCAGAGCCCTGGGCACCCCTGCCAGGAGGCCGGCTCTGGCCGCTCCACTCTGCGCAGGGGGTGCGTCTTGCCCTGACTCGGCCAGGCCCCCCGCAATCCGTGTCCAATCATGTTCCACCCCTCCTCCTGCTGACAGCTCCGTGGATAAGCCCCACCCACCTGTTCTCCCCGGGGAGGGGAGGGCGGACGCTCTGTCCAGCTTTGCATGGGATCACACCCAGCAGGGAGGAGGTGGCCAATCCTTGGTTTAAAAAGAGGGGGTACACCCTGGCCAGTTTGGCTCAGTGGTTAAAGCGTCACACAGGAGAGCACACACGGAGGATTCCGTCACACAGGAGAGCACACAGACAGGATTCCGTCACACAGGAGAGCACACACACAGGATTCCGTCACACGGGAGAGCACACACACAGGATTCCGTCACACGGGAGAGCACACACACAGGATTCCGTCACACCGGAGAGCACACACACAGGAGAGCACACACACAGGATTCCGTCACACAGGAGAGCACAAACATAGGAGAGCACACACGGAGGATTCCGTCACACAGGAGAGCACACACACAGGAGAGCACACACACAGGATTCCGTCACACGGGAGAGCACACACACAGGATTCCGTCACACGGGAGAGCACACACACAGGATTCCGTCACACGGGAGAGCACACACACAGGATTCTGTCACACAGGAGAGCACACACACAGGAGAGCACACACACAGGATTCCGTCACACAGGAGAGCACACACACAGGAGAGCACACACGGAGGATTCCGTCACACAGGAGAGCACACACACAGGAGAGCACACACGGAGGATTCCGTCACACGGGAGAGCACACACACAGGAGAGCACACACAAAGGAGAGCACACACACAGGATTCCGTCACACGGGAGAGCACACACACAGGATTCCGTCACACGGGAGAGCACACACACAGGATTCCGTCACACGGGAGAGCACACACACAGGATTCCGTCACACGGGAGAGCACACACACAGGAGAGCACACACAAAGGAGAGCACACACACAGGATTCCGTCACACGGGAGAGCACACACACAGGAGAGCACACACAAAGGAGAGCACACACACAGGATTCCGTCACACGGGAGAGCACACACACAGGATTCCGTCACACGGGAGAGCACACGCACAGGATTCCGTCACACGGGAGAGCACACGCACAGGATTCCGTCACACAGGAGAGCACACACACAGGATTCCGTCACACGGGAGAGCACATGCACAGGATTCCGTCACACGGGAGAGCACACGCACAGGATTCCGTCACACAGGAGGGCACACACGGAGGAGTGCAGGCTAGTGCATGGTGGCAGCGAGCAGACCCGCAGCTGCCTGGGGACGGCGGGGGAGGGGGTGACCAGGGCACTTGGGGGGACGGCTTTGTTCATTATCTTCATTTGGTGGCTGAGGTCTCAAGGATGCAGACTTATGTCAAAAGTTATCCAATTGTACCCTTTAAACCTGGCGGTTAAGTGTCTCACAGTTAAACCTCAGTAAAGCTGCTTGTAAAAAGGCAAGAAGAATGTTCCAGAAGTGAGCACCCTCCCGCCCACAGAGGTCCTCAGGGCGGAGAGCTGACCCAGAATCGGAGTCACATCCTGGGGGCTCCTCAGACACCCCGAGTCCTGAGCAGTCCCTCTTCCCTCTGCAGATGGCCGCGTGGGGCCCTGGTCGCGGGAATCGCCTGACCCCAGGAGGCGAGCCTGTGGCTGGGCCAGCACCCGGGACCCCCCCACCCCGGCACCCACGGGGCACCTGCCTCTGCTGCCCTGGGGCCACAGGCCTGGCTCCTCTTGGCCCCGGGGTTGTGCGGGGACCAGGGCGCACACCCAGTGGGTGTTTCTATAAAATAGAGGGCAGACAGGCGGGCGGGACCCCTCCCTGCGGCCCCCACCTCCCGCCTGGAAGGGGAGCCGAGCACAGACCCTGGGGAGGCGGCCGTGCTGACTGGTTGTCTGGGTGACGCTGGTGTCACCTCGCCCACCGGGGTGCGGGGGGGCAGCTCGGGGCCGGGGGCACTCGCGTGCCCCTAGTTGGCGTGTTGCCAGCGGCCGCTTCCTCGCCCGCTGTGACCCTGAGCACATTTCTGACCCCTGAGGCCCGTTGCCCGGCTGTGAGGGGGGTGGCAGCCGGGCCTCCGAGACCCTGTGAAGTGGGGGACCGTGCGGGCCAGGTGCCGGGTACCGTGGCCGGCACCACTTGGAAGCTGCAGCCCTCACCTGACCTTTGCCCTCTGCCAGAGACCAGGCCTCGAGTCCCCTCTCCCTCCACTCGCCAGGGCCCGGGAGGGTGCCCATGGCCACCAGGACAAGGGAGGGAGGGAGGGGGGAGGGGAGATTTGGTGCCGCCTTCCTCTCCAATCAGAGAAGGTTGCCATGGTAACCCTGCTGGGCGGCTCTGCACAAAAGGATGGAGGTGACACCTAGCGGCTCCCCCCCCACACCCCCCCCCCCCCCGTCTTTCCTCCCCCAGTGCGTGAACCCGGTAACAGAGTCACCCAGAGGCAGAGGGGCTAAGACGCCCCCCCCCCTCCCCGCTGCCCACGGACCTTTCTGCCTAGAAGGCTCCACCCCTCGGGGTCCCACGCGCTGGGGGACCTCACCTGCCCCGGACCCGAATGAGCACCAGTGACCGCCGGCCATCTGTGCGACCAGGCCCGGGCCACGCCACCCGGAGCACCGCCGTGGTGCCGGGGCTCAGACCCTCGGGGGGACCGGCTGGAGGTGGGCGGTGTGCCACGGCCGGGTGTGCTGGTGGGGCCGCTGCCTGCCACTGCCCTTCCCGGGCGGACTCCCCTGAACACGGTGCACCCCTCGCACAGAGGGGGCCGGGGTCCCTGCGGAGGACGCGCACCCTGCGGCCAGGGCACAGGGCTGCTGTGGGGGCGCCGCGGCCCACCTCCCTCCTGGGCCGCTCTGCTGGGCTGAGGTGGTACCCGGAGCTCACAGCTCGGGGGGGGAGGGGGGGCAGGGGCCTGGGTCTTGAGGCAGGACGGGCCCCAGGTTTCCGCGGGAAAAGGCAGAGGGCCTGGTGGCTTAGGCGGGGGGGGGGGGGGGGTGAGGGGGGGGGAGCGCTGCCCTCACCCGCAGGGCCTGTGCGGGGCGCGCTCATTGGGAACAGCCCCAGGGGCCTGCTGGCCAGACCAGGACCCTGCGGCCTGTGTGACCCCGTGGCCGCGTGGGGCCGGCCGGGGCAGTGGCCACGTCACGGAGGAAGCAGAGGTGACGTGGGCACTGGGACCCCGTTCTTCCCCTCCTTTTCTGGGGGTGTGGGGGGCACTTCCTTCGCGCCGGGCCCAGGGACGCCTGACCCACCGGTGGCCCGGGTCCGGGCCGCCCTCCCTCGGGGCAGCTGCTGCTTGCACACCCGTTGGGGGGCGGGAGCGGGCCGGGCCTGGCGTGAACTGATCTGTATTCATGGGATCCCCTCGCGCCCGCCCCTGTGGGTGCAGGAGGGGGGGCTGGACCGCGTCTGGGGAGCCTGCGCCTCATGGACTCAGGAGGGGGAGCGGCTCCCCTCGGCCCCGCGCCCGGCTTCGGCGTCTTCTTCCGAGTTGAGTCTGTTTGTGAGGAGAGAACAGAAAACTCTGTTCCCCGGCCCAGCCCCCCCCCCGCCCTCCCCCCCTCCCTGCAGCTCCCACGAGGAGGCGGGCGGCGGGCAGCTCCTTTCAGGCGGCGAATGTGAATGAGCGGCAGCGGCGTGACCCCGTGTGCACGGCGCCCCCCGGCCCCCCAGGACAGGCGGTCCCGGACAATCTCACAGGCCCCGGGCCTCCTTCCGGCCGGGCAGGCGCTGGGCTGGGGGCTGGGACCACCCTGGGGAGGGATTGGGGGGGGGGGGCGGTGCCCGGTCCCGGAGATTCAGCGCCTGGATTTTTTTCTTGTGTGTCTCCTGCCAGGGTGGCCCCAGTGGCACCTGCCGTGGACGGTCCCACGGACACGGAGGCACTGGCGGGGCTGGCGCTGGGTTTGGGGTTGCTGAGCCGGAGCCACTGAAAGGAGGGAGGCCTCGGCTTCAACCCACCGCCTGGCCGCTCCCAGCAACACCCCCAGACACCCTCCCACAGACCCTCCCAGACACCCTCCCAGACACCCTCCCACAGACCCTCCCACAGACCCTCCCAGACACCCTCCCACAGACCCTCCCACAGACCCTCCCAGACACCCTCCCACAGACCCCCCCAGACACCCTCCCAGACACCCTCCCACAGACCCTCCCAGACACCCTCCCAGACACCCTCCCACAGACCCTCCCAGACACCCTCCCACAGACCCTCCCACAGACCCTCCCAGACACCCTCCCACAGACCCTCCCAGACACCCTCCCACAGACCCTCCCACAGACCCTCCCAGACACCCTCCCACAGACCCCCCCAGACACCCTCCCAGACACCCTCCCACAGACCCTCCCAGACACCCTCCCACAGACCCTCCAACAGACCCTCCCAGACACCCTCCCACAGACCCTCCCACAGACCCTCCCAGACACCCTCCCACAGACCCCCCCAGACACCCTCCCACAGACCCCCCCAGACACCCTCCCAGACACCCTCCCACAGACCCTCCCAGACACCCTCCCAGACACCCTCCCAGACACCCTCCCAGACACCCTCCCACAGACCCTCCCAGACACCCTCCCACAGACCCTCCCACAGACCCTCCCAGACACCCTCCCAGACACCCTCCCAGACACCCTCCCACAGACCCTCCCACAGACCCTCCCACAGACCCTCCCACAGACCCTCCCAGACACCCTCCCAGACACCCTCCCAGACACCCTCCCACAGACCCTCCCAGACACCCTCCCACAGACCCTCCCAGACACCCTCCCAGACACCCTCCCAGACACCCTCCCAGACACCCTCCCAGACACCCTCCCAGACACCCTCCCACAGACCCTCCCAGACACCCTCCCAGACACCCTCCCAGACACCCTCCCAGACACCCTCCCACAGACCCTCCCAGACACCCTCCCAGACACCCTCCCAGACACCCTCCCAGACACCCTCCCAGACACCCTCCCACAGACCCTCCCACAGACCAGACACACCAGCCCCCTTACTCCCGCCCCAGGACAGCTGCTCACTTCCGTTCCGGATGAGGAAACTGAGGCCCAGGGAGGCTCAGACACTCGCCTCCAGCCTGGCACAGCTCCACGGGGCAGGGCTGGCACTTGCACCCGGGGCTCCCCCACCCCCACCCTGGCGTTGTGCTCCCCACGCCAGGCAATGTCTCTTCCATGCCTGTGCCCAGCCCGCAGTTAGCCCATCGCTCGGGACCAGGGCCTGGGCCAACGAGGCTCAGACTGGGCAACTCCCACCCTGGGTGTCTCCCTGGGGTCTGTCGGGGTGTCCCTGGGAGTCTGTCGGGGTGTCCCTGGGGGTCTGTCGGGGTGTCCCTGGGGGTCTGTCGGGGTGTCTCCGGGAGTCTGTCGGGGTGTCTCCGGGTGTCTGTTGGGGTGTCTCCGGGTGTCTGTTGGGGTGTCTCCCGGGTGTCTGTCGGGGTGTCTCCGGGTGTCTGTCGGGGTGTCTCCCGGGTGTCTGTCGGGGTGTCTCCCGGGTGTCTGTCGGGGTGTCTCCGGGTGTCTGTCGGGGTGTCTCCCTGGGGGCCTGTCGGGGTGTCTCCGGGTGTCTGTCGGGGTGTCTCCCTGGGGTCTGTCGGGGTGTCTCCGGGAGTCTGTCGGGGTGTCTCCGGGTGTCTATTGGGGTGTCTCCCGGGTGTCTGTCGGGGTGTCTCCGGGTGTCTGTCGGGGTGTCTCCGGGAGTCTGTCGGGGTGTCTCCGGGTGTCTGTTGGGGTGTCTCCGGGTGTCTGTTGGGGTGTCTCCCGGGTGTCTGTTGGGGTGTCTCCGGGTGTCTGTCGGGGTGTCTCCGGGAGTCTGTCGGGGTGTCTCCGGGTGTCTATTGGGGTGTCTCCCGGGTGTCTGTTGGGGTGTCCCTGGGGGCCTGTTGGGGTGTCTCCGGGTGTCTGTCGGGGTGTCTCTGGGTGTCTGTTGGGGTGTCTCCGGGAGTCTGTCGGGGTGTCTCCGGGTGTCTGTTGGGGTGTCTCCGGGTGTCTGTCGGGGTGTCTCCGGGAGTCTGTCGGGGTGTCTCCGGGTGTCTATTGGGGTGTCTCCCGGGTGTCTGTTGGGGTGTCCCTGGGGGCCTGTTGGGGTGTCTCCGGGTGTCTGTCGGGGTGTCTCTGGGTGTCTGTTGGGGTGTCTCCGGGAGTCTGTCGGGGTGTCTCCGGGTGTCTGTTGGGGTGTCTCCGGGTGTCTGTTGGGGTGTCTCCCGGGTGTCTGTTGGGGTGTCTCCGGGTGTCTGTCGGGGTGTCTCCCGGGTGTCTGTTGGGGTGTCCCTGGGGGCCTGTTGGGGTGTCTCCAGGTGTCTGTCGGGGTGTCTCTGGGTGTCTGTTGGGGTGTCTCCGGGAGTCTGTCGGGGTGTCTCCGGGTGTCTGTTGGGGTGTCTCCCGGGTGTCTCTCGGGGTGTCTCCGGGTGTCTGTCGGGGTGTCTCCGGGAGTCTGTCGGGGTGTCTCTGGGTGTCTGTTGGGGTGTCTCCCGGGTGTCTCTCGGGGTGTCTCCGGGTGTCTGTCGGGGTGTCTCCGGGAGTCTGTCGGGGTGTCTCCAGGTGTCTGTTGGGGTGTCTCCGGGAGTCTGTTGGGGTGTCTCCGGGTGTCTGTTGGGGTGTCCCTGGGGGCCTGTCGGAGTGTCCCTGGTGGTCTGTCGGGGTGTCTCCGGGGGTCTGTCGGGGTGTCTCCGGGTGTCTGTTGGGGTGTCCCTGGGGGCCTGTCTGAGTGTCCCTGGGGGTCTGTCGGGGTGTTTTCCAAGTATCTGTTGGGGTGTCTCCGGGGGTCTGTCGGGATGTCCCTGGGGGTCTGTCGGGGTGTCTCCGGGTGTCTGTTGGGGTGTCTCCGGGGGTCTGTCGGGGTGTCCCTGGGGGTCTGTCGGGGTGTCTTCCAGGTGTCTGTTGGGGTGTTTCCAGGGGTCTGTCAGGGTGCCCCTGGAGATCTGTTGGGGTGTCTCCCGGGTGTCTGTCGGGGTGTCCCTGGGGTCAGTCGGGCCACGTGAGGATCATCCACTGAGACCGTCTGTGACCAAATGCTCAGGACCGGGGCGCGAGCTGAGGGAACGACCTCCACATGACTCGCCACGGCAGCCTACGGGAGACCCTGCAAACGCCAGGCCTGGCTCCCCCATCGCTCACTGCCTGCGGCCGGGCCGCGCCGACGGGTAACGAGCGTGAGGAACCCTCATGCCCTGGTGGCTGGCGCCGGCCCTCCCGGGCTGCCATTCCCATCTGGGCGGGTTCGCCCTGCTCCAGCGCCCAGGAGGTGCCCCCCCACCCAGCCCCTGGGGCGGCCCGTGTCCACGCCCTGAGCTGGAGCAGCTGGAGGAAGTGAGGTGGTCAGGCCAGCCCGGGGCCTGGGGGGCGGGTCAGCGGCCCCAACTCCAGCCGGAGCTCGGGCACTATCCCCAGTGCCACCTGGGCCAGCGCTGTGGGCCGGGGCTGCGCAGCATCACTGTTATTGATAGAGAGGAACCAGGAACAGAGAGGCAGACTCACTTTCCTGAAGCCACACAGCGGAGAGGGGGGCGCAACTGGACCCCACGCCTGGCCCTCAGCTGGTTTTCCGGCGGCGGGATGGAGACCCTGCTCCACAGGCGGAGGGAGGGGGCCCTCGCGGCCCCAGCGAGGGGGCCCCGGGCTGGGGGACAGCAGGTGTGGAGGGAGGGGGCTGGGGGGTGTCCTGCCCATTTGGGGAGCCAGGAAGCTGGGTGAGGAGCAGGGGGGCGGGAGGGGCGGGGGAGACCCCCGCGTGCTCTCCAGGAGCCCCCGCGCACGGCCTCACCCGCGCGGCCTCGCCGGGCTGCCCCCGGAGCCTATGCCTCGCTCCGCTGGGACTGCTCTGCCGCCCGCAGAGCCCCCCACGTCACCCGCGGCGCACCCCGCCTCGCTCCTCCGCTGGTCTTCGCGTGGCCCAGGGTAATGATCTTGTTCATGAGGCCACGGCCACCCCGGCTGGCCCGGGGCACGCAGCGGCCGGTGCGGGATGAGGCTGGGCCGGCTGCCTCCGCGCTCCCTGCGCCTCGCCTCCAGGGCCCGGTCGGCCTGCGCCCCTTCTCTCGCCACAGCCCTATTGGGGCCCGTTGGACGGACGGCAAACCGAGGTGCGGAGAGGACAGGAAACGCGCCCAGGGCCCGAGCTCCGAGCTGTGAGAGGCCCCTCTGTGCCCCGTGCCGGTGCCGAGGCGGGCGACAACCCGGCCCTCCCTGGCACAGCGGCTGGGCCATCGGCGCCCTCCCCACCCCCCCACCCCCCCCCCCCGTCCCCGTCCTCAGGGCGCCCGGAGACCTTCCTTCGCCCGGGGAGCCCCCGAGAGCCCCGCCGTGATGGCCCAGGTGGGCAGCTGCTCGGGGCCGCCCCTCCCCCGGTCAGAGTGGGCCCAGCCACGGGCACTTCCTCGCGGAGCCGTGGGCGCGCGCCAGGCCGGGCCGGGCCGCTCTGTAATTTCCATGTAGCTGGGCATGTGTGTGTTATCGGGTGATACTTAAATCCCAACCTTTTCAAAAGCAAACCCAAGTAAGTACATATTTGGGAACCATAATTCCAAGCTTGGAGGCGTCCCTCGAGGCAGATGGGCGCGCGGCCACCCGACCGCGAACCGTCGTCCCTCTGCGTCCTCGGCTGGGACAGCGTCCGGAGAGTTACGCCCGCACCCTCGGCGGGGCCCATCGCTTCGCAGCGGGTCCACTGGGACCCCGAAGCCCAGGTGCCCGGTCACTGGCCAGGACGGTTCCCCGGTCGCAGCAGGACGAAGTGACGTGCAGCCTCCTCGTCAGGGAGTCCGGAGCAGGGGCCCGGGCCGAGCTGGCACACCCTCAGGCGAGAGCGTAGGGGAGCCCGTGGCTGGCGGCCTTGGGGACCTGGGCCCCAGCTACGCCTCAGAGGGACTCGGGGTCCCGGCGATGACGCGTGGGAGGCCCCACGCCACAGCCACGTCGTGCTCGGGGCAGTGGGGAGCTATGGGAGGCGTCGGAGGGAGAGGATGTGTTTGAGGAAAAGTGAAGCTGCCCGGGGACTGGCAGGGTATTCCTCCCTCATCTCGGGGCCCAGGGTCCAGGGCTGGCTCCCACCCAGCCTGCTGCTCACCCGGAGGACCCGGGGCCTCAGTGGCCTCACCGTGGAGAGGGACCTGGTGCCTGTCCCGGGAATGGCGGCACGCTGGGCGAGGGAGGACAGGCCCGGCCGAGGCCCCGCATGCTCCTCCCTGAGAGGCCACGGGCTGGCTGGCACTGTCCCTGTCATGAGCACCCCGGTGAGACCGTCCCGCCTGTGAGCAGGGCCGGTGGGTAGCAATTCCTGCAAAGGGCACTCAGGACCCAGCACCCCGCCCGCAGCCCTGGCCCTGCGCCCGCCATGAGGCGGGAAGCCCCCTCCCTCCCCCCGCTGGAGCACCCTGCCTCAGTTTCCCTGTCCGCCCAGTCCTACCCTTTATCCAAGGTTGGGCCTCACACTGCCCCAGCCTGCCTGGAGCCAGGGGCTCCCCCGCACCCCCCAGGTCCCTGCACCGCCCCGTCTGCTCCGTGGGCCCTGTGGGTGCCCATGGGGCCGGAGGGGGAAGCCACTGGGGAGTCGGCAGGGGGTGCCCCCCAAGAGCAGAGGGAGAAACCTGCTTGGGTGGACGTCTCTGAACCCCCCATGGAGCCCCGTTCTGCGAGGGGCTGAATAGGTCCCCCAACCCCCAGCGAGAGAGACTTCTGGGCTCAGGCACAAGAGAGGCAGCTCAGGCCAGGCCGTGGATGGCCCACGTCAGCTGCTCCCCAAGGCCCTGGCCTCCTGGCCACGCGCTCTCTGCCCCCTCCTGCTCCTCCTCCTCCTCCTCCTCAGGGGTCCCCTCTGCCCCGTCCTGCTCCTCCTCCTCAGGGGTCCCCTCTGCCCCCCTCCTGCTCCTCCTCCTCCTCAGGGGTCCCCTCTGCCCCCTCCTGCTCCTCCTCCTCAGGGGTCCCCTCTGCCCCCACGGCCCCCACCGCCCGCCTGTAGTCATGGCTCCACGGCACTCACTGCCCGGCTGCTCCTGACGGAACTTGGGGCCAGGATGGGCCCCTGCCCCCCCCCCCAGCTCAGGGAGGCGTGCCAGGGTGGGAGACGGGGAACCAGGTGGTGACCCCGCGTCTGCACAGCACCTGCCCCACTGCTGGCTGTGGTGAGGCCCCGTGACCCCCGACCCGGGGCCCAGCGGCCGGGCAGGGCCAGGTGACGGAGCATTCGGGCGGCTCGCTTGCTCTCCCCAAACACGTTGGAGGCTTTTACAGAGTCACGCTCCCTCCCCCCATGACCCACACACAGACGCCACGCGCAGGCGCTGCGGTCGGGGTGGCGGGTCCCAGTCCCCAGAGGGCCACAGCAGCCCACGTCTCCAAGGGGCGGGCGGGCCCAACATAGGGCACCTCCCCTCAGGGCCGCGCCACTCCGCCCCGGCCCCCCATCTGCCTATGCCACCCAGGACAGGCCCGGTGGCCCGCACACAGGCAAGCACACTCGCACACGTGCATACACTCACCCACAGGCAAGCACACTCGCACACGTGCACACACTCACCCACAGGCAAGCACACTCGCACACGTGCACACACACAGGCAAGCACACTCGTGCATGTGCACACACTCACCCATGGGCAAGCACACTCGCACATGTGCACACACTCACCCATGGGCAAGCACACTCGCACACGTGCACACACTCACCCACGGGCAAGCACACTTGCACACGTGCACACACTCACCCACAGGCAAGCACACTCACACATGTGCACACACTCACCCATGGGCAAGCACACTCGCACACGTGCACACACTCACCCACGGGCAAGCACACTTGCACACGTGCACACACACAGGCAAGCACACTCGTGCATGTGCACACACTCACCCATGGGCAAGCACACTCGCACACGTGCACACACACAGGCAAGCACACTCGTGCACGTGCACACACTCACCCACAGGCAAGCACACTCACACACGTGCACACACTCACCCATGGGCAAGCACACTCGCACACGTGCACACACACAGGCAAGCACACTCGTGCACGTGCACACACTCACCCACAGGCAAGCACACTCACACACGTGCACACACTCACCCATGGGCAAGCACACTTGCACACGTGCACACACACAGGCAAGCACACATTCGCACACAGGCAAGCACACCCTCACACACGTGCTCACACTCACACACACAGGCAAGCACACGTGCACACACAGGCAAGCACACTCACACACGTGCTCACACTCACCCACAGGCAAGCACACTCGCACACTCACGCAGGTGTGAGGTACAGGCTGTGCGCTGTCCCACCCTTGGCCTGGCCTTGGGGCAGGGGGAGGGTGCTGGTGGCAGTAGGACCCTGAGGGTCTCTCAGGGTCCCTGCCAGGCCCCTTGGTGGGGGACAGTGGTGAGGATGGGACCTCGCAGCCCGAGAGCCGTCCAGGGCCAGAGGGGCCATGGCAAGAGGCTCCTGCCATTCTGTCCCCCCCTGTGCCCGGGGCAGGCGGGGCGCTCTGTGGGGGCTGCCCCCAGGCCCTGCGTGACTGAAGCTGAGCCCGCCCCCGCCCCCCCCCCCCCGACTGGGCTTTGTCCTGGCCTTTCTCTCGGGGACCATGGAAAAGCCGCGTCAGCGCTGCCTTTGTCTGCGCCGGACAAAGGCGCCGGTTCACAGCCGCGCGGCCGGCTGGGCGTTGGGATAATTCGCCCACAGAAAGCGTGCGGCCCTTTCGCTCCGTCAGCGGGACTCGCACCCGCCCTCCGGGCCTCTCGGGCGCCCTGGGAAATTCCCGCAGCCGAGGCAGGCGCGAGCCCTGGACACACAGCGGCGCTGGCCCCGACGCCGTCCACACCCCTCCCGCCCCCTGCGGCCGGCGGCTAGCAGGCTCCCAGCTCCGGCCATCTGGGCGGCCATGCACCCCCCACGGGCCCAGTGTGCTCCCCTCGGCTCAGTTTCTCACCTGCGGAAAGGGCGCTGAGGCACTGTGCACCCCAGGGGGTCAGGGGCTGGTCCGAGCCCACACTCGGTGCCCAAACACGTGGGAGCTGGGAGAGCTCCCCCCACCCCCACGCACACAGGGCCCCGGGCCGTGGACAGCGCACCTGCAGGCGGTGAGGCCGGAGGAGGTGTGCCGGGGCGCGGGCGGGAATCAGGCTGCCACAGAGGGAGGAGGACGCTGCTGGCCCAGAGAGCCCCCCCAAGTCCCATCAGAACGAAGACCACGGTGGGGTGGCGTCTGCAGCACCCCCCCCCCCCCCGCCCCCCGGCCCCAGCCGATGGAGAGGCTCAGGCCCAGAGGAGGGAAGAGCTGTCCTGGCCCATGCCTGACCCCCAGGGGCCCTGCAGCCGGCCTCCCGGTGCCGCTGCCTCTCGGCGCTGACTGCCGGGGCGCCTGCTCTCAGCGGCTGGGGCTCCCGCCGGCCCCGGGCTCCTCATCTGGGCCTGGCCCTGGGCAGCCGGGGTTGGGGGGCTGCAGTGACAGGACTGGGGCTCCATGGTGGGGGGGGGGGCGCTGACAGGAGTCAGGTGCTGTGAGCAGCCCCCCTCCCCAGCTCAGCAGACCCCCCAGGACCCAGCCAGGGGCCTCATCGGTCCCCCCCCTGACCTGTGCACCCAGGATCCTGGGAATCAGCTCCTGAAACACGAGATGGGGCATCCTGCAGGGCAGTCACCTCATTGTGCAACTGGGGAAACTGAGGCAGGGGGTGGGACCAGCTGGAGTCTGAACGCCTGAGACACGGGGCAGCTGCCGCCCGGGCCTGGCTCTCGGGGGACCACAGCAGGGTCTCGGAGCGCCCAGAAATAGGCCCACGCGAACCATCAGCTGACCCGCGGCAGAGCGGAGGCCGCCCTCCTGCAGAGGTGCTGGGGCAGCGGGACGCGCACACTTGGGCGGTGACCTGCACAGGCCGCACACCCGTCGCCGGAGGGAACTCCGCGTGGGTCACAGGCCAAAGGGAAGACACGAGCCATCGACCGTCCAGAGCCGGCGCAAGAGGAGGCCCGGGTGGCCGCCGTGTGGCGATGGCTTTTCAGACACAACACCAGACACAACACCAGACACGACACCAGACACAACACCAGACACGACCAGCGGAGGGCGCGGGCCGAGCGGGCGGCGCTGGGAGGAAGCTGCTCTGCGAGGGACGGAGGTCAGAGGACGCGGAGGCGACCACAGGGAGCAAGTCCTTCAGCAGCCCCGGGGCGGGGGGGGGGGGACTGGCCTCCAAACCCACGGAGAACGCCAGCCCACCGCCGTCCTGAGAGCGGGCACAGGGCCGGCCGACCCCTCGCCGCTGTAAGCAAGCGTGTGCCGGGCGGGTTTCCTCACCGCTCCCGCCCGTGGCCCCGGGAAACGCTCCACCTCCGCCGGCTTCGGGAGCCGCACGCGAAGACAGCGAGGGGCCCGCCTTCCCTCAGGACACCGGTGACACGGAGGCCGGCGTGGACCGGAGCGCCGGCAGGCAGCCTCGGTCACGCCGGTGGGATCCGATGGCGCAGACGCCGTGGGAGACAGCCCGGCGGGTCCCTCTCTCCGGATGATCCCGCGGGCGCACTCCTCGGCATTTACCCAGAGGAGCCGAGACTCGTTTCCACGCAAAACCCTGCGCGTGGGTCTTGACAGCAGCTTCATTCATAAGTGACAAAGCGGGGAGGCAGCCAGGAGGCCCTCCGCAGATGGAGGGTAAACTCGGTCCGCCGGACGGTGGGACGTGGTTTGTTTGTTTAACGTTTTTATTGACTTCAGAGGGGAAGGGAGAGGGAGAGAGAGAGAGAAACATCAAGGATGAGAGAGAACCCGCCCCCCACAGGGGCCCGAGCCCGCAACCCGGGCCTGTGCCCCGACCGGGAATTGAACCGTGACCTCCTGGTTCCTAGGTCGATGCTCAACCCTGAGCCACGCCGGCCAGGCCAGACAGCGGCGTCTCCTTGAGCGCTAAGAAGAAACGGCCGTCCAGCCACGGACACGCAGGCAGGAACCTTCCAGGCACGTCCCTAAGTCAGAGAAGCCGGTCTGACCGTCTGCGCGCGGTGCTTCCAGCTCTGCGACGTTCTGGAAGAGGCAGAACTCCGGGGACAGGGCAAAGGCCGGCCGCCGGGGCCGGGGGCGGGGGGCGGGGGGGGGGTGCGCGGCAGAGCCCGCGGGTTCGGGCAGGGGAACTCCCGGTGACGCTGCAGTGACGGGCAGACGTTCATCCCAACCCAGAGGACGCCCGGCGCCACGCGCGAACCCTTCCCCTGTGGACGTCACGAGAACGCCGCGGCGGCCTCGCCGGGAGAAGTTAGCAGCGGGAGCGGAGGGTGGTCAGGCGGTCGGTGGGAACTCTGGTCTCCCCACAACTTGTTTGTAAACCAAAACTGCTCTCAGGAGTCTTTTTAAAAGAGTTTTACATGAATTACAACCACACGCACAATGGGGCGACTCGCACAGACACGCTGGGTGCTGGTGGTCTGTGCGCCTCCCCCAGCTCGGCTGAGGTGCAACGGACACGTGTGTGGGGGGGCGCCTTTAAGACGGACCCGTGGAGCTGTGACGGTGCCCGTGAGCCGTGAGCATAGTCCTCGCTCCCCCGGTGGTTTCACGTTTTTGTAAACACAAACGAGGCCAGGCGGCCGAGGGACCGGCTGTGGGACCCCTCACTCCAGGCCCAACAGGCCCCGCGGGTCCACGTGGAGGCGCCGGAGCGGCTGCGCCCTGAGCCGGTGCCGTCCGTGCAGGGCTCGGGGCTGGGAATCTGCCGAGCTGTGCGCTTCTGCGTCCACCTCCCTGCGGGTTGGACTTCATTAAAAGGCTCTAGGAAAAACAGTGTTTGCGGCCGAAAACTGGAAATCCCAGAAGAGGAGGAGGAAGGTGGTTTCTCTGATCCACACGCTTCCCACTGGGGGGGTCCCCCCCTCGAGAGGCCCGGGAAGGGGAGGAGGGCCGGGTCGCGTCCTCAGGAGCCTCGGGCTGGGTCGCCTCCGCTGAAGGGTGTTCTCTGGGGTCGGGAGCCCCCGGGGTCGCCGAGGCCAGGCCCAGCCGCGGCCTGTTCTGCTCCGAGGGCCCCAGGGTGGTGGCCCGGTGTCGGGACCCGGGCCTGGAGGGGCTGGGACGCCCAGGGCCACTCTGGGACGGGCACCCGAGTCCCGGGCACCCCTCCCCGCGGCCCTGAGCAGCCCGGGGGCGCCCCTCTCCGGGCGAGGCGGCGGCGAGGCCAGGGCCAGGCCAGGCTGGGGCTGGGCCGGTGACATCATGACTTGATGCTGCCAGTTCCTTCCCGACCTCGGAAACCCCAACATCCCGCTCCAGGAACTGGTCTGCGGCCTGGGCTTTGGCCGGCTGCCCCGGGAGCGAGGTGGGGAGGCCCCAGGCTCTCCCCTCCACCCCCCCGCCCCGCCTGTCCCTGAGGCCCCTTCCCTTCGCGGCTCCCAGGGAGCCGGTGCCAGTGTGAGAACCAGTGGTCAGCTCCCTCTGTCCCCACCCCGCCCCCCGCCCCCCTCAACGGCAAGAAAAACAAACAGCTGTCCTCCCTGGACTGGAAGCGCCGCCCGCCCGCCTCAGGCCCGGCCGTGGCTGACTCACCCGCTGGCAGGGCAGCGAGAGGGGCCCCGGCTGCCCCGCGGTGACCCAGGCCACGCCCGCCCCGGCCCGGGCCAGGAGGGCAGGGGGCTCACGTCCCACGGCAGCCCGCTGTCCCTTAGCGCGGCGTGTGACCGCGGCCTGACCTCTCCCGGCCTCGTGGCCTCCTCGCCCGAGGCCGACGCGGGCCGGGCCTCCCGCCCTGACGGCAGTGGCCACCTCGGACGGCGGCCGCTCGGGGGCCACCCAGCGCAAGGCCCGCCGTGGCCGGGCGGGAAGGGGGACGGGTCAGAACGGTTTTAACCAAGTGGAAGGACGTGGGCCCGGGGAGCGTCGCCCGGGGACTGCCTGACGCCCTGAAGGTGCCATCGGGTGGCCGGCTCCTTCCTTCCTCCCACGGACAGGGAGCGCCCGTTCGCCGAGGCGGGCAGGAGGGCAGCACTCCGCGGGCAGCGGGCGGGCGGCCTGCTGAGAGCACTGGGCCTCCCAGCCCCTGAGCCCCCACCTGCCCTCGGCGGGGCTGGGCCCCGAGCCCCTGGGGACCCCGTCTCTGCCTGGGGACAGTAAGGACCGGACAACCCAGAGAGCTGGGAGCTGTGGCCACTTCTGCAACCTGCTGTGTGTCCTGCGGGCGGGACCTCTCCTGGAGCCCGTCTCCCAGGGCCTGGGGTTTGGGGGGGCGGGGCAGTTCCAGGTACAGGCCCAGCCGAAGCCACAGGAGAGCGTGCCCTGGGGGTGCCCGGGGCACCTGCTCAGCCCCTGGCGCTCCAGGCAGGCAGCTGGGCCAGGGCTGCTGTAGGAGGGGCCGGGGGCTGAGCCGAGGGCCTGGCAGGGCAGGGGGCAGATCAGAGGGCACCGGAGCCCTGCTGGGTTCCCACGCCGGCCAGCAGGGCAGGTGTGGCCTCGGGGTCAGCGCGCGGTTGGGGGCTGGGGAAAGCCGGGTGTCTGGCCCAGACCTGCCGGGCAGGAGCGCCGCCCAATTACCCTGCAGTGGCCCGAGAGCGGCTAAGAGGATTTGCCTTTTGTCTGGCTAACGACCCCACAGCTCCACCCGCCCTCCCGGGGGCACCAGCCCGCCGGATCGTTAATTAAAAGGAAGCCGCCTTCTCCATTACCCCAAGGCTGCGCGCTGTGAAACCCTGGGGTCACCTCGAGCCCACGAGGAGGGGGCGCTGGGTTATCTGCCGGCAGAGGCAGCCGGGCCGAGCTGAGGCCACCGGTCCCGGGCCGTGAGCCCCACAGGCGGGTCCTCCGGGATGGAACTCCCTTCGTGGTTTCCAAACACTCTCAGCAGCAGAGCCCGTTGTCGAACTAGCCCTTCTGTGGAACCCCACTTGGAACAGGAGCAGAAGGGGGTCCCAAGGCCAGCGCCCTGCCCGCCTGCCCTGGGTCGGGGCACCCCCTGAGGACACCCCGTGCCGGCCCCGCCCGGCACCCTCCCCCGGGGAGCACCTGGACCTGTGGCCACCCCAGGTCACCCCAGACTGTGATTTGGGGGTCCAAACCCCTCTCTTTTACTGCGCGGTTGAGGGGGGTTCCGACTGACCCCACGGAGAACCCTGCCGACCGCTGCCGGGCTGTGCACGATCCCTCCTCTCGCTCCTCGTGGCCACGGAGCCCCCGCGAGCCCGGCTGCAGGACACCGGCCGGAGGGAGGCAGGCCCAGCCGCCCCTCTCCTCCTCAGAGACCCTGGGCCCTGAGGGTGGCTGGGGCCTGGCAGCCAGCACACTGCTCACGGGGCAGTCTTGGCATACAGTGGGCGCTCAGTACTGTGCTCGCTGGGTGAAGGCATCACTGAGCTCCTGATCTCATAGTTGCCTAAAGGGGACCGGGGGCTCAGCCCGCCCCCCTGCCCCCCGCACCGGGACACGGGCAGGGGCAGGGCGGGATGTGACCGTGTCCTGGACAGCGGGGCAAACTGGCCGTTTTGTTGTCTGTTTTCAAACCTGTATGGCATTTTCTCGTTGAGCCAGGCTCCGCAAACAACCCGACATCGCTCCAGGCCCAGCAGACATCGCTCCAGGCCGCTGTGTCCCGGGCCTGTCACCAGCGGGCCCCGCCATGGGCCCGGCATGCCGGCGGAACCGCCCAGAAGCCTGGGGTCTAGTGGGATGAGCACCAGTGGTGGGGAGGGGCGGCCAGTGGTGGTGGGGAGGGGCGGCCAGTGGGGGGGAGGAGGGGCGGCCAGTGGTGGGGAGGAGGGGCGGCCAGTGGTGGGGAGGGGCGGCCAGTGGTGGTGGGGAGGGGCGGCCAGTGGGGGGGAGGAGGGGCGGCCAGTGGTGGGGAGGGGCGGCCAGTGGTGGGGAGGGGCGGCCAGTGATGGTGGGGAGGGGCGGCCAGTGGGGGGGAGGAGGGGCGGCCAGTGGTGGGGAGGGGCGGCCAGTGGTGGGGAGGGGCGGCCAGTGGGGGGGGGCGGCCAGCGGGGGGGAGGGGCAGATGTGACAGGAAGACTGGAAGGTCTCCTTAAGGGTTGGAGTGATGAGGCCACAAGCCAAGGACCGCGGCAGCCCCCAGGAGCCGGGAAGATTCTGCCCTCGAACCTCCGAGGGAGGCGGCCCTGCTGACCCCTTGGCCTGGGGCTGGTGGCCTCCGAGCTGTGAGGGAGGAAACGTCCCCTCTTAAAGCTCCCGGGGGCGGTCACGGTCATGCCCTCCGGCAGCCACAGGAGAGTGAGCCCCGCCCCCGCCCCCCCGCCCCCCGGGAGCTGGGGCACTTTGGGGTGCCTTTGTCACGTCTGCATCTGCGGGATGAAGCCCAGGCCTTGGCACAGAGCAAGCAGAATGGCACCGCCTATGGGGTCCTCTGCCCGGCGTCTGACGGCGGCCAGTCCGGGGGCGGGGCCTGGAGGGAAGTCTCCCGGAGAAGGAGCCCTTGGGGTCGCTGCCCAGTCAGGAGTCGGGCGGGAGGGTCACGCCAGCGCGGGCGGGAGGCGGGGAGCCGCCTGGCTCGTTCCACAGAGGACGGCGCTGGCTGGGCGGGTGGGGACCGGGCGGGTGGGGACCGGGCGGGTGGGGACCCAGAGGCTCTGGGAGTGGCGGGGCAGGGCCGCAGGAGGGCGCGGGGTGGGCGTGGGGGACGGCGCGGCTCAGCCAAGCGTGTGCTGCAGGCCCCAAACCCGCCACCCAAGCCCTTTTAAGAATAAAAACAAATATTTGTGTTGCATGTTGTGTGTGTTGGGGTTTAGCTTTCTTCTTGAAGCTAAAAATAGGTGCCTGCCCGCGTCCGTGCGGGGTTCCTCCTCCCACCGCCTCGCCCAGCGCTGAGCAAGGCCGCGGCGCCCGGGCTCCTGCCAAGTCCCGCTGCGGTGACAGGCGTGCAGGTGTCAGAAAACGATTATGGGATTAAGGTGCCCGGTGCTGCGTTGCAGGAGGCTCAGCAGCGGGCGCCACACCCAGGCGGGCCGGCCTCGGGGCCAGGGGACCAGGAGGGGCTTGGACACCAGCCCGGCCCCCCTCACCCAACAGCACTAATACCCCCCCCCCATTTAAGAGTAAACAGACAACAATGACAGACGGATGGGGAGGCACAGGAAGAAGACGTGTCCCCGCTGAGGAGGACCAGGAGCCTCAGGGTGGGGGGCTGTGGGGAGTGTCCGGAGGGGGCAGAGCTGGTGATGGGGGGGGCTGTGCCCAGGGCAGTGTCCCGGGTGCCAGTGGCACATGAACCTGGGGGCCTTCAGGGAGGGGCTCTGTTAGGCTGCGGGGAGGAGTCCAGGGCAAGTGACTCGGGGACGAGCGGGGTGTCACCCACAGAAGCCCTGTGAGGGTCAGGAGGGGACTCGGGGGCCCTGAGACCCAGCCTCCATCAGGGACCAGGAAAGGAAGGAGAGGGGAGGGACCCCGGCCGAGGGGCTCCCCGAGGATGAAGGCAGGCGGGGACCTGGGGCTCCCGGCCCCGAGGCAGAGCCGGATGATGGCGCGGGGACACTCACTGTCAGGTGCGGGGGTGAGGGCGAGGCTCGGGGTGCCCCTGGAGCACCGCCTTCCCAGCAGCCCCAGGCCTGTGACCTGCCCCCAGGGAGAAGCCCCTGGGTCATCGCCGGGCTGCCGGCTTGGGGACAGGCTGCCCTCTGCTCCCAGTTGGCGTGGGCGGAGGAGGGCGGAGGCGGGCAGGGGGGCAGGGGAGGGAGGGGGCAGGGGGGTAGGGGAAGGAGGGGCGCAGGGGAGTGAGAAGGGCAGGGGGACAGGGGAGGGAGGGGGCGGGGGGGCAGGCTGACGATTCTACTGGATGGTCATCACAGCCCGTCTCACTAGCCCCTCTCCCAGCCCTAGACAGGCCCTCTGTCCCATCTTACAGAGGGGAAACCGAGGCAGCGCAGGCCATGGTCACACAGGCAGGAGCCCCTGCTCTCAGCCTGGGCTCAGCAGGCCACGCCCTCCGCCCACAGGCCACACCCTCCACCCACAGGCCACGCCCCCACCCACAGGCCACGCCCTCCACCCACAGGCCACACCCTCCACCCACAGGCCACGCCCCCACCCACAGGCCACGCAGGACCACGGAGGGGCCGTGGCTCCTTCACCTCCCGCATCTCCTCTGAGCAGCGGGCCTGCGTCCTGGACCCTGCCCACCCCGTGCCGGGCAGCCCCTCCCCACGGCCGAGGGACAGCGGGGTGCTCGGTGGCCGGACGCACCAGGGCCTCCGTGGCCTTGGGTCCTGGCCATTCCCCGCAGACAATGCCGCTGCCCTCACTCCATGTGCACCCAGGACCCCCGCGTCCCACGGCCGCATCCCGCAGTCTCCCTGCCGCCTCGCGCCTCCCCCTGCCCCTTGCTTTCCCTGCGCAGCGGCAGGCGGACCCGTCAGAGAGCAGGCAGGCCGGCGCCGCCTCAGAATCCCTGAGCCTGCCCAGTCCTACTCTGGCACCCTCCTCCCTGTGCCCACTCTGCCCCTCCCCCCATAACCTGGCACCCTCCTCCCTGTGCCCACTCTGCCCCTCCCCCCATAACCTGGCACCCTCCTCCCAGTGCCCACTCTGCCCCTCCCCCCATAACCTGGCACCCTCCTCCCAGTGCCCACTCTGCCCCTCCCCCCATAACCTGGCACCCTCCTCCCTGTGCCCACTCTGCCCCTCCCCCCATAACCTGGCACCCTCCTCCCTGTGCCCACTCTGCCCCTCCCCCCATAACCTGGCACCCTCCCTCCTGTGCCCACTCTGCCCCCTCCCCCATAACCTGGCATCCTCCTCCCTGTGCCCACTCTGCCCCCTCCCCCATAACCTGGCATCCTCCTCCCTGTGCCCACTCTGCCCCCCTCCCCCCATAACCTGGCACCCTCCTCCCTGTGCCCACTCTGCCCCCTCCCCCCATAACCTGGCACCCTCCTCCCTGTGCCCACTCTGCCCCCTCCCCCCATAACCTGGCACCCTCCTCCCTGTGCCCACTCTGCCCCTCCCCCCATAACCTGGCACCCCCCCTCCCTCCTGTGCCCACTCTGCCCCTCCCCCATAACCTGGCACCCTCCTCCCAGTGCCCACTCTGTCCCCTCCCCCCATAACCTGGCACCCTCCCTCCTGTGCCCACTCTGTCCCCTCCCCCCATAACCTGGCACCCTCCCTCCCAGTGCCCACTCTGCCCCCTCCCCCATAACCTGGCACCCTCCTCCCTGTGCCCACTCTGCCCCCTCCCCCCATAACCTGGCACCCTCCCTCCTGTGCCCACTCTGCCCCCTCCCCCCATAACCTGGCACCCTCCCTCCTGTGCCCACTCTGCCCCTCCCCCATAACCTGGCACCCTCCTCCCAGTGTCCACTCTGCCCCCTCCCCCCATAACCTGGCACCCTCCTCCCTCCCTGTGCCCACTGTGCCCCCTCCCCCATAACCTGGCACCCTCCTCCCTCCTGTGCCCACTCTGCCCCGCCCTCCAGCTCCTCGGCTCTCCTTAGCCCTGATGACCTTCTTCTGTGCCCGGCCGTTCACGGGTTAGGACGTCTGTCCTCCTAACAGACGTGTTGTCGCGTGCCCCCTCCCGACGGTCAGCTCCCGTGGGCAGGGCTCTGGCTGCATCAGGTGAATGCGGTGAGGCAAAGCGTCTCACGCCCAGAGGGTACTGGGCCTCGGGCCCCGGAGGAGAGGACGTGGATGGGCCAGCCCTCGGAGAACCCAGCACGGCCCGCCCCGCCCTGCCCCGCCCTGGCCCAGACGGTGACCCTCCAACCGCAGAACCCACACTCCTGGGCCCGGGCACAGCCGGCACCGAGGGCGGCGGGGTCAGCGCGGCGGCACCCACTCGCCGCCACGTGGAGGTCGGAGCAGCGTGCCTTTCTCCAGGACCTGCCGCCCCCGTGGCTCTGCCTCCGGGACGTCCTGGTCCCGCGCCCGAGGCCTCCAAGGTCCCCGCCGGCCGCCCAGCGTCCCTGCTGCACGGGAGGCGCTGGCAGCCCCTGGGCCTCAGCGGGTCCGGAGAGCGGCGCCCTCCCTGCAGCGGGCACCCCCCGGCCTGGGCACAGTCCTGGTCGCTCAGATCTCTGCCGCTGGCTGCCCTCCGCCCCAGTGCTCTCCTCTCTGGGAACCCAGGCGGGGAGCGGGCGCTAGTCCCCCCGCCGGGGTCGGGACCACCCCCCGGCCGTCCGGCCTCCCAGCAGCAGGGCCCGCCCCGCGGCTGAGTGAAGGAGAAGCCCGAGGCCTGGGTGGGCCTGCTTAGCCCGCAGGCGGCGGCATGGGGAGCCGGGCGTCCGCGCAGCGCCCCCGGGCCGGGCCCATCCTGGGTCTGACAGGGCTCTGGAGCAGCAGCCCAGGGGGCAGCGGAGGCCCCGTGCCCGGAGGCCCTGCTCGAGTGTGTGCATTGGGCTGGTGGGACCTCATGGCAGACCCTGTCCCCAGGCCCAGCGGGGGGTGGGGGAGGGCCAGGAGCAGCCTGGGGTGGCCCCGGCGCCCAGCCCTCGCTCCCCCGCCCCTCACAGCCCGGGACTCTTATTTGAGGACTTTTCTGCTGAAAAACGAGCGCTCCAGGCAGCAGCCGGTGCCGGGAAGGCCAGCTGGCACGCAGCCTCTGCCCGGAGGAATGGGCTGTGCTGGCCATGGGGCGGGGGAGAGGGGGCAGTGAGAGCTCCTGCCAAAAGCTGCAAAGCCTGAGCCTCAAGTGCAAGGTTCCCCCCTTCTGGAACCTTCTGGATCCTTGTCGGCTGCGGGGCCGTGCTTCAGGCTGCACTGTCCTCCTGCCCGGCCCCCCAAACCCCATGCCCCCTGTCCCTTCAGTTCTCAGGCCGGAAGCATCCCTGCCTCCTGCCTCCCTCCCAGCCTCCCTATCCTGCCCTTTTCTCCTCGGCCCAGCCCAGGTGCCGATTCCTCCAGGAAGCCCTCCCTGACCACCCACACCCAGGCCCGGTTCCACACCCCTCTGCTCTCCCAGCCTCAGGTATTGAGGGTGGGGCGGGGGGCAAAGGGCCAATTTGTCCTTCATTCTGTCCCTGGCCTCGCCTGGGCTCTTAAAGGAAGACTTCAGTTTGGATTCTGCTCTGGGACCCTGACCTCCCCAGCCGAGCTCAGTGACGGACGGATGGGTGAGCGAAGGGATGTGCGAACGGACAGAGGCAGGTCCCGTCCTGCTTATGGGAAAGCAGAGGCTCAGGAGCCAGAACTGGGCCAGGAACCAGGGAGGGACCCTGGGCAGAGCCCCAGGCCCCTCGGGTGGAGTCCAAGGCGGAGCCGGCAGGACGGCCCAGCGGCGGCCTCGCCCAGCAGCCCCGCAGGGCTTCCGAGAGTGTCCGCAGGGGTCCTGCCTTGCGTGGGCAGCCGGGACCCCCCACTGGGTTAGTCCTGAGTCCTGAGGACCACCTCGGGCCTCAGGGTGGGGGGGCGGGCCACCCAGGAGGCCAGCAAGGCCCCAGGAAGGACACCTGCCCAGCACCTGGACGGGCCCGCCCTGCCCTGCGGGCCGCGGGCCTCAGCCTGCAGGTGGAGTAAGAGGACCTCAGTGGCCGGGCCGCCTGCGCTGGCTGCGAGCGTCCCTTCCGCCGAGGTTCCAGCTGAGCCCAGAGGCACGGAGCCCGGACCCGCCAGCACTGACCTATTTGGGGAAAGGGTGTTGGGAAGGTTGTGGGGAGCGGGCCAGGCAGGTCCGGCCTGGGCACTGCTCGTCCCGGGGCCCTGGCTCCGGGCCCTCTGGGCTCCCCTCACCAGGGCACTTGGCTGACCACTGTCCCCTCCGCAGGCCTCTGCCGGGTGCCAGGCCTGCCGCGCCCCAGGACTCACAGCTTCGGATGCCCAAAGCCCTGGGACGCCCAGGCCGGGGGTCTGAGTGCCAGGCTCTGCAAGACCGAGGACCTGCTGCACAGGCACGTGGCATCCCAGAGAGGCAGGTGGGCGCACGCCAGACCCCGAGGAAGGGAACGGGCCAGGACCGCCGCCGGCAAGACCCAGGCTGACCTCCTGGCTCAGGCCCCCGCTCCCAGGAGCTCACACTTCCCCTGCTCACCTGAGCTCCAGCCTCCACTCACCTCTCCTCCCTCCCCGGCCCCTGCCCCCCAGACCACAGCCCCACCCGTCCCAGGCCCCCTCAGCCCAGGTCGCCTCCCTGTCCTCCCTCCACCCCACCCTGCCCTCCTGACCCTTCCCCCAGCTCTGGCTCACGCCGAAGTTCACCCAGATGTCTAACCCAGATCCTCGCCGTGTAACCCGGTCTTTCCTGTTCTGTCCGAGGCGAGGACGGATTGCAGCTGTCGCCTCCGCCCCGAGACTTGCCTTCGCCGTCGCCGTCCCACTCAGGGGAGGAGGCGTGTGAGTTGTGTAGAAGGAAGACCCCAGGGGGCCTGAGTTCAAATCCTGGGTCTGCCTCTCGCCGGCTGTGTGACCTTGGACAGAGCCCTTTATTCCCTGTGCCTCGGTTTCCCCGTCTATAAAACGGAGCCAGCACTGACCTATTTGGGGAAAGGGTGTTGGGAAGGGTGTGGGCACCTGTGGGCCAGACCCAGTGACTGGCATGATGGGGCTGTTCAGTGTCCCATGGGCCCTCAGCCTGCTTGGGGGCAGGGGCAGGCAGCGATGAGAGCCCTCCCCTCGGGACGGGGACGGGGGAGAGCAGGAGCCTGGTGAGCTTGGGCAGACAGGGAGGGTGTGGGCAGGGGCAGAAGGAAGGGCCCCGGGCAGAGGGCACAGCTGGGGCTGAGGGGTGCGGGGGCAGGAGCTCGGTGGGGGAGGGGGCTCGCTGGCAGGGCGGGGCTTTGCGAGGGGCGGGCCTTTGGGGGGAGCGGCAGAGGAGGCAGAGGGCCAGGGAGAACTCCACGGGCCCTGCTGGGTGGACAGCCCTGGGCGGGGGGCAGTGCGGGAGGCCTGGGTGCTAAAGCGGCTTCCCCGACAGCCAGGGGAGCCGGCCGGCCGGGCGGCGCTCACCCCGTGCACCTCTGGAACGAGGAAAGAGGGGGCGTCGGGAGCCAGCCCACGCCTTTCCTGTCTCGCGGGCCTCCTCGGTCAGCGGATGCACCCCCAGAATGGGCTCCGCTCAGGGCAGGGGAGCGGGGTGAAGAGCTGAAGCCCCTGAGGTCACCCCACCCCCAGGGACAGTCCAGGGCCTGCCCCCAGCAGGGCCGCCCGGCCGTGAGCTCGTGAATGAACGGGTGAGTGGGTGGCCGCGAGGTGCCCCCGCCCGCCCCCCCCCCGCTCTCTCGCTAGTATCCCCACACCCTCCCCACTGTCCAGGCAGGGCCGGCGCGCGTGGGGCAGGACCAGGCAAACCCAGCCAACCCGGGCAGGAGGCCGCTCCGGGGCGGAGAGCAGGGCGCCAGCTAAGGGGACGAGCACGGCGCGCCGGGCGGCCCTGGGAGGGCTCTGGAGCCGGCGGCGGCCCGGGCGGGGGTCTCGGGCCCAGGGCCTGGCGGGCAGTGTGGGCTCGCCGCCGGGGGCAGGGCCGTGCGGATGTGCCCGCAGCCTGGGAGGCTGGGCTGGGGTTGAACCGTGGCCAAGAAGTAAGTACAGTCTGGGCACCGGGGCCGGGCCTTCTCGGCTCTTTCCTCATTCCTGGCCTCGTGGGAGTAGTCGGACCCTGGCGTTCCACCGCGGCCGCCACCTCGGATCTGCTTACCGTCTCAGGGGGAACCGGGGCCGCCTGCCGAACTCCTCAGGCCGGCCGGGCCCCGGGCCTCCGCGCCCCCCGCCGCCCCCCGCTGCCTCCTGCTCTCAGGGGGAGACTGAGGCCCCGCGTCAGGGCGGGCCGCCGGGCGGCTCTCGAGCCCGGTCGGGATGGGGTCTTTCCCACCTGCCCCCCCTCGGGACGCCCACCTGTGGCGCCTCCCCTGGGGCTGGGGCCAGGCTCCGTGGGTGCCCGGTGGGCAGAGGGCAGACGGGCTGTTTGATCAGTGGTTCCGCCTGATGCCAGGCTGCTAGGACCGCGGGCAGTGGCCAAACCGGCCAGGCCGCATGCCTCCCGGCCCTCGGCAGGAATGCCATTCATCCTCCTGGGCATGGTTACCTCGGGCGAGGCCGGGCCTCCGGGGAGAGGAGAGGGAGGCTGCCTTCCCAGGGCCAGAGAGGGCAGGGGGCACCCCGGGGGCACATGAGCCAAAACCCACCAGACACAGCTGGATGGACCGCCAGCAACCCCCAGGCCAGCTGGGGTCAGAAGGGAAGGGAGACACCGAGGGCAGCAGATGGGGCCAGGGGCACCTGGCTGGGGTCCCCCACCCCCAGGCTCCCCATTTTCCCGAGAAGAGCCCCTGCCCGCCCCCCGCGTCAGCCCCGCTCCAGGCCACGGCCCCCCGCAGCCCGGCCCGCTGTGGGGAGCCCCGCCGGTGGTCCTCGCTGGGTGGGGCGGGCCCAGAGGCACCTGGAAGGTGTGACTCAAGGTCCCAGCCGGGACCGGGGCCAGGTGCGAGGAGGGGAATGGGGTGGGGACGTCAGGCAGGGCCGGCGGAGAGGGGCCGGGCCGGGAGGGCAGTGGCTGGCGCTCAGCGTGCCTGCGCCCCAGGGTCGACGACGTGGACTCCACACGCGCGCATCGTCTTTGATCCCAGCTTTATTGGAGCCGCCGCTCCCCCCGGGAGGCGGACACAGCCCGTCAGAAGCCCCCCGGCTCTCCTGAGCGGCCCTGCGGCGACACGCAGCGCCCGGCCGCCCGGGCCACACGGACCCCTCACCCCCGCGGAGGGCCCCGCTGACAGCTGGGGAGGCCCGGGACAGTGCGCACGACTCCGGGCGACTCCTGGCGCCAGGGCCCGAGAGTCTGTTTCAAGCAGAAGGAGGAGCCTGTCTCGGGGGCAGCAGCCCCCCCCAGTACCCAGTGTAGGTCACAATAATTTAAGACACTATAGACATCTCAACACTATATAACAACATAAGTTAACCAGGTGCCTCGGCAGAGGGCGGCGGCCGCGGACGGGGGCCTGGGGCCCGTGGGGCAGGGTGGGGTTGGGGGGGACATGGGCCTGGAGGGTCCCAGGACAGCAGCTAAGGGGGTGTCCTGGCATCGTTAGGGGCACGGCCCAGACAGTGCCGCTCGCCCCAGGCTAATGTCCAGCCCACGTGGCCGGTCAGCCGCCCGTGGTATCTACGGGGAAAGACCCTAGTTCGGGGCGGGGGGTGGGCAGCGGAGGGCGCACCGGCAGTCACCGCACACCAGGCTTCCCGGCAGTCACCTCTGCGGCTCGGTCGCCCCGGGAGGTGGGCGGTGGGTCGGCAGAGGACACGCCTGCCCGAGACCCCGGTTTCTCATCTCTCCCGTCCCCCACGTCGATTAGGATGAGCCGACCCCTTCCGCTTCCCTCTCCCAGGTTTCAGGGTGAGTGGACTTCAGGGAGGGCCTGCATGGTGCGGGGGCGGGGGGACGGGGGTGTCAGGGGGGGCCCTAGCACAGGGTCGCCTGGACCCAAGCTCTCTCCACATCAGGGTCCAGGTGAAAGGCCAGGATGGGAAAGACAAACCCTCACAGGCATCTCTGGGGGTGCAGAGCCCGGGGAGGCAGCGGGGAGGGGTGCAGCGAGTTTCTCAAGGCGTGGGGGCCGCCTCACGCCAGCCTGGGCGTCCCCAGAGCTTGTCCTCTGGGGCCAGGGGCCATGGGCTGTGGGTCAGGACACCCACGCCACGGCAGGCACCCCCACTCGGGTCCTGGGGCCTCTGGCTGGTGATGGGCCTCAGTGTCCCCCTCTGTCCAACGAGGCCAACACCCTGAAGACTCCCGGCCCCCCCACACCCCGCTCAGCGCTGGCCTGGGGTCCCGCTGGCTCCGGGGTGCGAGGGGCTCTGTAAACTGCGAGGTGCCAGGCTGGTGAGGGCTGGGGGGCCACAGCTCTGGGGAGGGGTGCAGCCTGAACCTGATCTGGGGGACAGTTTGATCGGTTTGATGGGGTTTTCTAAAGTCTTTCTAAGAGAGGGGAGCAGAGGTCCCTGTGCAGGGCTGCCTCAGGGTCCCCTGTGGCCATGCTGGTCGCCAAGCCCTGCCCGCTCACCTGGGGGCCGAGCGCACACAGCCACCCGTCCCGGGCAGAGCCAGGCGGGGCCTCGGAGAGAACCGGGCAGAGGGCGTGCGCTACACGGGGGGCGGGGTCAGGACCAGCTGGCCCTGTGCCGAGTCCTCCTCTGGTTCCATGAAAACATAAATAATCTGTCCACGTCTGCCCAGCCCATGCCAGGGTCCCGCAGCCGACGTGGCCTGAGACAGTCTCACGTGGGGCCGGCCGGCGTGGCCTGTCCGTGTTCACCCCACCAGGCGGGGCGGGGGTCACGCAGAGTCCTGTCGTGTCTTTGCTTTCCGGGGACACGTGTGTCCTCGAGGCCCCCTCTCCCGGAGAAAAGAAAAGGCGTCGCTGGGCCGGGCCGCAGGCGCCGTTCGGCCACAGGAAGCGACGGGAATGGCGGGAAGGAGCCGCGGGACGGGGAGAGGGTGCTGGGCCCAGGGGTTCCTCCTGCGTCTGGAGCCCCGCCGTCCGCAGCCACCGCTGCCCAGCGGGCCGCACGGGCCAGGAGGGCGGGGGCCCGCGTGCCGACGTGGCGGGCGGCGGCGTGGCGGGCGCGGCCTCACTTGCAGGTGAAGACCTCGGTGCGCTCGCTGCACGTGTTGCACTTGACGAAGCAGCACCAGTGGAACTTGCAGTTGCACTGCCAGACCCGGGTGTACTGGTGCGTGTTGTAGCCGCGGCCGCAGCACATGGTGTCGCAGCCGTCGGCGCCGGGCGAGGTGCGGTTGCACAGGCGGCCCTGCGTGCCCACGCTGCCCGTGGCCGCGTCCTCCTCGCAGTAGTTGGGCGACTTCTCGATGTACACCAGGTCCGTCTCCGTGGGCTTCTGGTAGCTGCGCAGCTGCTTGATGCGCAGGAACGTGGGCTGCCGCAGGCGGCTGGCGCGCACGGCCTCCACCTGCACGGCCGCGTGGTACTTCTCCTTGAGCAGGTGGCCCACCTCGCGGAACTTGGGCAGCGTGGTCCAGCAGGTCTTGGTGGTGCAGGAGCCCGACACGCCGTGGCACTTGCACTCCAGCTTCATGCGCTCCTCCAGGACCTGCTGGGCCGGAGCAGGGCTGAGCGGCCGGGGGAGCACCCTCCGCCCGGGGCACCCCTCCGCCCGGGGCACCCCCCCGCCCGGGGCACCCCTCCGCCCGGGGCACACCCCCGCCCGGGGCACCCCTCCGCCCGGGGCACCCCTCCGCCTAGGAGCACCCCTCCGCCCGGGGCACCCCTCCGCCCAGGGCACCCCTCCGCCCGGGGCACCCCTCCGCCCGGGGCACCCATCCACCCGGGGTAACCCTCCGCCCGGGGCACCCCTCCGCCCAGGGCACCCATCCACCCGGGGTAACCCTCCGCCCGGGGCACCCCTCCACCCGGGGCACCCTCCGCCCAGGGCACCCTCCGCCCGGGGCACCCCTCCGCCTAGGAGCACCCCCCCGCCCGGGGCACCCCTCCGCCTGGGGCACCCCTTCACCCAGGGCACCCCTCCGCCCGGGGCACCCCTCCGCCCGGGGCACCCTCCACCCGGGGCACCCCTCTACCCGGGCACCCCTCCGCCCGGGGCACCCCTCCGCCCGGGGCACCCCTCCGCCCAGGGCACCCCCCGCCCGGGGCACCCCTCTACCCGGGCACCCCTCCGCCCGGGGCACCCCTCCACCCGGGGCACCCCTCCGCCCGGGGCACCCCTCCACCCGGGGCACCCCTCCACCCGGGGCACCCCTCCACCCAGGCCCCCAGCCTCCAGCCCTAGCAGAGCCAGCTCCCCCAGGCTCCCCGCTGTGTCACCCGAGTCAGTGTCTCCCCCTGAGCCTCAGTCTCCTCACCCGCTAAAGGGGCTGCTGACCCCCCTACCGAGCAGGCCGTGGAGGGGCCGTGAGAACATTCGGAACGGGCAGAGCCGGGCACACGGTTATCCGAAGTGCGTCACGGGCTCTCCCCGCAGCCCCTCGGGAGCCGGGCGATGGCTGCGGGAATGGAGGCCTGGCTGCCTGAGGGGCGTGTGCAGGTCCCAGGGCAGCAGGGGGGAGCCGGGCAGGGGGGCGCCTCACGGTGGCACCAGACCCAACGACAGCGGAGCTTCATCGCTGGGGACCCCGGCCCGTCCCCCTCCCTGCCCTCCTGCCGGGGCTGGGCCTGGCGTGCCGAGGTTCTGGGCCCCGCAAGCCCGTGTGCGTGGGGGGCTCTCCGCGCCCCGTTTGCTGCGGGGGGGGGGGGGGTCAGCGAGGCGAGGCGTGCCGTCTGCTGGGAACTGGTCCTCCTCCCGGCTCGGAGCGGCGTGAGGGGCGCAGCCGTGTGCTTTCCGGGGCCTCCCGCCCCGTCCCCCGAGGGCCGGTTCCCAGCGCCAGCCCTGACCCCGGCTACACATTTACCCGGATCGAAGGGGCCTGCCAGGGAGCTGATTGAAGATGCGAATCATTAGCCCACGCTGCGGGGGCCATTTGTCAGCTGTCCCGCCCAGCCTCACTTCCCGACAGCCAGAGGAGCTGGCTGCCCCGACCCTGGCCAGAACCCCAGCCCTGCCCAGGACCCCAGCCCTGCCCAGGACCCCAGCCCTGCCCAGGACCCCAGCCCTGGCCAGAACCCCAGCCCTGCCCAGGACCCCAGCCCTGGCCAGAACCCCAGCCCTGCCCAGGACCCCAGCCCTGGCCCAGGACCCCAGCCCTGGCCCAGGACCCCAGCCCTGGCCCAGGACCCCAGCCCTCGCCCAGGACTCCAGCCCTGGCCCAGGACCCCAGCCCTGCCCAGAATCCCAGCCCTGCCCAGGACCCCAGCCCTGGCCCAGGACCCCAGCCCTCGCCCAGGACCCCAGCCCTCGCCCAGGACCCCAGCCCTGGCCCAGAACCCCAGCCCTCGCTCAGAACCCCAGCCCTCTCCCAGAACCCCAGCCCTGCCCAGGACCCCAGCCCTCGCCCAGGACCCCAGCCCTCGCCCAGGACCCCAGCCCTCGCCCAGGACCCCAGCCCTGGCCCAGGACCCCAGCCCTCGCCCAGAACCTCAGCCCTCGCCCAGAACCCCAGCCCTGCCCAGAACCCCAGACCTGCCCAGGACCCCAGCCCTGGCCCAGGACCCCAGCCCTGGCCCAGGACCCCAGCCCTGGCCCAGGACCCCAGCCCTCGCCCAGGACCCCAGCCCTGGCCCAGGACCCCAGCCCTCGCCCAGAACCCCAGCCCTGGCCCAGAACCCCAGCCCTCGCCCAGGACCCCAGCCCTGCCCAGAACCCCAGCCCTCGCCCAGGACCCCAGCCCTGGCCCAGAGGAGGAGGCCCACAGGGAGTGCAGGAATGCAAAGGGGCGGGAGGGACAGCCCACAGAGCCGGCCGCTGCCCCATCTCTCTTCCTGCCCTGGCGGCCTGGGGCCTGGACCTCGGCGAGGACGTCGGTCCCGGGCTCATGGTCCAGTGTGGGGGACAGAAGGAAACTGACACATAAAAGCACCAAGTGCAGGGGCTGTGGGAGCCTCCGCCTGCCCTGGGCCAGGGTGCCAGCCGGAGGGCTTCCTGGAGGAGGCGGTACGCGCACTGCACGTCTATGGAGATCACTAGGTGGAGGAGGTGTGCGCGAGGGGGTGCAGCACCAGCCGTCCTCGTCACCGCAGGGGGAATATTTGGCCCAAATGAGCATCACGTGTGTGCGGCGGCCGTGCGGCCGGCGGCCTGGAGCTTGGGGGTGGGGCCCTCAGCGCCTGCGTGGATGACACCCTGGGGCGTACTCGGACCTGGGACTGCAGGGCCCTGGGGTGTCGGGGTCCAGGGCACAGGCCAGAAGCCGGGTCTGAGGGTCCGGGTCAAGGGCGGGACCCTGGTGGGACCCCTCTCCCAGGGAAAGCACCCCCGGGCCTCCTCTCGGCCTCCCGCCCCCTCCCACCCATGTCTCCCCTCCTGCTCCCTCCTCGCCCGCTCCACGTTCACCTTTGCGCTCCCTCTCCTCAAAGCCCCTCTTCCATCACTGGCCCGCCGAGGCCTGGGTGTTCCCCTGCCCTGGCCACTGCCCGCTGTGCCGCCCCTCAGCCAGGAGGTGCCCACACGGACGCCCTCAGAGCCCCTCGCCTGGGCGCCGCCCACCCCGGCTGCTGCGCAGGGATGCCCCCTCAGTCGTCCGTGTCGGCCAGAGACCTGGCCCGGGCGCCCACACTGGAGGCTGTAGCTGCCCCCCTCTCTGTGCCACCTGCCCTAACCCCCTCCCTCCGTCCCCTCTTCCTGTCAGCATCAAGGCCACGCGGACCGACTCCCCCTCCCCCCACCCGGGGACCCTGTGTGGCGGGACCAGGGGCCGCCCGCAGATGGAGCCGATGGGCAGCTGTTTGCAGAGCGAGGGGCCGCATCCCCGCTTGGCTGGTCCCCGCGCCCGCGCCGCCCCCGGCAGTGATCACAGGCGTGAAGAATGTGCCGTTTCCGCCTCCAGGGCCCTCGAGATAAGAGCGACAGCGCAGGTGGCGCCAGCCCCGGGCCCTGAGACCACCGGGCGGGTGCGGGGTGACCGCGGTACCCAGGAGGGCCGGGGACCGAGCGGGCCCTCCCCCAGCCTCGGTGCCCCCACCGCCAGGTGGGGTGGAGGTGATGGGGCTCCAGGAAAGAGCTGACTTGGGGGTTCTTTCTGGAATAAGGGGTGTCCCCACTCTGGGAACAGATTTCAGGAATGGCCAGGTTAGGGAAGAGGGGGTGAGCAGGTCTCCACGCTCTGGAGCCCAGCGGAAGAGGGGTGAGCAGGTCTCACGCTCCGCCTGTCTGCCCCTGGCCCACAGGGGAGTGGGGGACCACGTGCCCGCCGAGGGCGGGCTGCAGAGGGCCCCCCTCAAACACACATCCACTAGGACCTCAGGTCGTGATGCTATTTGAAAACTGGGGCTTCGCAGATTAACGGAGGTGAGACCGGAGACCATGCTGGACCAGGGTCGGCCCTACGTCTGAGGACACGTCCTAACAAGAGACGGAAGAGGAGACACGGGCCGGGGGGGGGGGGGGGGGTGGGGGCACGTGCAGACGGAGGCAGAGCCTGGATGATGGGGCCACAAGCCAGGAGCACCTGGCGCCCCCAGGGCTGGAAGGGGCAGGGAGGACCCTCCCCTGGAGCCCTCCGAGGGAGCACGCCCCGCCCACTCCCGGCTCCAGCCTGGGAGAGAACGGGTTTCTGTCTCTTTAAGCCCCTCCAAGGGCTCAGAGCAGCTTTGGGGGGGCAGCGGGCAGGGGACACGGTGCACTATGCCCACCGCGCAGGTGAGGAGACAGGCTCAGAAGGGGGCCTCACAGGGGTCAGGGACAGCATTGGCACCGAGTCCTGACCGCTGACCACTCACAGCCCTTTCCTGCGGCCGCTCTGTCCCCGACGGCCCTCGAACTGCTGACCCCTCCCCTGACAATCTCTTCTCCTCAGTTCACAGCTTCAGCCCAGGGCACCCCCACATGCTGGCCCTCCTCCACCTGCATCCCCCTGGCAGGCTGGGACCCTGCCCCAGCCTCCTAGCTCTCCTACCCCCATCTCACCCCCACCCCCCACCCCGGGCCCAATCCTGCCGGCCTCCTGCCCGATGCCCTTCACCACCTGTCAGTCTCCGAGCACCCCCAAGTCCCGCGCCAGGCCAGCATGGGTTCACACGGGCCTCAGAGCCGAATCAGACTCCACCCTGGCCCTCGAGCTGCTCGGCCCCACTCTCCCTCAAGGGTCTGCGATGGCACCTGTGCCCGAGGGGCCACCATCCGGCCTGGCTGTCAGCCCTTCACCCAGGCCTGCTCGGCCTGCCAGTCTCCTCGGCCGCCCACACCCCTCGCCTTGGCCGGAGGCCCGGCTGCACTGCACGCGTGACCTTCGCCTGCGCTGGTCCCTCCGCGGGCTCCCTTCCCCACATCTCCTCGGCTCGCTCAGCCACCTCCCCACGGAGCAGCGGAGCAGTGGCCAGGGCCCAAGGGGGACAGTGAGACCTTCTTCCCAGGGGTGTGGGGAGCCCCCACTCCGGGCCCAGCCACTGCAGAGGCTCAGGGGAGGTGGTCCATTGCGGGCTCAGCTAAGCCTCCTACCCCCTACCCCACTCCCAATGCCTCCAGGTAAGCGAATCGCCTCCCTCGGCCCCCCAGGCACCGATCTCCATCTGCCTGTGCACAGAGCAGTGATTCTGACCTCTCTTCCCTTAGGTTGTCAAGTGAAAAACTGACAACAGCCAACCCGGTGTGAATGAATGAAAACTACACCTACTGGATATGTTGGATCAGCAAAACAATGATGCGTGTTTTTGGTGTGCCGGGGAATTTCTGTAACTCGCTCATGTGCCGGGAGATGGCACAGGCTGACAATTTCTGGCCTAGAGACGTGCCTGCACACTGTCTGTGAGCTCCCTGGAGGCAGACCGTCACTCCTTCCTTCATTTACGCGTTCATTTGACCAAAATGTTAATAACCTCAACAGAAAAAGCCAAACCCTTGGCCTGGCGTCCAAGGCCTGTTCTGGGCCGGCCCTGCTTGCCCGCCCTTCCTGCCCCCGCCAGCTTGAGTCCTTTGCAGCCTCGCCCCCTTCCCCCCCCTCCCCCCAGGCCACCTCCTTCTGCCTCTTTGTCTCTGCTCTGGGGTGTCCTTCAGGCTCCCGTCGCCGCCTCCAGGAAGCGTCTGCTTGCCTCCCGCTGGTCCCCTCTCGGGGACCCTGGGTGTGGCCTCTGCTCCGTTCAGGTGCACCCTGTTGGTGCGGGGGCAGCTCCCTGGCTAGGGTCACGTCTGACTCCTCCCTGTCCCCGTGGCCCACCCAGCCCTAGCACAGAGGAGGGGCAAGGAGCGCTGGTTGAGTGAATGAGCGAGCGGCCAGTGCCTCCAGGGTGGTCCCTCGGGGGCAGTTTCATCTCCTTGCCTGGAAAGGCAAGCCTGCCGTGCCTGCAGCGCCCCTCGGGCCTGGCGCCCTGGGTGCAGCCAGCGCTGGGAATCAGACCCACAGAGGCGTTCTGCTCCGCTGCCTGCCCTATCTCTGGCCATCTTGCCGCCACGGTGGCCGCTCCTCCCGGCCCAGTATCTGGGGCCTGCATCTCCCCGAGGCAGGACTGGGCCCGTGCTGACCTCTTCCCCAGTGTGTCCCTCCTGAATGTCCTCCATTATCCCCCCCCCCCCGAGGCTGCATCCACCCTGTGCACGAGTGCTCCCCCCCAGCTTGGGCCCACCCTCCCCAGGCCGCTCCTCCCGGAGGGAACACCCCTCCTTAGGTCTCTCAGGGCAAACTGAGCCAAGACTGGTCCCTCGAGAAGGCTTTCCTGGTATCTGGTGTGCCGGCATGGCCCCTGGGACCAGCGCAGGGACACGGGACTGTCACCTGGGGGCCTGCCCCACCCCGGGGTCCCCAGGCAGGCCCTGCTCCCATTCTGCGTGGACACAGGGCCTGTCTCCTCCTCCTCCCAGGCTCCCTGCGGGGAGGCGGTGCAGGCACATCCCTTCACCACTCCCGGCCTCAGTTTTCACACCTCGGGAATGGGAGCAGCCAGGTGCGTCCCTCAGAGCTGCTGGGAGGACCGCCCACACCGCACCGCCCACACCGCACCGCCAGGGTCCAGGCTCCCAGCTCCCACCGCCTGGAGGGGCGCCCACGCTGGGGAGGTCAAGGCCCGGTGACCTAGTGGCCCCGCCCCAGCCCCGCCCCTCTCTTCGCCCCGCCCCCTCACGGCCCCGCCCACCGTGGCCCCGCCCCTCGCGCCTACCTTCCGGCCCGCCTCGTTGTTGTGCAGGTTCATGAGGCGCCGCGCGTTCTTCTTGATCTCGCGCGCGTCCACGAAGCGGCGGGAGAAGTCGATGCCGTAGCGCACGTCGGCCGAGCAGCCGCCCCACTTCCAGCCCTCGGCCTGGTTGTAGAAGCCCTGCTTCTCGCGGTCGCAGCCGCAGTTGCTCAGGTTGCCCTGGCTGCAGGCGGCCGTGACCGCGTGCGCCACGCCGGCCGCGGTGATGGCGTAGGTGAAGGCGGCCTCACGGCTCCCTGCGGGGGGGGGGGGGGGGGGGACGGCAGACACGTGAGGCCCTCCCGGAGCCCCGGACTCAGCGGGGCGCAGTTCCCCCAACGTGGGCGGCGCCGGTGACAGGTGTGGGGGCCCCCCCGCCCCCCACTGCAAGCCCTGCTCCCCAGGGGCCAGTCACGGCCGCCGACCCCGTGGGCTCCCCAGCAGGACCCACGCGGCCTCTGCCCGCCTCCCCGCTGTGACCACCAGTCACCCGGTCCCCAGGCCCAGGCTCCTGCGGCCCCTGCTCCACCCCGGCCTGCGGGGCCTGAACTGCCCGGACGTGGGTGCGGGCCTCCGCCTCCCTCTCCCCAGCGCCGTCCGGGCGGGCCCCGGGGGCAGGCCTGGCACCTCCGCCCACACCGCCCTCCGCAGCTCTCCTCTGCCTGAGCTGGGCAGGGTGCCACCGCCCAAACCCCAAGTCTGCGCCCATCCTCCCAGCCCAGTGCCCCCCCCACGGCCTCCGTCCCTCACAACGACGCCCCTCCCAGCGCTGCGCACACGCCCTGGGGGTTACCTGGTCTTTTTGGTGGAATCCCCTCTCCTTCCTGCCCAAATCCTGCCCCTTCCTGCCCCGTTCCCAGGCCTCCTCCCGGCAGCCCTCCCCGGGCACCGCCAGAGTGAGCCCTTGCCGCCGGCCTCCTTCCGCGGCAGATCAGACCCTCTCGGCTCTCCGCACCGTCCGCCTCGTTAGCCCCACCGCGGAGACTTCCCGGCTGCACCGGGTCCGAGGCCGCTGAGAGGAGCGGGTCCAGCTCCAGTTCTTTATTCTCCACGGCCCCTGGGCAGGCATCCTGGCCCGTCTCTCGGCCCCCTGTCCCCGTGCCCATGACCAGAGGCCCACGTGGGCCCAGCCCGGCGCCGCGGGCACAGGGCTCAGCGGTGCTGCCGGGGCCAAAGCCCCACTCCGAGGGACGAGCCGGAATCCCACTGCCTGGCGAAGTGCTCACGGGGCAGGGCCGGCTTCCGTCTCGAGAGGAACAGCTGGGCACCCGCGACCCTGGCCGTCCACAAGCCCGAACCTGTGTCCCGGCGGCCACCGCCCCCCCTCACCTGGCTGCTGTCCCTGCTGCCAGGGGCTGGGGTGACCCTCCAGACTGAAGGAGGCTAAGGGTCAGGTCAGGTCCATTCCATAAACATCCATGAGCACTGACTGCCCAGCCTGTGCTTGGCGCTCACTGTGTGCTCTGGGGTCCACCTCCTCACCCACTCACCGCCGGGGGGCTCACTTAGATGGGGTCCCCGTTCTCCTGGGGGGCTCACCCTTGGGGAAGTCCTTGTTCCCTGGGGGCGCTTCCCTCCCAGCCGGGTCAGAGCACGGCCCCCCGGGGACCAGCTGACCACAGGGCTCTGCTCCCCGGCTCCTTAACCAGCCACCCTGCAGCACAGGGCGTGGCTCTGAGGTGCCCAGCCCCTGTGCCATCAAGGCTGGCTGACCAGGGACTCCCACAGACACAGGGACGGGAACATGGGAATCGACCTCCCTGGCTCTAAATTAGGCCACTGCGCTCGGAAGGAAGTCCACTGGGTGTGGGGTGGCTATTAAACTCCTTGCTTGTGTTGCCCAAGCCCAGCAGAGCCTGCCGACAAGCGGTCACAGGACACACAGGCAGGAGTGATCAGCCAGGCGGGGGTCCCAGGGAAGGAACTGACTATGGGACTCTGCAAGAAGGGGCCGCAGGGAGGCATGGAACTGCAAAGGATGCCTGACCTGCCTCGGTGGAGGTGGAGTCTGGGGAGGCTTCCTGGAGGAGGTGACACCTTAAAGTTTAACAAGAAGCACGTGTTAACTCCCTATGAGCGCATGTGGCATCTGAGTGTGTGTGGACATGTATAGTGTGTGCACGCGTGGTGTGCCGGTGTGTGTGCACACTCCTGGCCCCGGCAGGAGCCAAGGCGCAGAGGTGTGACAGTTGGGTGCTGAGGCTGCAGCGGTATGAGGTCAGAGTAACAGGAAGGAGGTGGCTGAGGTCTGGGGGAGCCGCCTGAGGTGGCCAAAGACATCCTGGGACGCAGGCGGCACTGTGCGGGGCTGGGGTCGGACGCGGTGGCCTCGGAATGGAGAGCTCACGGCCACATTGGGGGGGCGTCCGGAACTGTTAGAGAGGTCAGCAGAGCCGTGCGGGCCAGGTGGCCGTTGCTGTCACTCAGCAGTTGCCCCGCATCCCAGCATCCCTCTAACCCCTCTAACATCTGGGGCAGCTTTCCTCACCGTCCGCATCTCACAGATGCGCGCCCGGAGGTACCGGCTATGAGACGGATCGGGGCTGAAGCAGGATCTGAAGGCAGGCAGGGGAATCAAGGCCCAGGGGAGCAGCGGGAGGGGCTGGGGGCCTGGGGCGCAGGTCACAGGAGGTCCTCCTGTCCCCGGCGTGGCCCCTGCAGCCAAGGGACCTGGGCAGCAGGTGCAGCTTCGAGGGGAGGGGGTGCTACGTTTGGACAGCCTGGATCTTGGGGGGCGGGGGAAGGGGGAGAGGGAATAGCAGCTAGCCAGCAGGTGCACGCTGGGGTGGGGGTTCGGGGAGCTCAGGGAGACCCAACCGGCTTCAGAGGGGGCATGACACAAGCTAGGCACCCAGTGAGGGGGGCGGGGGGCGGCGGGCAGAGAAATCGCAGACGATTGCGCAATCTGCCAGGAGGCCCGGCCAGCCGGGGAGTGAAAGTCCTGCCGGAGCAGGAGGCGGGCCTGGACCCGGCCTGACCCCCTTCTCCCCTCCCCTCCCGCTGCCCCCGGAGCCCACAGGGACTCCTCCTGAGCCCCGCAGGCTGCTGACTGTGCCTGCGGAGGGCGTGGCGGGATCTCCCCATCCTTCGCCCGGTGCCTGCTCCCACCTGGCCAAGCCCAGACCCGGCTCAGACTCGGTTACTCATCGGTTACTCACCGGGCCGCCACTCCCGGTAATTCCTTTTTTATTTGGTTTTAATGAGCCAAACCCTCTTGTCTCACCATGGAGACAAGGGGGGGGGGGCATGGAGGGAGTCCTCGTTAGGGGAGAACCCAGGAGGCTGCCCTAGGTCCTGGATCTGTGCGCCCGCACGCTGCACACTCACCCTGTTTCATTCCACGGCAGCCCCGGGACAGACCTGCACACCGGCTCGGGGTCCTCGGCGCTTGCCCCGGTCAGTGTGCCCGGCGTGGAGCTGGGAGGGTCCTTCCCCAAATCACACCGGGGCCGCCCGGCCAGTCCCCAGGTCGCTGCCCCGGGGGGAGCAGGCACGGGGGCTTAGGAAGCTCCTCAAACCCTCAGCCTTGCTCAGCAGCTGTCCGGCCCCCTGGCCTCTGAGATGACCTCGAGCCCCGACGGCCTGACCCCACCGGCCCCCGCCCACCACTACCTGCAGCCCAGCTTGGCCACATGGACACTGGCCCCCTGTGGGCAGGTCGGCGGCCACCAGGGTGCACCCCTCTTGTCCAGTGGGCCATCCAGCTGGGCCCTGCCACTGCCCACAGGCTCGCCCGGCTCTGCACACCGCTGGGCCGGCCCCCGCTCCTGCAGCCCCGTTGGAATGAGGTGCCCAGGGGCTCAGGGTGGTGGGCAGGGTCCACCTCTGACCCTTTAGTGCACCCCCAACTCAATGTTTCCCGTACCCCAAACACAAGCAGGGCTGGGCTGGGCCTACACCCACCACCTCCTTCTATCCCCACGACGGCCCAGGAGACACCCTCCTGACGAGCCCACGCCACAGGGGACACTGAGGCTGGAGGCCGCACGGTTTGCTCCAGGCCGCGGCGGCCGGTGCCACAGGTGTGTCTGGTGACGGGGTGGGAGTTGGAGGAAGGCAGCACGGTGGTCTGTGTGGGGCCAGCAGCTGTCCTGGGGTGCACGTTGGTCTCAGGAGGCCTCGGGGTGCCTTTGGCATCAGAGCCCCCCCGGCACATCTGCGTGTGGCCCCGCGGAGGTCGCACACCCTCCCTGAGCCTGTGACCCATCGGCCACGTAGGGCGGGAGATCTTCACCCAGCCCACGGCCCCGGGCAGCGCTGGGCACAGACAGGAAACGTGGGCACCCCTCACCCCTCACCAAGTGGGAAGCAGGGCAGGGCGGACCGGGGACCCTCTGTGCTCACCCGAGCCCTGGCCGCCCCCCCCCCCCCCCACAGCGGAACATCACAACAGCAGAGCCCTCAGGGACCCCGGCCTGTGGGTAAACCGAGGCTCCCGGGCCACTCGGGACCATCCAGGCCCGCCCTCTCTTTCCTGTGGGCCATTCAGAATCAGCCCTCGCTGCCCCATGGGCTCCAGGCCCAGAGGGAGCAGACCTGGCCCGCCCTGCCCCCGCCCTCGGTGATGCCAGCCGGACCCGCTCCCGGGGCGAGGGGCCTAGCCTTCCCATCATCCCTTCACCCTGAGGACGCCGGGGACCAGGCCGACCTCTGTGAGCGGGTGCTGGCGGGGACAGGGGCGCCGCACGCCCGAGCACAGCGGGGGCCGGGGCAGAACAGAGCCATTGCCCTCCCCGGGCAGAGCTGTGCCCCCCCCCATGCCAGGGGCTCCCCGCACTGTCCACTCAGAGCTACTTCCACTTCCTAGCCCCTCGGCCCAGAGAGACGCACACGCTGCCCGAGGTCACACAGCAGCTCAGCAAGTGGGGGGAGCCCAGGCCTGATATTCCGGAACGACTCAGGTTTGGGGTCACACATGTTCCCAGAGAGGGGGCTCAGAGGCCGGAACCTCGAATTCAAGTCCAGACCCTACAACGGGCCAGTTGGGTGACCTCAGACTGACAAAGAGGCCTTTCCGTGCCTCAGTTTCCCCACCTGCAAAATGAGGGTGATGGCCCTGATCTGGCCAAGTCACGTGGCAGACGGCCCAGCACAGAGGGTGGCTGAACTGAGCATCATGCCTATACATGACACGCACTACACACACATCATGCCTAAACATGACACACACCACATGGCTCTCCGTGAGTGTGCACACATTTGGGCATCCGTGTGTGTAAACCTCTACACGAGTCCCCATGCTCGTGTCCCGGGCATGTGGCTGGGCTCACCCACGAATGTGGCTCCGGAGCGTGTGCACCGGCGTGCGCACCGTGGGCCTGCCCGTGCTGTGGCCACAGTCCCGTTCACCCTGCCTCCCTGTCGAGCTGTCTTGCCCTTGTTTAAAAAAGAAAAGAAAACTGGCCTCTTCTATAATTCAGCCACAAAAAGCACATAACCCCGTTACAACTAGGAAAAGGGTCCGACAGCCTTTCTCCAGATGGGAGGCACAACGGCAATGAGCCCTGACGAGGTGCTCAGCATCACCAGCCCTCAGGGAAACACCAATGAAAAGCCCGCCCGGCCGGCGGGGCTCAGCGGCTGGGCATCGACCTCTGAACCGGGAGGTCAGGGTTCGATTCCCCGTCAGGGCACAGGCCCGGGTTGCAGGCTCCATCCCCAGAGTGGGGCGTGCAGGAGGCAGCCGATCCAGGAGTCTCCCATCATGGATGTTTCTCTCTCTTCCTCTCCCTTCCCCTCTGAAGTCAACACAAATATATATTTTGTAAAAACCACCGTGAGAGAGCACGCCCCCCTGCTGCGTGGCTGAAACACAGGCAGCGAGCAGCGGTGGCGAGGAGGTGGCGGGATCGGGACCCCGCACACTGCCGGGCAGCCACGCCTGCAGCCGCTGCGGAGCGCTCAGCCGGTCCTCAGATGCTAAGCATCGTTCCCGAAGGACCCAGCTACCCCTCAGTACGTTCTCCAGAGAAAGGACACACGTGTCCACACAACACCTCCCAGCAGCAGCAGCCACACAGCCCAGGGTGGAGACGGCCCCCCGGCCACAAACAGGAGGAGGGACACAGACGCTGCGGTCCGTCCACGCCGCGGACACGGCTCAGCCGCGGAGAGGAAGGAGCCTGCGCCCGGCGGGCCTGGACCACACACGCCGCGAGAGCTGCCGGACCACGGCCACGTGTGCGTGAGTCCATCCCCACGGAATGGCGGGACAGGCAGGCCCACGGGGACCGACAGCAGGTGGGTGTGGCCAGGGGCCAGGGGTGCAGAGCGGCTTTTGAACGAGATGAAGATTCCAACATGGACTGTGGTGCCGGCGGCACACTGAACACACGCCACGCCACGGGATGCACACGGTAAATCGGTGAAGTGTGTGGTATGGGGTGATGTCGCAATAGAGCTGTGATAAAACAGCATCTGACGGTTTTAGGGGACTGCATATAGCTTGTCCTACTCGCTTTAAACCCTCACAGCCCCCCCCCCCCCCCCCGAAGTTAGGGTGCTCGGCTCAGAGGAGGCAGGCGACTGGCCCGAGGTCACGTGGCAGGCCAACCACAGAGCAGAGATCTGACCCGGGACCCCAAAGTCTGTGCACAGACCCCTCGCCACGCGCCAGGACAGGGCAACCTCGCGGCCCCGCCTCCCACCTCCTGCCCAGGCCTGGGCTCAGGCTGCCTGGGTGAGCCCCGTGCCCTGCGCTCTCGCCCCTCCCTTTTCTCGCTCCCTCTGCGGCCATCCGATGTCTCCCCAGCACCAGTACCGCCCTCCCTCCAACCAAGCCCCCGAGTCTGGGGGTGAGGCCCTCAGCCCCACCCATCCCCGAGCCCAAGACCAAGCACCCAGCAGGCAAGACTGACCCACTGCAGCCCAGGGGGCGGCCGGGAGGCGTTCTCAGGGCCCGGGGCACGCTCAGCCCACGGAGGGGTCATGGGCAGGGTGGCTGGAGGGACTGGGGCAGAGGACGGCCAGGGAGGCGCTGAGAGAAACGAGCCGTGCGCAGGTGCGGGGAACAGTGTTCATTCAGGCAGAGGAACAGCAATGCTAAGGCCCTGGAGAGAGAGAGAGAGCTCGGTACCCACTCACGGATGCCCAGACGTGCACAGTGCGGAGAGCCCGTGTGTAGTATGTGTCTCGCGTGTGGGCGTGAAGCTCAGCTCACCCTCTGTGCAGAGAGCCGTGGGAGCGGAGCCCCAGGGGCATCGTAGACGTTACCCCACGAAGGGGAGGAGGCCTGGAGGGGCTGCTGTGACCGACCCTGAAAGGGACCCTCGGGCTGAGGGGGGGCCTGGTGGAAGCAGAGACCCCCCCGGAGGCTGGGACAAGGGTCAAGGGAAGAAGTGCTGGCGGCCTGCCTGGAGGAGGAGGCCAGGCGTGAGACAGTGGACGGCTGAGCGGGGAGGGGAAGGCGGGCCCAGGTGGGCTCCTGGTGACACTGGCCCAGTCCTTTGCTCCCCAGGCCTGTTTCCCAGGAAACGGGGTGAGGCCCAGGGTAGTGGGAGCCTTGGTCAGAGGGATCTTCCTGAGGAGCAGGTCAGAATGGGTGCTGGGTTGACGGGGGCAGGGCCACAGGCCAGGATGGGGTCCCAAGTCCTCCCGGCTGCTGGCTGATGAGTTCCCACGAGCCTGGAAGTGGGGGGCGTACCCTCCCCCATCCACACGCAGCGCACAGGTGGAGAGGGGGCCAGGGAGGCCCAGGCAGCTCCTGGTGTTACCGGCCAAGCAGGCACGGTGCCCGGGTCCAGGTGTGGGGGCACAGGAGCTGGGAGAGAAGCCCAGGGGCCCAGGGCGGGCCAGCAAGCCCTGTTGGCTGCCCACACCCCACCTGGCCCCTTGGCCTCAGCCTGAGCTGCCTCCCAGCACACACGGGGCTCAGGCTGGGGCTCCGGGGTGAAGCAGGGGGGTGGGGGCGGGGTCAGTGGGGGTCAGGGGAGCCCAGAGATGCCTCAGGCCTAGCGAGGCCCCGAGGCCTGGAGCCCTGGCCACTCTGCCCACGACGGCCGAGCCGGTGTCCACACCCGCTAAGGGGCAGCGCAGCGTGAGCGAGGGAGCCGCGCAGGGCGCAGGGCGCAGGCCTCGGGGACGCGCGAGGGGCAGGAGCGGTGGCTGCTGTGACTCCGCCGAGCGGGCCAAACCCCGGGCCAGGGCAGCAAGGGCGGGGGAGGCCACACTAGTGCTGTGCATGCTCATGTGTGTGCATGTCTGTGTGTGTGCGCGTGTGCCTGTGTGTGTGTGTGTGCGTGTCTCTCTGTGTGTGTCTGTGTCTGTGTCTCTGTGTGTGTGTGTCTGTGTGTGCGTGTCTCTCTGTGTGTGTCTGTGTCTGTGTGTGCGTGTGCCTGTGTGTGTATGCGTGTCTCTCTCTGTGTGTGTGTCTGTGTGTGCGCGTGCGTGTCTCTGTGTGTGTGTGTGCCTGTGTGTGTGTATGCGTGTCTCTCTGTGTGTGTCTGTGTCTGTGTGTCTGTGTGTGCGTGTGTCTGTGCGTGTCTGTGTGTGTGTGTGACTGTGTGTATGTGTGTGTGTGTGCGTGTGACTGTGTGTGTGTGCGTGGGTACTGCCGACCTCTGTCCTTCCCTCTCGGTGTCTGACTTTCCCCGCGTCCCTCTGACCCTGTCCCCGTCGGCATCCCCGGCCCGGCCCCGCCCGCCCAGTGGGGCTGAGTCAGTGTCTCCGCCGGGCCCAGCCCATCCCGTTGTCATAAACAGAGCGGGCAGAGCTCCCGCCGGCCCCAACACGCCGGCCGCCCGCGCCCCGGGCCTTTGTTCTGACCCAGCGAGGCCCTCACACGCGCAGCCCTGCAGGTGGGTCGCGCTCCAGCCGGGCACGGGGCGCGCCCGCCCCGGAGTGGGTAGAGCTGGCCCCAGGCCCCATGGCGAGGGGCGACCTGGACCGGAACCCCGGGGCCGGGGCCTGAGCTGGGCCACGTCCAGGAGCCCCACCCTGCCCCGGGTTCCTGTTCGGGAGTCAGCCTCGGCCAGCCTGCCCTCCTGACCGCCCGCATCTGGTCTCAGCAGAAGCTGCCACCGCCTGTGGGGGGACAGGCCCCGGCCCGGCTGGCCAGGGGCAGAGCCGGACCTCGGGGTCACACCTCAGCTCTCCCCGTATGCCCGGGGCAGGCACTGGCCCTCGTGCGCCTCAGTGTCCCCGCCTGTGACGTGTGCACAGTGGGGCGGGAGCGAGCGACGCTGCTGGCAGTGGGCGGTGGCTGCAGCCACAGAAATGACCCTCCCGAAGATGGTGGCCGCCGGCGTGGGGCTCGGAGATGGCTGTGGTCGGGGCTGGGCCAGGCCCAGGTCTTCAGACCCCCATCCATGGAACCCCTCGCGGAACCCTGGTGTGGGCACTGGAGCGGTGGGAGCCTTCCTTGCCTCCATTCTGTGGAGAGACCCCCAGTCCTGGAGGAGACTGGGCCCAGCCTCAGCCCCGGTCCAGATGGGGAGACTGAGGCCCAGAGAGAGCACGGCCGTGCCCCAGGTCACACAGCGAGTGGGCAGCTGGCCGGGAGGGGCTGCCTCCCTGGCAGTGCCCTCGCCCCTCCTGGGCCACCCCTGCCACAGCCCATCCTGCCTGCTGGGGCCCGGCCAGCGAGGGTGGAAATTCCCTCCCTGGACCGGGTCCAGGCGGCCTCTGAGGGCCACGTGAGCGGGGCAGCCACGCCCAGCCCGGCACCCCGCTCGCTGGCCAGAGGCTCGCCGACCTTCGGGCTTCCGCGCCCCCGAGGGCGGGCCACGGGCACCTCAGAGCCGCCCCCTCCAGGGCACGCTGGCCCCAGGCCACACGGCGAGGGGCGACGTGGACTGGATCCCAGGTCTGTGTCCTGAGCTGGCCGTGGCCTGTCCAGGAGCCTGCACCCTGCCCGGGCCCCTGGGAGGGGACAGCACCCCGCCTCCCCGGCCTCCCCGCGTCCTGAGACAGGAGTGGGCTCCAACCGCTCGTGCCCGGGGACGTCCCCCTGACGGACAGTTGAGCCCAGCTGTCCCCGGTGTCCTGGCTGCTGGACCCCGAGCCTCACAGACGTCTCTGTGCCGCCTCAGGCCGCGACCCCAGGCCGAGGTGGGTCGGAGTGACCGGCGGACAGGACAAAGACCTGCTTCCCTCAGACCCGGGGCCTGAGCCCGGCCCCGTCCGCACCCTGGGGACCCCGAGCCTTGGCAACACCTCTCGCCTCTCCCGGGCCTGGCACCGCGGGCGCTCCCTGCACAGGCCGCCCAGGGACGGGGCTGCCCAGGAAGCAGCTGGCCAGCGACCTCCGCCCGCAGCGGAGCTGGAGGAAGTCCGGGGGAGAGTCAGGTCGGGGTTCGAACCTCCGCCCCCGTGGCCAGGTGGCAGCTCTGACCCCGCCGGCAGCCTGGCAGGCCACCGCAGAGCTCCTGGCGGCCACACCAGGTGGAAATGCCGGGGAACTTCACGTTTAGCCCATCTGGCCGATAGCACCGTGCCCCCGGGTCGGCAATGAGGCCATTAAAGAGCTTTTCACTGCCTTTTCTCTTTCAAAGTCTCCGGAATCGTACCCTCGTGCACCGTCCAGTTTGCACGTGCCACGACTCAGTGCCCCCGGTGGCCGAGAGCACCTGGCCCTCCTGGGGACCCGGGCAGGACCCCTGGCACACAGGAGGCGCATGGGACCTGGGTCGCCCCCTCTTTCCCAGGGCCCCTGCCTCCAGCCCTGCCTCTCGGAGTCCCTCTGCGACCTCGGACCGTCCAGGAACTCGTGCCTCAGGTGGGCAGCGCGGTACCCGGAGGGTCTAGGTCTCCTGTGATGGCCGCGCCGGCCTTGAGGGGCTTTGCTGCGCCCATACAGAGTGTGGCTGCGGGGCTCAGGGCTGGCTCCCAACGCCAGTCTCCGCCACGGAGCCAACGGGACGGAGACAGCGGCCGGGGCGGCCACGTGAGCCGGGATTAGGGTGGCCCCTATGCCTGGTCATGTCTGAGTGCCACATGACAGGCGGGACGCGGTGTCCCATGGCCGCTGGGGTGGGCTCGGAGCCCGCACAGGTGGGTCCCCAGGGCTCCGGGGGGGGGGGGCGGGGCGGGGCAGTCCTCCCACGCCTGCCAGGCCTGCAGCGCTCACACCTGCCTCAGCGCTCCTGCCCTGCCCCCTCCTCCGGCCTCGGGTCTCCGCACCCTCCCGCTCCCCCTCCTGCTCCCGTGGTTCCTGGGTAATACCGGCGGCTCTCTGGCACCTCCACCTGGAGCCCCCTTCCCTGTGCTCCCCCAGGCCCCTCTGCGTCACTCTGATCCGCCCTCGGGTCTCCCCTAACTGGCCGCCCTGTCCAGGAAGCCCTGGCCACAGTCCTGAATGGAACACGCGGCCCGTTAGCAACGTCCTGCCCTGCTCGGGGGCCCTGGAATGCAAGCTTCACCCCCAGTTCTTGTCCATTCTTCCCTCCCCCACTTCATGAAGACAGCTGAGCTGGGGACACATTCACCCCAGTGCGCACGCATACACACACATACACGCACATGCACGCACATATGCACACACACCCATGCACACATACACACGCACACACGCGCACGCACACACGCGCACGCACACACGCACACATGCACACATGCACACACACGCTCATTTTCAGAAGAGACAGGTCAGGAGGGACCGTGTGCAGCAGCTGGAGGGGGCGAGGGGGGCCTCACTCCGCGAAGGGCCAGAGCCACGGGCAGCCGGGAGCCCAGGCGAAGCCAGCGCAGGCCCCACCGGGAGCTGAGCTCCTAGGGAGCAGTGAGCCCCCCCACCCCCCGCCCCCCCGGAGGCGCAGGTGCCGGAAAAGGGGCTGGACCTCGGCACAGGGACTGGCGTGCCCCTCTCAGGGGTCCTTCAGTTCTCAAGGTGCAGGCATGGCCCAAGGTCACGGGCAAGGCCCGAGGGGGCCGCCCCCCCACCCAGGCCGTCCCCCTCTCGGGGCCAAGCATTAATTGTCGCCGCTTGAGTGGCTGCTCCCACAGTGCCCCCGGCTGCCTGCCAGCTCATGGCCTGGCTCCCATCTCGTGCCCAGAGCGCCCGCATGCCTCTGACAAGGACTGGCCTGGCTCCTCGGCCCCACTCCCTGCTCGTGACGCCCAGCCTGGGCCCCGGAGGAGCGAGGCGCTTGCTCAGGCCGTCCCAGCGCCCAGCCCGCTGCCTGCAGAGCGCAGCCCAGCTCCAGCGCCAGGCCCTCTGGGGAGGGGCCAGCGGAGGCCTGGCCTGGCGGGGAGAGCCCCAGCCCGGGCAGAGTGCAGGGCGGGCTCGGGGCAGGTGCTGGGCTGACCTGGGGCTGAGGGCAGGCGGATGGGCATGAGGATGGATGTGACTACGGCCTGGCTGTGGGCATGGAAAGGCGGAGGCCCCTGGGGGATTCAGCAGAGCGGAGGGAAGGGTGGCCCGGGAGGAGGGAAGGGGCCGGTATGCTGGGAGAGAGGAGGGAGCATGAGCGACACAGGCAGGGCTACTCAGACACCAAGCTGAGGCGCCGCTGTGTGCCGGGCAGTAGGGAGCCACTGCAGGTTGTGGAGGGAGGGAGTCACATGGCTGGGCTGGGGGAGGCAGGGGGACATCCTGACAGCTGCCCGGGGAGGGCCAGGGGGCAGCGGCAGAGGTGGACAGAGGGGTAACCAGGTGACCGCTGAGACGACTGGGTGGGCTGGCCAGGGGGGCAGGGTGGGGGGAGGCGGGGCGTGGGGACGCACGCGGCAGGATGCTGAGCGTGCCGAGCCACAGGTCCCGTGGTCAGCTTGCTGCGCCGTCCACAGGGCGCGGCCATGGGGTGGCCCCGGGGAGCGCAGACTGGAGCGGGGCCCAGAGGGAGCGGAGACACAGAGGACGCCGGCGAGGGGGCCCAGCCAAGGAAGAGGGGTCACTCAACCACACAGAGTCACACGGCCTGGCCTCGAGCGGTGGGAGCAAGAGGAGGTGAGGCATGGGGGGGGGGGGGGCAGCTCGGCCTAAAGGTTTGCCTCTGGAGGCTCATCGCAGGGGGGCTCTTAGGGGGGTCCCCAGAAGCAGAGCCCGAGACGCGACACTGCGGGAGCTCAGGGCATGAGGACACCGAGCAGCCCCCCTGGAGGCAGCGGGACCCCTGGACTCCAGGAAGGACAGGGGAGCTGAGAGCCGCGTCCTCACACAGTGCCTGGCTGGGGACGGCCACCGGTGCGGGCCAACGCCACTCAGGCTCAGGCGGCCACAGGCGTCCGCGTTGACTGAGGCACCGAATGTGAACCCCCCGCCTGGGCCCGGCCCCAAGGACAGGCTCAGCGGGGCCACGGCTCTCTCACCCCAGCTGGTGACCCCAGCCCTCGGCCAGGCCCCGGGACCACGCCCACCGCCCGTCTGCCCAGCGAGGCACCGAGGTTTTCCAGAGAGGAGGCTGGATCCGAACCCAGCTCCGCGAGGCAAACCCTGCAGCCGCGGCGACCTCACGCTGCCGGGGCCCGGCGTCCTCGGCTGGGCCGTGGGGGAGCTCGCAGCTGCCTCCCAGCCCGGAGCCTCGGGGCCGGGGCCGGGGCCAGGCAGGCAGTGGGCACCTGGGCTGCGCTGGATGGGCGGGCAGCCCCCCCTCCCAAGCTGGCACCTGGAGGGAGGAGCTGCACTTGGGTGGTGGGGCCCCAGGGAGGGGCGGGGCCCCCTTCCCGGCTGTGCCAGGTGCCACCCACAGGCTGCTCACCGCAAAGGGGCCCCCGGGGGGCCCTTCCCTGCGCCGCCCCAGCCCGTGCCCGCTCCACGCCCCGCAGAGCTCTGGCCTGGCCCGGGGCCCAGCAGCTGTGGCGCTTGGCTCTCTGGGACCGGAAAGACATGCTGTGCCCACACATTCCCGGGCCCACCTGTGCCCTCAGGCTGGCGTCCGAGAGAGAAAGGTGCCCTGCATGCCTGGCGCTGCACCCCAAGGTCCCTTCCCCCCTCTGACCCCCACGATGGCGGGGGGGATGCTGTGTGACGGTCCCCACCTCCCTCAGCAGCAGCGGTTTCTGGGGCACCGGCTGTGCGCAGGCCCGGAGCGGCCCCGGGGCCCACCCAGCAGAGGGCCTGCTCGCTCGGAGCGCACTTTACAAAGGAGGAAACGGACGCCCTGAGCAGCCCTGAGGGGCAGGTCAGGCGGCTGGATTCTAACCCGGGTCAGACGCTGGAATCACACTTCTCCCTCTCCGCCCCTCCTGGGCCTCAGTCTCCTTGCCTGTAAAATGGGCGCGATGGAGCCTCCCGGGGCTGGGAGGACATGGAGACCCGGCGAGAACCGTGCAGCGGCACCGCCAGCAGAGATCATGCCGCCCCCCCTCCTGAGCTGCCCCTGCCCAGGGAACTGGAGGAGCACCCCTCCCCCACCCCCCCCGAAGTCCTGACTCCACCTGCACAGCCACCCACCCTGCCTCCCGCCCTCGGACGGCACCCCACGCACGTGTGATCATGGGTGACCGCGTTTCCCTCTCGGGGCCGTGGCAACATTCACCCCACAGCTCCTGAGGGCTGGGCCCCGTTCCCACCAAGCCCCGCAGCCCCACGTGGGACCCACCCCGGTCACCCCAGCTCCGGAAACAGCCCTGCAGACCAGGGGTGGGGGGGGAGGGGGAGAGGGAGGTCCTGGGCACGCACAGCCGCCCAGCAGCAGGGCGCGCCTCCAACCACTGCCCCACACTGCCCACCACCAGCCTGCCCGGCTCGTGTCCATGCCAGGATGGCGTCCCCCAGCCCCCAGCCCGGCGCAAGGACCCTCGTCCACTCCCACGGGCTGGCTCCCGCAACGCCTCCCTCGTCCCAGCCGTGGCAGGGTCCCTGGGGGCAGGCCGGTCTGGGTCTCCCTGGGGTCCCGGTCCCCCCCAGGCCAGGCATGGAGAAAGGAGGTGCTGTGGCAGAGACATGGTCGGGGGCGGGCCTGGCCTGGCCGACAGTGGGGGCAGGTGGCCTGGCCGGGCACCCGAAGCCGGGGTGCCGTGTCCCGTGAGCCTGGAGGCGCCCTTACCTACTCGGAGCTCCTGCCCGAAGACCGTCTTCTCCCCGAGGGCGGAGCAGTTCCAGCGCCCAAAGCGGAACTGGTACTGGCACTCGTTGATGCCCATCTGCGCCCCCTCCCCGATCACAATGATGGCATCGGGCCGGCTCTGGCAGATGGCGCGCTGCCGCGGGGCCAAACCGGGGATCTTGTTGCAGATGATGTTGGCTCCGAGGGCCACGACGGACGACAGCGCTCTGCGGGCGGGAGAGGACAGGGCGAGGTGAGCTGGCGGCAGGGCCGCCCCCAGGGGCCACGTCCACTGACACGCACCCCTGCCCTCTCAGCCTCCCCATGGCAGGGACCAGGACGTGGCAGGACGTAAAATCCAAGCCCCAGGAATCCAGAGGCCACGGACAGGGAGCCCCGGGGCTCGCCGTGCCCCGGGACCAGCTGCTCGGACACGTGGGCCTGCACCCATCCCCTCGGGTCTGCACGCAGCTGCCCCAGCAGCACGCCCCAACTCCCGGCCTGGTCCCCGGGGTGCCTGGGCCAGGCAGGCTGCTGAGGGAGCCCCGGCTGGGAGCCAAGCCCGCCGCCTCCTGGCTCCAGCCGCAGCCCGTGCGTGACCTTGGTCAGGCACTCTGCCTCTCTGAGCCTCAGTTTTCAGGCCCAGGAAATGGGGGTATAACACACCTGTTCCCGGTCACCACCTCACCACCCAGGCTCAGGCGGGAGAAGGGGGGAGGGCGGCACAGGTGGGGGACAGCTGCTGCCATGACTTCCTCGTTTCTGGGTGGCGGGTGCCCTCAGAGAAGGAAACAGGCGCCGACGCGAACTGAGCACCTACTGTGTGCTGGGCGGGGCAGCTTGTGCTCAGAACTCAGAGCAGCCCCTGAGGGCGCCCTGGCACGTGCTCCCGGCATCCTCCGGGAGCGGGGCCGGGGCGGGAGGGCACCTGTGAGGTTGTTGTCTGCGTGACTGTTTGCTGGATGAAGTGAAAGTCCCAGCACATGAAGTTACACCTTTTAACGCTGAGCACATTCACAGCGTTGTGCAACCACCACCTCTAGGAGCTCCCAGACGTGGCCACCCAGCCCTGAGCCGGCACCCCCGCCCTCCTCCAGCCCCCGACGCGCCCCGTTCCCTCGGCTCCGCCCGAGCGGAGGCCTCAGAGGGACAGACTCACACGACGTGTGGCCTGAGAATGGCTCCTCTCTCGGAGCGCTATGTTCTCAGGGGTCGTGACGTGGGAGCAGGTGTCCGTGTTTCGGTCCTTTTTAAGGTGCAGGAACATCCCACCGTGTGGAGAGACCCCCTCTGTCCCTCCGTTTCGCACATGGGCGTCCCCGCCTTCCGCCGCTGGGACAGGGCTGCCGCGGACGCGAGGGCCCGGGCGTCGGTGTGAGTCCGTTCCCCGTTCTTTGGGGCTCACGCCAGGAGTGGCATTGCCGGGTCATCTGGGAGTTTGTTTAGCGTTTGGGGAACCACCAGCTGTTGTCCAAAGGGCAGCCCGCTGGGGGGAGGGGCGTGGTTTCCAAAGAGGCGACAGCTGGTTTCAGACGGCCGCTTAGTGAGGCCGAGGGTGGAGTGGGGGAGCCCGGGGCCCCCGACGCAGATGCCCACGGCCCTGTCCTGTGCCACGGCCTGTGGCCCTTTCCTGGGAGACGGCCGGTGTCCCTCCAGGGCGGCCGGCACCACAGCCGCCTGGGAAAGTCCCCGTGCGGCCCGAGCCCACAGCACGTGCTGGGACCCGGAGCCAGACGGACACCCAATCCCCACCGCCCGGCCGGCCCCCCGCTAATCTGTCCCAGACCCCCCCCCCCCCCCCGGTCTCCCCGGGCACAATGGGCAGAGCGGGAGGCTGGCGTGGAGGAAGCGCCTCTGGGCGGCCAGGCTGGGAGGCGGCTGGAATCCGGGGAATTTGCCCGGAGTAATTGTAGATCCTCCGAAAACCGACCCTGGGAACTGAGATGGATGGGAACCCTGCGGGCACCGGCCTCCGGGCCACAGGTCAGAGCCGCCTTGGACCCAGACGCAGCCCGCCGCCCGCTCCCGCCGCCCCCAGCACGCCAGGCTGCGGACCCAGCGCGGAGAACCCCCGGGGGCAGGCACGGGGGCAGCCGGTCTGCCTGGGGAGGTTCCAGTGGGGCTCGGGTGGGTGCTGGGGGATGAAACGGATCATGGCAGCCCTGGTCTTCCGCCTCCAGGCAGCCCACCCGCCTGCTGCCGCCAACGCCCACAACAACCACGCACTCCGGGCGCACAGCCCAGCCACAGCGCCAGGCTCCGCTGCCTGGGATGGGGTCTCCTGGGACCTGGCCCCGGGGGCCCACCCGACGCTGGCGCTGGCCCTCGGCCGGTGCCGCGCTCGCTGCCTTTCTCGGTGCCAGAGGCTCCTTCCTTCCAGGCCCACGTGCAAGGCCCCCGGGGTGCACCCCCTCCGGCCCGGCACAGGGGGCGCGTCTCACCCCAGCTTCCCCACCGTGAGGGCGGGTCCAGTCCGAGCTGCATCCGGGGCCTCGGCTGCCCTGCGTCGCTGCCCACGAGGGTTTGTGGAACGTGGGTGAGCGAGTGAATGCTCAAAGATTCCGGCTGAAGGCACTGCCACGCCGCAGCAACCAACGCACCGTCCGGTTTGCAAACAGGCGGAGGCCGGGCAGGAGGTCTCCACAGAGGCCGCGGCGGCCTGCCAGCAGGTGCGGCGGTGAGCACGGCGCCCACTGGGAAAACGCACGTCCGAGCCCGGCGGCGTGGCCTTGCTCAACACGACGGAACACCGGTGCTGGCGCGGTGTGGCGACCCCGGGACCCTCGCGCACCGCTGGTGGGAGCGTGAGACGGTGAGACCCAGGCCCTCGACGCCACGCCTCGGGGCGCAGCCACAGAGCGGAGGGCGGGTGTTCCAACGAAACCCTGCGCACACACGTTCACAGCGGCGATTCACAACAGCCCAGAGGCGGGACCAGCCCCCATGTCCGTCATCAGATGAATGAATAAATAGAATGTGGCCCTGGCCGGTGTGGCTCAGTGGACAGAGCACCGGCCTGCAGACCGAAGGATCCGGGTTCGATTCCAGTCAAGGGCACGTCCCTCGGTTGCAGGCTCCGCCCTGGCCCAGGCCCTGGTCAGGACGCGTGCAGGAGGCAACCAATCAATGTGTCTCTCTCACACCAATGTTTCTCTCTGTCTCTCCCTCTCTCTCCCACTCTCCCTCAAATCAATGGAAACATATCCTCGGGTGAGGATAAAAAACACAAACAGAATGTGGTCTGCCGTGCCATGGAATGGGGTGCTACTCAGCCACGAAAAGGAAGGGGTGCCAGCACACGCCATGTGGACGCGCCACGGAAACGTTACGCTCCGTGAAAGGAGCTGGGCACGGAAGGCCACGTTCTGTAGGTTCCGTCTGCGTGAGACGCCCGGCGAGGTAAACCCACAGGCACAGAGGAGGACCCGTGGGTGCCAGGGGTGTGGCTCCCACCTGGTGTCATGAGAGACGTTCTGGAACAAGACAGAGACATGGCTGCACAACACGGAGACACGCCGGGTGCCACTGGGCTGTTCGCTTTCAAACTGCGAAAGAGGCCAGTTGTATGTAACGCGTCTGTAACCACAATTTTAAAAATCCATCTGTACACGGATTTCCACACCCGGCCGCAGTGGGACCGGGGGGAGGAGACTAGAGGGGGCTTGCCCATGTGGCGCCCCACTTGTACCCACGGTATGCCTCCCCGGAATGTGGGGGGATGATGGAGGAGGGATGGGAGCCCCCAGTCACCCCCCAGCCAGTGCTAGATTACGGGTGAAATATAGGCACCGCACCCGGCCGGCGTGGCTCCGTGGTTGAGCATCCACCTGTGAACCAGGAGGTCACAGTTCGATTCCCGGTCAGGGCACAGGCCCGGGTTGTGGGCTCGATCCCCAGTGTGGGGCGTGCAGGAGGCAGCCGATCGATGATTTTCTCTCATCGTTGATGATTCTCTCTCTCTCCCTCTCCCTTCCTCTCTGAAAGCAATAAAAATACATTCAAATATGTATATATACTGGTGTATATATACACACATATACAGGCACCGCTCAAGAGTCACAGGAGCATGAATAATCAGACCTGATTGGTACCTCAGAAATAACTTCAAACAGTCTTCCTAAGACTTGGGGTTTCGTCCCCAACAACCTTAGATTCCCCTGCTCTGAGCCTCGGGCCTCTCCTGGCCGGGGGAGCCCTGCCATTCCCCATCCCCACGTCACGGGGTGCGGCCTGGAGCTGAGAGAGGCCAGGGGACCCGCCGAGGCCACACAGCCGGGCCGAGAGCCGCCTCCGCTGCCAGAAGGCAGGTGGCCGCAGCGCTGTGGCACCAAGCACTGCGCGTAGTAGGTGCCTTACAAACACGAGAGGTCGGCCAGGAGGGGAAGCCACGCCCCCTTTCCATCCCAGGACAGCTGACCTCCTCCCCGCCCGGCTGGAGTCCTCTGGTCACTCCTGAGTTCGTCCAGGGCCGTGGACACTGTCGTTGCTGGCGTTTGAGGCCGGAGCCGCTGCCGGCCGCCCCATCCCCCTCTCCCCACAGCCCCGCGTGCCCGCGGGCTGGCCACTGCCCTCGCAGGCAGGCCTGGCCCTGCCACACCCAGGACTTGCCCACACTCTTCCTTCCGCCTGGAAGGGAGGGACGGCTGATAAGGCCCCGGCTTGGCTGTCCTTAGGGAACCATTGGCGTGGGACGGGGATAAAAATAATTTCACAACCAGATAACTGGTTCCCGGGAGGAGGCGGGCGGACGCAGGCGCATCCTGGGGTAACTGGCCTCGGGGTGAGGCCTGCTATGGCGCGCTCGTCACGCCGCCCGCAAGGGGACTGGCTCTCGCCCCAAAGTGGGGGGAACCTCTGGGCACCTCCCGCCTGCAGCTGCCCGCTCAGGTGCCGGGAGAGGCCGGGCACCTGGGGAGGCCAGGCAGGGGCTCCCGTCTCAGTCGCTGATGCTTCCATGGAAAATTCTGCTCTGGGCTCACCCGCTGCACTGCTCAGGGGCTCGGGACACGGGAGGGGACACAGCTGAGCGTCAGGAAACGTCCCTCGCCCCTGGCCAGGGCCAGTCGGAGAAGGGGTTCGGGGCCTGGGGGCAGGACGCCAGTCTCAGGCCAGAGGTCGGGAGGCCAGCAGAGGGCCTGGCAGGGCTTCGAGCAGGGCTTCGTGCCAGGAGGGGACAACAGGAAGGAAGGAAGATCCGCCAGAGCGTCCCAGGGGCTGAGGCGGGTCCAGTGGGGGAGGGGGGCCACGCCAGGTGACAGGCAGGTGCAGAATGGCCGCCATGGCATTAGCAGGCCCCGCCTCCCCGCCTGGCAGCGGGGCAGCGTGAGGAGCATGAGCGCGGGGCGGCCAGCGTGGCCGGAGACCTGGCTCTGCCTCTTCTGAGCTGTGAGGCCTCAGGCAAGTTTCTTAGCCTCTGTGCCTCAGTTTCCACGTCTGTGAAATGGAGTCAACGTGGGCCTGCTGCCTCACATTGCTGCTGGAGGACACGATTCGAAGGACCCAGCACTTGGCTGGCCTATGGCCAGAGGTCACCAGTGGGGCCCACATTCGCCCTCGGGCCTGAGCCGGGGGGCCCGTTGCTGACGGTCATTCCTTGAGCCATGGTGGGGACCGGGGAGCGTCCATCAGGGGGACTGACCCTTCCCCCGGCAGCTCTGGAGCCAGCGAGGCCCACGTCACACTGCGCCCACCAGGCGGGTCCACGCGGGACCAGCTCCTGACCCGCATCTCGCTCTGGATGGAGTCCACACCCCACGGAGCTGAGCTCTATGTCACCACAGCCACGCATGCGTGTCCAGCACAAGCCGGGAGCCGCCCTGCGGGGTCACCCCGGAGAAGGACAGATACACTGTGACACGTTCACACCGTGGGGACACATCCACGCGGGAGACCCTCCCAGACACGCTGAGCCGAAGAAGCCAGACGGGACAGGCTGTAGAGCGGGCCCAGCTCCCCTCGAGACAGCAGTCAGACTGGGTCCCCGTGGGCGGGAGGCACCCCTGGGAGGGGCCGGAGCCTGCTGAGTTCCGGAACGTTCTCCGTCCCCGCTGGTCATGGTCACACAGGTGCCCACAGAGGGAGCACGCGCCACTGTCCTCCCGCGACCTCTGCGCCCCCTCACGTGGCTGCACCTCAACCAGAAGGTCCAGGCTGCAACCCGCAGGACAGGCCGGTGAACGAGGCGCGGATGAAGCGCCAGGGCTTCTCACAAAGACACGCGTTTGAAAGACGACATGAATGCTAAAAACCATCGCCACGCGCCTCGTCTGTGTGTGCCTGGCCTTGGGGTTCCCCTGCAGGAGTGCAACCTGAACCCAGGCTCTAAGACACCCCGGATTCAGAGGCCTCCCCTGCCGGGTCTGCTGGCGCTGCCTGCCCGCCCCCCTCACCCCTCCTGGACATCCACAGAGGTGGCCGCCCACCCCCCCAGGCTCTCGGCTCTGTGAACCCTGAGTGAAGGGACAGGCCGCGCTCAGTGGCTCGGGGCCGGGAGGGGGACGGACAGCAGAGCCTGGGGTGGGGGCCCTTCACCGGGGGGGTGACAGGCCCCGCCCTCAGGGCCCGTGGCCGAGCTGCCCACCTGCTGGCGTCCCCTTCCCCGAGGCCCTGGCAGCGGCTGGGAGGAAACAGCTCTGGGCTCTGGCGAAGGCCACCCCTGCCAAGGCCCAGCTGGGGGCTCCTCGGGCAGCCCCCGCTCCCCCATCCTTGGCGAGAACATCCGTGCCACGTCGCTGTCAGGGACCCTGAGGCCCAGAGAGGGGTCAGGTCGGGGAGCCAGTGTCTCAGCTGCCTCCAGGATAGAGCCATTCTGTGCCCCATCTCTGCAGGGGGTACCCCAACCTTATTCGGAGGTAACCACCCTCCACGCCTGTCCCAGCAGCCGGGAGTCTAACCTGAATCCCTTGTGCTGCTCAGCACTCAGCAGCTCGAGGCAGAGTGAGCAGCTACTGAGCGCTGGAGTCTGGGCTAAGAGGAGAGCGAGCAGCCCTGGCCGGTGTGGCTCAGTGGGTAGAGCGTCAGCCCAGGCACTGGAGGGTCGAGGGTCAAGGGCACGTAGCTGGGGTGCAGGCTTGTTCCCCAACCCAGCGGGAAGCAACCAGTCGATGTCTCTTTCACACGGATGTTTCTCTCTCTCCATCCCTCCCTCCCTCCCACTCACTCTCTCTAAAAGTCAATGGAAGAAATATCCTCAGGTGAGGACTGACAATAACAACAAACAATAATAATAACAACAACAACAAGAGTCATCATGAGCCCCTCACAATAGGAACCGGAGGTCCCGAGAGGCCCAGCACCGGCCAAGTAGCTGAGAAAGGGCGCGGCGGGCGGGGGCTGGGACCACTCCTGACCTCGAAGATAGTCGGGGGGGGGGGGCGGTCATGGGTCCATCTGGAGAGCCATGTCCCCCGCTGGTGCCTCGGGGCCCAGCTGCATGGGGGCCCTTCCGGGGGCTCCTGAAGGGGTCCCTCGGGCCCGGGGCTGAGTAGTGGACGCCTCCTCAAAGGGCCGGCCGAGGGCGGGGGCCCTGTCTCACCCCACGGTGTGCGGTGCGGGGCCCGGGTCCTCCTGGAAAAACGGAATGAATGGCGGACAGACGGGCCCAGGAGCAGAACGAGGTGACACCTCAGCCCCATCTGCTGGGGGAGCCACCGGGGTCGCTCCTGGGTCACTCGGGGAGCAGGACGGCCAGCGAGGCCACCTCAGGGGGTCGGGCTGGGCGGGCAGGTGGCTGCGGCGGCCCCGGCCGCCCCCCCTTCACTGCGGTCAGTAAAAAGCCGCTTTTATCCCCACTTCCCGCGAGGGCCCCGCTTGCAGCGGCGGGAGGTGAGCAGGTGCCCGGGTCACGGGGAACGCCGCCCCAGGTGCCCTCGGTGGCACTGACCGCTGAGCACCGGTCCCCGCATTGCCGGGGGGGGGGGGGGGGGGGGGACAAGCTGTGCCATTCTGTATAAAAACCGGAGGGAGGAGGCGCCCCTGCCAGCCGGGACCTGTGACGGGAGCCGTCCAGCCCGGAGCTATGGGATCCCTCTGCAGAGCCTTAAGTCCCCGCCCCAGGCGGGCCGCTGTGTCGCCAGAGGCCGCAGAGCCGGCACCTCCACCGCAGACAGCCAGGGACAGAGCTGACGCGGGCGGCCTCCTGCCCGCGCCCTCTGCCCTCTCTCTGGACTGAGCCCCAGCTCCTGTGGCCCCCAGGGCCCCCTGCCCTGAACCAACCACAGGAGGGGCGAGGTCCTGAGGCCAGGGCCAGGCAGCACCCCGAGGGGTCGGAGGTTCCCATTCTTCCTGGAGCCCAACCTTGAGGCACCCTCTGGGCCTCAATAACCCAGGCCCTTCCCCCGGACTGGGAGGGGGCCCTGGGCACCTGCCCCGTCCCTCCTCCCCATCCCCAGGGGCAGCCCACCAGCCCCCCGCCCTCTGGGGCCGCACCGCCCACGCCCAGCCCGCCCTCCCCACCCCGCAGGACAGCGGCCCGGGGCCATGGGCGGCAGCCAGGCGGCCGCAGCACACGCCTTATCGCTCCCTCCTGCCCACAGCGCCCGTGGCGGATCCGCAGGGCTCCCAGGCTGACGATGGCTGACGTCCTCCCAGACCCCACTCTCCCCCGGGGACCCTCCTCGGACCCCCTCGCGCTTCTCCGCACACCCCTTGGGGCAGGGCTGTCCACCCACCTGCCGTGGGGTCCCCCGGTCAGGGATCCCCCCATGGCCCAGCACCCAGCTGGGCTCTGAGCTGGCCTCGGACGTGAGCCGCACCCCAGCCCCAGCTGCTGGAGAGAGGGGGGCACGCTGGCCAAGTTGGGCCCCAGCCCCAGCCTCCTTCCGGCCCCCCCCCCCTGGCGCCGGCCACTGCCCGCTGCCCCCGCTCCTCCAGCCCCCGCTCTGCCCGGGGCCGTGCAATCCTTCCTTCTGGGCATCCTCGGGCGAAATATTTGAGGAATGTTCTAATTATCTGCCATCAGCCAGGGAGGCGAGCGGTCCACTCGTCCAGGAAGTGCTCGCAATACCTGAGCCCCCCCCCGCCCCGCAGCCCCGCGGCCACTTCCTGCCGCGCCCGCAGGTGCAGGGCTGACAGCGCTTCCAGCCGCGGGGGGCCGCCAGGGCCTCGGGTCCCGCCGGCCACGTGGGGAGAGCATGTCTCCCAGGTCTGGGTGGTGCAGCAGACCCCCAGCCCCCGTCACAGAGTCAAAGCCAGAGAAGGCACTATGGCGGGGGGGGGGGGGTCCCCCGCAGCCTCCTCTGCGGAATGAGCGGGAGAGAAGGGAACAGAAGGGGTCGGAGCCCCACGGCTGGTGCGAGGGCCCGGGGCGCTCACGCTTGTCCTGTGTCTGGACCTCCGCGTGCGCTCCTCGCCGCCCTCCCCGCAGGGTCTCAAGGCCCAGCTCTGTGGGGCGGGGCGCGGGGACACCCCAGAGGCTGGAAGGCCACACGAGGCTGTTCCCTGACAAGTCTCAGTTTTCTCATCTGAGAACAGGGACCCATCAGCCCTCTTCGGGCAAATGGCGTCTCCCTTCACTGGCCTGGGCCCTGCAGGGGCTGGGGGACGTGAGTATGGACGGCAGGCCTGGCCGCAGCCCGCCCCCCCACCCCCCGCCCCCAGCCATCGGCCTGTCCCCTCACCTGCCCAGGCCCAGGCCTCACTTTTGGGGGAGGAACCGGCCAGAAGGCCTACCGTGCTGAGTGGCATCCCTACAGGTCTCACCTCCTCTCCCCCTGTCTCACCTCCTCTCCCCCCATCTCACCTCCTCTCCCCCTGTCTCACCTCCTCTCCCCCACCCCCCTCTCACCTCCTTCCCCCTCGGCTCTGCGGCTCTTCAGAAGAGGCCTCCCCAGCCCGCCTCCAGATGAGGAAACTGAGGCGTAGGGCAACCCAGCAACGGGCATCGGGGTGCTGGGCAGGGACGAGGGTGTCCCTGGAGGAGGCACAGAGAGGCCTGGAGGCAGGAAGAGGTGCCGCTGGGCCAGGCGGCCCCCCTCTGCCCCTGCCGGCCCCACCTGGGCCTCGGTTTCCCACCTGCATAGTGGGCGGCTGAGGCGACAATCCAGGTACCGAGCCGTATTCTGCAGTCTGGCCTAGGATCCTGCGTTCGTTCTGCTCTGCCGCTGACTCGCACGGGCCTCGGTTTGCCCATCTGTCCGAGGGGAGAGCAGTCCCTGCCACAGGCTCCCCGGTGGCCACGCCCGCGCCACAGCCTTTCCAGGCCGCTGCTCGCTCAGCTCAGCCTGCCGGCTGCCCGCAGTGTTCCCGGCGAAGAGAGCGGAGCGTCCGCCCGCTCCCTCCCGCGCCCGGCGGGCAGCCGCCAGCCCGCCCTCCCCTCAGAGCTGGCATGCCTGGCCTGGCACCCTGCGGCTCCGCCCTGGAGAGAACCAGGCAGGCTGGGCAAAAGCAGGCAGCGAGCAGGGGGCGAGGGCGGGGCTGAGGTGGGAGGTGGGCGAGGACAGCCAGGGGGTCCTCCGCTCCATGAGCAGCCCCCCCACCGCCCCCCGTGCTAAACCTGTGGAATCAGAACCTCACCCATCCCTGTGACCCCCGGACGTTGACCCTGACCTCAGAAACTTCCGGACCTCTGCTGGGCATCCAGGGCCCATCGTGAATGCCTGGGTTCAGGCCACGTGGGCCTACCACTCCCCCTGCGGCGGTCCCCGCCCCTCCCGCAGCAGGCACAGCTCCAGGCCCGGCTTCGGGCCTCCTCCGGAAAGCCCGCCTGCTTCTCTCTCCTGCCCCCTCCCCTCCCAGCCCGGATGCGGCTGGGGGCCGGGCGTCAGCAGCACCTGCCCGCAGGCCTGGCCGCTCTGCCTGACCCGGGGCTGGGCCCCAGACCTTCCCCAGGCCTATCCCCGCCTTTCTCCTCGTCCCCGGGGCACAGAAGGGACACTGTGGCCGCCGCACCGGAGGCTGCACGGGAGCTAAGCCTGAGCAGGAGTGACCCCAGCCCTGGCCCTGGCGCCCGGACCTGGGGGACGCGGGGCGCCTTGCAGGCCTGGGTGACCAGGATGGCCAACCTGCAACCTCAGGACAGACTCACTCTGGACGACATGAGGGCAGGACAGGAGGGCAGACATTGGCCAGACCCTGGCCCACAGGCACCTCTCGGGCCGCCCAGGCCGTGGTCGGAGGTGGGTTGGGGGCAGGCCCCGCAGGCAACAGAGTGATCAGTCACCTCAGGACAGATGACGGCGGGCCTGCAGGGGCCACACAGCGCTCAGAGCAGAGGATGAGCCCAGCCCGCCCACCACAGGCCCGGGCCCCCCAATCCCCCCTCAGCTCTATGGCCCTGCACTCTGCTCTCATCAAAGCTGGGAGCCCCCCATCCCGCCCCCCAGAACCTCCTGGCTCAGCCCCTCCCACCTGGCTCACTTTCCAAGCAGCCACGGCCCTGGGCTCTTCCTTCTGAGAACCTCTGGGCCCCGGGGCCTCCCCAGCCGACCATTTCATCTTGGCTGCCTCGCGGGGCAGGGCGCTCACTACCCCAGGAGCAGCCTGCTCCACCCTGGGCACCGGGTGTGACCACCTGAACCGCGTGGTGAGCGCTTAATGAGGCAGCACCTGGACACCCCCCCCTCAGCCATCCGCCTCCCCCCCCCCCACCCCGCTCCATTGGAGGAGAGGCGCAGTATCTGGTCCAAGGCCACGCAACCACCTGGCAGGGGTTCGGCCTCACAGCCAAGGGCAGGACAGCCCTGGGCCCTCCCGGCTTCCTGCTTCCTCAGCATTCATTCTTCCAGCCCTGGCGGCCCTCCCGCCCCTCCCCCTGCAGGAATCTCCACCCTGGACGGCAGGCGGGGAGGGCGCGCCGGGGTCGCTCTGGGCTCGCACTCAGCCTTGGCTGCAAACCCTGGCTCTCAGCACCTCCCTGGGAGAGGCCGGGAACCACCCCGTGGGGGCCGCACCCTGGGGGCAGGGAGCCCCCTGCAAGGCCCTGTCCTGGGGCAGAAGCTAGACAATGCGGAGGACTTCCCAGCAGCCACCACACCTCACACCCTGCCTGGCACAGGGGCTGCCGGGGAGGAAATAAGGAGTGAGGCCCCGGTGTCCAGCCCCGCACGCCTCAGGGCTGGAGTGAGGCTGCGAGAGCGCTGGCATGTCGGCAGGTGGGCAGGTCGGAGAGAGGCCTGGTGCCCCGGCATCTCACAGCCCTCAGCCCAGCCCCAGGTCCAGAGGGCAGGGCCGGCTCCTGCTTGGGGGAATGGCCCCTCCCTGAAGCCCCCCTCCCTCTGAGCCCAGCCCAGGAGCAGCCCCTCCCCGTCCCCAGGATAAAGCTGTCCACCCAGCCCTGCTTAAAGCCTTCCCTCCCTCAGCCCCCAGGCCCAGGGCACCTGCCCCCACCACCCGCCCTCACCGCCCACCGCCCACCCCACTCTAACTGGCTGCTACCCAGCCCAGTCACCCAGCCCTCTGCCAGGAATGCCATCCTTCTCTCCAGCACTTTCTGGTTTTTTTTAAATATATTTTTTATTGATGTCAGAGAGGAAGGGAGAAGGAGAGAAACATCAGTGATGAGAGAGAATCTTGGATCCGCGGTCTCCTGCACGCCCCACCCTGGGGATGGAGCCCACAACCCGGGCCTGTGCCCTGACCGGAATCAAACCGTGACCTCCTGGTTCCTAGGTGGATGCTCAACCCCTGAGCCACGCCGGCGGCCAGCACATTCTTTAGGACCAGGTCAGAGGTCACCTTCCAGGCGAGGGCCTCCCTGGTCCGCCCTCACGCAGCGGGGTTAGGGTTAGGGGGCCTGCCGTGGGGAGGAAGGCGGCGCGGCCCAGTCCCACCTGCGCGCTCTGCCACGGCGTTCACACGGGCGCGGGCTGCCGCGTGGCCGTTCCGGGGCCGAGCCGCCCGCAGTGGACTGCAAAGCCGGTGCCCAGTCGGGCCCGGGGCGGGGGCAGGTAGTCGCTCTGGAGGAACCCCACGCAGAGGGGTCCTTAATGTTTTACCATCGGGACAGCATGGGCCCCGGTCTCAGTTCCGACCTCGCCGCCCGGCGGTTCAGCGTCTGCTCCGGGAGGCGAGCCGAGCCTCCGCCCTTCCAGGTCCTTCCCTCCCGGGAGCAGGGCCTGCAGGGCCAGCAGTGCATTGTGGGGGGCGGATCAGAAAGTGAGGGGAGCAGGGCCTGCAGTGCCAGGAGCCCTCTGACCTGGAGGCAGAGCGGGTGGGGAGCAGGACCAGCAGGGCCAGCAGTGCATTGTGGGGGGCGGATCAGAAAGTGAGGGGAGCAGGGCCTGCAGTGCCAGGAGCCCTCTGGCCTGGAGGCAGAGCGGGTGGGGAGCAGGACCAGCAGGGCCAGCAGTGCATTGTGGGGGGCGGATCAGAAAGTGAGGGGCCCCCGGGGGCGATGGGGACGGGAGCCAGGGAAGGCTAAGGCTCTTCCAGACCAGCGGATGCCCGGGAGCTGCTTGCTGGGAGGGCGGCGGGCAGGCTCAGGTCACGGCCCAGTGCCGGTGTCTGCCCCGCTCGGTCCCAGACAGGGCCCTCCCGGCACCCCGAGGCCTCAGAGGCCACCTGCTGTGCTGGGCTCTGCCGCTGAGGCTACGGGGCCGCCCCGGGGCTCAGCAGCCTTATCTGTGGAGTGGGCCCAGCACAGCGCGTGGCTCCCGGCGCAGAGGGCCCAGTGAGGAAGGGCTGTCTTCCAGGCACGGCCCCTCCGCAGCATCCTGCATCCCTCCTGCACCCGCTTGCCTGCCTCCGGGGCCAGAGAGCTCACCACCTCTGTTCCAGCAGCGGGCTGGCTGGAGCCTCAGGCTCCCCACTCAGGGTGAGGACGCCCTGGGTCGGGGCAGGACTGGGAGGGGCCTACGCAGGGGAGCAGTTCTGTGATGGAGACAGGGAAGAGGGAGAAAGGGAAGAGGGAGCGCACCTGCGCCCACCCCCACCCCGCCGGCCAGCCCAAGGGGAGGCCCCAGCCCGCGCCAGGGAAGGAGGACAAACGGTGGTTTTGTCCTTGGCCAGCGGGCGGCCGGCACCACACAATGACCCTTTCATCGGGCGGAGGGAGCCCTGTGCCGGGGTTTCATCTGACAAGGGCGGGCGCCCAGCCTGTCCCCTTGCTGGGGGAGTGGGGGTGAGCCCTATCCAAGCTGGACCCAGGGCCATGAAGAATGGAGGCCTCGGGAGCCCGCCGAAGCCCCCCCAACTCCCCCGGGGAGAGAGGTGGAGAGCTGAGGGGACGGGCCACAGGCTGCACCCAGGGGGCTCGCTCTGCGCCCCCCCCCCCCCCCCCGCCACCATCCTGAGCTGACAGAAGGTCTGGGTCCCACGGCCAAGACCTCCATCTCCTCCCCTCCCCTTCGCTGCCACACCCTCTACTCAGAGCATCGGCCCCGATCCCCAGCTGGGGCTCTGGGCTCCCCCCAGGCTGCATGAGGCTCTGGGACGGGGTGGGGGGGGAGGGGGCCTATGTCCCCGTGCCCCAGGGGAGCTCAAGGCAGAAACAAGTGCCCACAGGGCCCCACACAGCACCTCCCTCCACAGTGACCGGTGACGCCTCCTCCGGCACCTCCACCGGCTGCCAGGCTTCCCCTGAGGCCCCAAACCCCGGGCTCCTCTCCCTGCTGGACCCCATAGGGGACATTTCCTCAGAGGCTGCTCCCCGGGCTCTGGGTGACCTCGGGAGAAGGCCTCTCTGGACTCCGGCAGGCAGTCTGACGCCCTCGGCAAGGTGCTGCGAGGCGCCCGCGAGACAATACGTGTTGTTGTTCCTTCTAAGGGTCTCTCTCGTGGTCCTGCTTAGTCTGGGCAGCTCCTACCCATCCTCCCAAACCCAGTCTTGGTGTCACCTCCTCCAGGAAGCCCTCCGGGAGCTCATCACTCTCCTCTGAACAAACACACTCCTAAGAGCTGGGAATGAGCCTGCCTCCTGAGCGCTTACTGTATACGCGGGATGCCGCTGAGCACAGCCCTGCACTGGCTGGCTGGATCCTCACACCCATTCCAGGAGGTGTGAGTCCCCGTGGTCCCCTCTGCATGGAGGACACAGCCGAGGCTCCAGGACACCCAGGCAGGACACGGAGGAATGGGGATAGGATCTGGGTTGCCACCTGGCCCCTTGGCCTCGTCAGGACTCACGGGAAACCTGACTAGAAAAGGGGCCACCTCCTGGGGCCCCAGGAAGCCTCGAGGAGCCCTCCCACGCCCGTGCGCCCTCCCCACACAGAGGTCAAAGGGAGTCCTCTCCAGAACACACTGCGTGCCCCCTAACTAGCGCTTGATGAGTCTCACATGGTAGTGACTTGTTGGGGTTCTCTCTGATGTGTCCACCTGAGCGGGGGTCCCTGGGGTTCTCTCTGATGTGTCCACCTGAGCGGGGGTCCCTGGGGTGTAGGATGTTGTCAGTTCGCTGGCTCTGACCCCTGCGTGCACACCCACCCTCTCCAGCTGCTCACGCGCTCAGAGCCTCGGGCACGTGGGCCGACCTGAGTGTGTTCTCCCTCCCTAGCGGCGGACAAGGAGACTGAGGCCCAGAGAGGCCCGTGGGCCTGGCCAAGGCCACACAGCACGGCTCCTCCTGGTCCCTCCCGACAGACCAGCCAACGGCCGGCCGGGAGCTGCTCCTCCCAGGGCGACCTGTCCGCGCCTCCGCGGCGGCCCCGTTCTGCCCCCACACGGGCCGTGATGCCACGGAGGGAACCTGATTCACCCCCCGCCCCGGGTCATGCCCACGGGGCTTCTGGGCTGCGGTGGGCACCACCACCAAGCCACGGCGGCGGAGCCAGGAAGAGGCCAGCCCGGGCTGGGCAGCGGTGAGTGCCCCCACCCCCCACAGCCAGGTGGTCGGTGAGTAACCGCCCTGTCACCCATGACTCACTCCGCTCCCCAGAGCAGGCGGTCACCACGAGGCTGCTACCGGAAGACCTGGGGGGATCGCTCAGCCAACCCCACATCTGGGAGAGGGTGGCCAGGGCCGGAAGGACCTGCCCCGCACAGAACGTCAGCTCGGTCCTGGCACCAGGCCTCCGCCAGGCCCCCGTACCCGCTGACCTGGCACCGCAGCATCCTCTTGGCCTGCGGCCCCCCACCTGCCCTCCCCTGGCCCTCGCTGACCCGCCAGCCCTGGGAGCTGGGAGCTGCTGCTCTGCCCGCGGAGAGGAGGGCGTGGTTGGCCAGAGCCGCCTCACACAAGCTCGTGGGGCCCAGCTCAGCACCAGGCATGGGGGCGGGGGGGGGCCCTTCCAGGCCAGCACACCCGTCGGACCCAATCAGCGCAGGGCCCAGGCATGCATCTGGGATTCACTGCGCACCGACCACAGCCCAGGACAGGGAGCTGGGAGAGCAGCCAGATGAAGGGCAGGATCAGCTGTCCGCCCCTGTGCGACCCCAGCAACGGGAGGCCTTCTGGAAAGTTCTCTGGAGGAGAAAGAGACTCTGCCCGAGGCCCCTCCTGCCCTGGGCATCCTCAGATCCCGCGGGCCCAGCTTCCTAACGGTCCCTTGACCCCAGTCCTCCGAGGACGCTGGCGCTGGAGGCTCACCTGCCCGCGGGCATCAGCTCAGCCTGGTCTCACCACCCGCACTGCCCTGCTCCCACCATGGCACCATCGCACACACCAGGCCGTGCCCACCCAAACGGGGCAGGGATGCCCCAGAGATGCTCCAGCCCCGCCCCCTCCTGGGAACATCTGAGCTCTCTGCCCAGGAAGGCAGGCTCAGCACTTTCTCCCCGGGACTGGGACGGCAGCTCCGGCTGGGCGGGCGGCGGCCGGGCCGGCTGCTGAAGGCAGGGCAGGGGCAGTGCCCACTCCAGACCCCAGTGCCGGCCGGCCGGGACTCTTGGGAAAGCTGCTGCTGTAGGAGAAGTCGGCCAACCAAGCCGGCAGCGCGCACCGTGGAGAGAGCCGTGTGGGCGCAGATGGTGGCCACGGCAGGCCCGGATTTGGGGGCCAAATCAACCCCAGGGAAAGCCTGGGGTCTCCGGAGGTACACTGGCCGCCACCTGTCCCACAGCCCTCAGCGGCGGCCTGGCCCCGCCCCCACCGGCTCCGAGCCCCTTGCCCCCCTCCTTCTCTCAGACCTCACTGCACACCACCCCAGGAGTCAGGTCCCCACCCTGCACACCTCCCCGCCGCCCAGCCCCAGCCAGCTGGCTCCCAAGCGCGTTCTCAGGCAGCGCAGCTGCGGGTTCTCTCGATTTAAGACTGAGGTGCCGGGTTCTGGGGAGGGGGGGCTGCTGACCGCCACCCCCGACCTCTGAGACCCGGAGGCGGGGACCCACGGCCCGCTGGGCTGGTGCATTTCCTGGGAGCCGGCCAGCAGCAGGACCCTCTTCCCGAGCCCGAGTCCCCACCGCTCCGGCGGTCCCCGGTCCCCGCCCGCCCCGCGCCCTGCCCGGGGCGCCCGCTCCCCCCGCCCCGGGCGATGCCTCCGCAGCGGCTGCTCGCCGGGCCTGGAGCGCTCTCCGCGCCCGGACCTTGTAATTATGTCCCACAGCCCGGCAGACCGCGGCCTCGCAGCATCTGGCTGTGGTTGCGAACTTTTGTTTCAAGATGCGCGACTATTTATAGAAGGAAAACTGGTAGGATAGTAATTTCCTAGGAGCTGGAGGAGGAATTGGCTGCATCGCTATTAAAAGGGGGTGGGGGCGCGGCCATTTATTAGAACTGCGGCCGCGTGGGGGGAGGGGCGGCGCGGGAGCGGGAAGGCCGCGGTAGGCGACCCCGGACGTGGCCCGCGTGTAAAGGAGGGGGAGGGGGAGGGGAGGGAGGCAGGGGCGGGAGGCAGCGCCGGCTCTGAGGTTTAATCAGTAGCATCCAGCTGAAATTCCCCCAAACGGCGGTTCCATAAATCAAACTTCTTTTTACATCGGAGGCCAGAGCATATGCGTCCCATTAGGAACCCAGCGAAGCCACCGCTGCGCCAACGTGCCCCTCGGCTCCCGGGGCCGGGCCGGGCCCTGCCTGGAGCTGCCCGGAGCCGGAGCCGGAGCCGGGCGATCGCTGGCCCGCCCGCCCGATGCACACGCGCGCCCACGCTCCGCGCAGCTGCCCGGGCCGGGACGCCGGGCGCACCGGGGCACACCTCGGTGGGAGCCGCACACGCTCACTCTGCTCCCCCTCACCCCCAGGTGAGGAGTGGGCAGGGATGGGCCAGGCCCCGCGCGGCGGAAGGCGCGAGAAGCCGCAGACTCGCAGGGCAACTTGGATGCTCTCTGCCTGGTGGGGAGCGGCGTGCACGTGTGCGCCCGTGTTCCGCGGGGGCGCGGGGGCGTGCGTGGGACTCTCTCCAAGGTGGCACCACAGTGTGGGCCGCGTGGGTGTCTATGGGGAGGGGGACAGCGCTGGTCCAGGACTCGGCTCGGGCGCAGGGCATCCCCGCCCCGCCCCAGAGCCCTCCGGTGCCTGCAGCCTGGCCTTGGGGGTGAATCGGGCCTCTGGGAAGCCACCTTTCCTCTAACCCGAAGCCACAGCGTCTCCCTGGCAAAGCTCCCCTCCCCGCCCCGTCCTCCACCTCGGGGCTTCGGCCGGCCAGGCGACCCAAAGCCCCCTACTTTGGCGCGCGCTGGGCACCGGTGCCCCGCCCAGGACTCCCTGCCTCGTTCCCTCCCCGGGCTCCCGCACTCGGGGCTGAGGAGGGAGGCCCGCCCGCCCGCCCCGCCGCACTCACAGGTAGCTGCCGCTGGACAGCAGGAGGAAGATCTGCGGGCAGTAGACGGAGAGCAGCGCGCTGCGCGGCGACAGCAGCAGCATGGTGGGCCGGCGCTCCCGGCGGGCTGGCAGGCCCCGCGGGCAGGGCGCCTGGGCCAGGGGCGGCCGGGGTCTCCGCGGCCCTCCCCGAGGTAGGGCGGCGGCGGCGGGCGCTAGGGACCCTGGCGTGCGGGTCCCTGCGCGGTGGTCTCCGGTGCCCCGCCGCCAGGGCTGCGCATCGCCCTGGGGCTGGAGCGCGGGGAGGGGGTGGGGCCGGCAGGGGACACCAGGGAGCCTCGGCCCCGACTGGACCTCCGTCCGTGGATCGGTCGGAACCGGCTCTGTCACTCGCTCGGCCTCACGTCTCCAAGTCTCCCGAGGCACGCCGCTGCCATTGGCCGCGCTGCCCCTACATCCGCCTCCCCGCGGGCGGGTGTTTTAAAGGGGAGGCTGACCCGAGCGCGCGGCGGGAGCCGCCCCCAGGGCTTGCCCAAACCGCCTTGGCTGGGACCCCTTCTCCGCAACTTGGGGAGCCACACAGCCCTGGCTGCGCTGGAGGGTGCACCTGGGGGGAGCGCCGGGGGTGGCCGCGCGGGGGCGTTGGCTCCCCGGGGCTGTGCTGCGCAGTGTGTGCCCGTGTGCATGTGCCTGCCTGTGCCTGGGCGCCGGCAGCAGCGTGGGCGCGCCCGTGGGGCGCAGGTGTGTGCACACACATGCACGGTGTGCGCCGTGCGCCCTGCAGGCCGGTGAGCCTGGCTGCGGGTCGCGGGCCCTCACGCTGCGGCCGGGCAGGGCTCACCTGTGCACATGCGCACTGGCGTCTGCAGGGTCGGCCTCCGAGTCTCTTGGGAGAGGCTCACAGTGGGCGCGCACCCCAACAGGTGCACAGAGCCCCGGCTCTGGCTCCCCCACTCCTGCTGCTGTCCCTGGGGGGATGGTGCAGTAAGAGGGGACACCCTTTCCGGGGAACCCTCTTCCAGTGACTTCCTTTAAGCCCAGAAACACGGGCTGAGTTCCACCTGCCATTGTCTGCCCAGCGTGGTGCACCCGGTGTCTCTCTAGATGCAGTGCAGCCCCTTTAAGCTGGGGCGAAGGCACAAAGCAGGCCGGGTGACAAGAAAAGAGAGGTCTCAGCAACATGGCGGGGAGGGGGGGGGATTTGGGGAATCCAGTCCTGCCCTCGGCCTCTCCCTCTGCGGAGACCCACCCCAGCATCCGGAGGGAGGGCTGCCTGTCCTCCTCATTCTTTGGGGTGCAGGGTTCTCTGGCCCCAAGGCCAGGCGGCAGGCCTGGAGCAGGGCTGGTCTTGGGACTTCGTGACCCTGATTCCCGGGGACAGAGGGGACCCAGACTTCAGTGCATCCTCCGGGCCCTGGCTTGGCCTCTTTGGGGCTGGAGCTCGAGGCTGCTCAGTCCCCAACTGAGAAACGGTGACTCCCCAAAGCCGATGGCTTTAGAATTGTGCAAATCCAAGGCACGTCTGGCCTTGGGACCCCCATCCCAAGGGATTGAGGGCCTAGTTCTCCATCCCTGCTGGTCTGGGACCCCTCCCAGCGGCTGAGACCTGCACTGGCTGAGGACCATGGGAGGGGGTACTGTGTGTGCACAGCTGTGGGCAGGCAGGCTGTGATCATGGAATATCCCAACACAGACCACCTCTCACACTCCGAGGCCCCCGGTGCACTATGGAGGCACCCCAGGGGCCTGCAGCGGCTGTGAGGTCTCGGGCATTAACAATAAGAAATGCTGGGCCGGTGTGAGGGGACACCCCCCCAGTCCCACACAAAGGCCCCCAGGACTAACCTTCACAGCGTCCAGGAAAGGAGGCGCTACTGTTACCCCATTTTTAAGATGAGGGCAGGTGGGCTGGGCGGTTAAAGAGCTCAGCCAAGGCCACTGGATGAGGGGTGTGGGGGGCACTGCCCACCCAACCTCAACCTCAAAGCACAGGGCTCCCAGGTCATTTAACCCCTGAGGTGCGGGGGGGGGGCGGGGGGGGCTCCTCCTCCCTCTTCCCCCTTCCCCCCTCCCCCACAAGATCAAGGACGGGAGGGGGAGCTGGTGGCAGGGGCTGAGCCCCCCTTGGGCCCTTAGTGGGTCCCACAGTGTCCCTCTGGGTCTCCCTGCTCTCCAGGAAGGAGAGTGTGTGTTTTGGGGGCGCCGGGAGGATGTTCCACTCCAGGTTCCTTGATGGGAGCGGAGGGCAGGGCCCAAGCCCGCCGGCGCTCTCTGCATGCCCAGGGCTGGCGCGTGCCTGGGTGCACAGGCTGGGTCTCCCAGGCCCCCTGCCCCCCCTCCACCACCACCACCCAGGTCAGATGGCCAGAGCGCAGTCCTGTTTGCAGAGGGGCAGGAGGCTCATGGTGTGTGTGTGAGCCCAGGCTGGGCACTGAGGGGGGGGGTGCGGGGTGCCGCACGGAGCCCTTCCTGGGAGCGGTTCTCGGGGCTCCCGTGGGGGAAGGGGTGCTGGGAAGGTGCTCCGCGGAGGCCAGAGCCAGCTCCGTGCCAGCTCTGCCCCTCGCTCTCCTGGCCTTCCTCGCTGGGTGTCCGAATCCTTAAACACAGAGAGCCAGGGAGGGCGCGGCCTGGGTGCTGAGCAGCGGGCTGGGGGGGGGGGGGGCTCATTAGGGGTGCCCATTACTTTGGGGGGCACAGAGAGAGTAACCGCAGGGGCTGCTGGAGAGTCCAGAGAGCGGTCTCCCTCCCCACCCCACCCCACCCGCACCCCCAGCAGGCTCCCTGCGCGAACTTGCACCTCCATAAACACACAGCCCGGGACGGAGCCTACACGCAGACCCAGCGGAACCCAGGCCGGGACAGACGGCTTCCGTCCTGCCGGCTGGCCGGCCTCAGTTTCCCCAGCTGTGACACGCCGGAGGGGCCGAGGGCGACAGGGCTCTCCGCCCGCGGCACCGGGTGGGAGGGCCCTCCCTCCGGGCGGGTCGGGTCGCAGCTTTGCCCCCCGCCGGGACCCGCCCGCCTCCGGCTGCCGGCGGCGCACAGTAGGCGCGCTGGGAGCGGCGGGTGCGGGGCCTGGGCGCCCCCGGCGAGTGCTCCGCTCCCCCCGCCCCCCCTTCGAGCGAGGCCGAGACGGAGTCTGTCTAAGGGAGATCGCAGCTCAACAGGTAAGGACTCGGCGGCTTCAGGAATGTGGAAATACGACTCGGAGCAGCTACCGCCGCGAGCGCGGCCCGCCGGGCGCCCGCCCGCCCGCCCGCCCGGCCGCTCCAGGGGGAGCGCGGCGAGAGGGGGCCGGGCCCAGGGCCCCGGGAGGGCGGGGGCGCGGAGCCCGGACCGAGCCCGAGGCGGCCCGGGCGGCCGCGCGGCCCATCCCGAGCCAGCAGGACGAGTTGTCAAGGGAATTTCAACACGTCCGGGTGATGGATAGAGACGGAGGGCCGTGGCGGGTGCACCGGCCTGCGCGCTCGCGGGCGGGGTGCGCGCCCCCCGCGCGCTGGGGCCTCCCGAACCGCCCGACGCGCCCCCGCCCCCCGCCCCGGCGCGCCCTCCGGGCGGCGAGCGCTCGGCCCGGGCTCAGCGCCCGGCGCAGCCCGGGGGAGGGAAGGCGCGTCCCACCCCCGGGGCCTGGAGCCCAAACAGGTGGAAGTACGCGCCGGGCACGCTCGCCGCTACCCGCCAGCCCGCCCGCGGCCGCCGCGCGCCTGCCCTCCGCCTCCAGCCCCGGGCTGGGCGCCCCTCGCCAGGACCCACCGCTCAGGGCTCGGCTGCGTCCTGGCTCGGCTTGGGCGAGGAGCCAGCACCAGGCCGGCCCCGGGTCCTGGAGAGCCGCCCAGGGCCCACGCCGGTCCCGGCGTTCCCGCGAGGAGACCCCGGAGGCGGCTCCCGCGGCGGCCCGTCCCCGGCCGCGGCCCGTCCCCGGCGTTACTCACCCGAGCTTCACGTAGAGGACGCCAAAGCAGAGAAACACGTAAAAAATCCACTTGCGGAAGTTTCTGTGCATGATCCAGGGCGGGGGGCTGCGCCATAAACAGCGGCGGCGGAGGGGCGCGCGGGCGGGCGGCGGGGCGGCGGGGCGGGGGCCTGGCGGACCGCGCTCAGCCGGCGCTGCGGCTCCGGCGGCGGGCGAGGCGCGGGCACTGGGCGCGCGCTGCCACCATGGTGAGCCGGGGCGCCGCCGCCGGGGCCGGGGGAGTGACCTGGGCGCGGGGCGCAACCTCGCAGCCCGACTGAGCGGCCGCGGAGCCCCACGAGCGCCGGCGGGGACCCGGGCCCGGGCCCGAGAGCGGCGGCGGGGCTGGCGCTGCCTGTCCTGGGCGCAGCCGCCTGGGGCCGTGCGCGCCTCGCCGAGCGCCTCGGCGGCCAATGTGTCCGCACTTGTCGGCCTCCCCAGGTGACTCGCGGCCCCGGCAAACGAGCTGCGAGGGAGCGAGCGCGCCCCAGGTAGGAGGATCCGCCTCCCGCCCGCCCTCCTCGCTCGCTGCGCGCTCTCTCTCCCTCGCTCCCCGTCTCTCCCCTCCCTTTTCTCCTCCCTCCCCCGTGACACACAGACGCATCCACCCCCCACCCCCTCCCCAGGCCGGCTCCCTCCCGACTGTCCTGCTGGGACGGGGCTGGGGGAGGGAGATTGGGGGCGGGGGGGGCACGGGGGAGGGCGCGGCTCGGAAGAGACACCTGCGCGGGGCTGGCGGCCTCTGCGCCGTGGGATGGGGGTGGGGCGGGGGCCGGGAACGGACGGACAGTACAGACCGTGGCGGCCACTCAGCCTCCGGTTTCTGGTGGGGGAGGGGGAGACCCCCAGCCATACCTTGGTCCTGGCGCCCCCCCTCCCCCAGCACCGGGTCCCCCGGGGCCACACCCTTGGCCCGCAGCAAGGCCTTCCGCAGACCTGGATCCAGCTCCCCCTCCAGCACCTGTCAGCACTGCTGCCTCCGGGCGGGGCGGGAGGGACCGGCGCGGCCAGATGGGGGGGGGGGGGGCTCAGGTGACCTGGGGAGCCCCTCTACTAAGTTTTCCATGATCGAGACGATTGGGGGACATGGGGGCGCTTCCCAGACTCGGAGGGGAACTCCAGCTCAGGGGTCCCTGCCTCCCCTCCCCAGCCCCTGGCCCCTCCGGTCCGGGATCCCCAGTGCGGGGCTGGAGAGCGGGAGGTCAGACCGGCGGGGCCTCACACACCTGGAGCGGCCTGGCGGGGCCCGGGCTGGAGTGAGGGGCCTGCTCAGCTGAAACCCTCGCTGTTGGGGGGGGGGGGGGGGGCAGGGACAGCGACCAGGAGCCTAACCCCGGGCCTGGCTAGGCCCCCTCCTGCTCCCCGGCGAGTGGATGGAGCCGCGGAGAGCTGAGTCCCCTGGGACCAACTGGGACCCAGACTCACCAGGGTGGGAGTATTGGGGGGCGGGGGTGGGGGTGCTGCAGTCACCCTGGGTCCCACCCAGCCAAGCTCAGGCAGGGACCTGGAGCCCAGAGCCGCCCTCCCCGCCCCCTGCAGTCCCCGGCGACCCCGGCCCCTGATCCCCTCTTAATCCCTCAAATCCCCTGAGCCTTTGCCATGACCCGGGCGGGCGCGGGCCATGCCGGCCCCTCGATCAGAGCGGGGCCTGCAGCTGGGCAGAGCCGGCAGGACGCGGTGTCCCCAGACGCACGGGAGTTGGAGACAATCACAGGCAGGGAAACTGAGGCACAGAAATACGTGCAATGACCGCAGCAGCCTCACCCCCCGCGTCCCCTGCGGAACAGAAGGCGGAACTCTGGAGACTGGAGGGTCAGGGCCGAGCCCTCGGGGTCCGCAGCCGGAGCGGGTCGGCGGCGGGTAGGGAGCGTCGGAGGAGCTCGGACCCGCGGGCCGAGGCTGCCACCTGGCGGCCACTGCGGGCTCAGACGCGGGGCCGCGGGGGCGCCCAGGCCTGGGGTCGCGGGCCACCCGGCCTCCCGGGGACTTGCAGGCGGGCGGTGTCCCCACCCTGGCACCGCGTCCGCGGCCCCCCCCGCCCCCCGCCCCCCGCCGCCGTCGTCCTCCGCCTCCTGCTCGTTCATGGGGCGAATCCTCGGGAGCCGTGGGTCTGCGGCGCGGCTTGGAGAACCACGCCGTGGGGCCTCCTCCCACCTCCGGCCTCGGCCAGCCCCAGGCCCGGGATGCAGGGACCCCCATCGCCCACCCTTGTCCCCTCCAGATCGACTCTGGAGGGTTGGGGCCGGGAGGTGAGAGGGTGACCGTCCGCGGGCGGGACACCGGGTTGGTTCACGATCTCAGCTACGCGGCGTCCTGCTGCCCCCTGCCGGCGGCGGGAGGGAACGGCCGGGCCAGGTTCAAGGACCACTCAGGGGACCTGCTCCCCTCACCGGGCTGTTTCCCTCTGGCCTATGTGCATGCATACATGCACGCATGCACCCATACATGCATACATGCAGGGAGCAGACGCAGCTGCCTGCGTTCCCAGGGCTAAATCCAGAGCTGCAGGGCTGCGTGACCCCACCTGTCCCTCCTCCCAAATGGGACTGCAGCTCTCCTCCCCCTGAGCAGGAGGGGCCGGTGTCGGGTCCAAGGTGCCACATGTTTAAGGCGGGAAGGATCGGGCGGAAGGAAGGAGAGGGGTCCCTTCTGCCAGGGATGGGGCTCCGGTTCCCACTCAATAAGGACACAAGCCAGTGCCCCAGAGGCAGCAGTCTCCAGAGTGAGGGCACCCTAGGGACCCCGGATGGGTCTTAGGCACCTTTGGGCCCAGCAGGGCAAAGTTCCCAACGTCTGCGGCTCGTGTTTCCTCGTCTCCATGCGGGGGGACTAGAACCCCGCAGCCCCTGAGCAGAGCCCCCTGCAGCAGAGGGATGAGCTGACCGAGAGCAGACGGCGGGCACTCAGTCAGTGCGGGTCCAGCCTGGCACCACCTGGCCCCTGCCTGTCCCTCCTCGGCCTCATCACAGGCCCTGGTCCTCTCCTCTCTGTCGCCTGGTCTTTCCTTTTGTCACTTGGACACATTAAGCCAGCTCCTGCCCCAGGGCCTTTGCACACGTTGTCCCTTCAAGTGCAGTGCTGTCCCCGGTTCTGTGAGGCCCCAGCTCACATGCCCCACATCAGAGGGCCCTCACATTCCTCCCTCACAGTGCTCCCTGGTGTTCTGTATCATGACACTTTACTGTCCCCCTGGTGACACGGAAGGCAAAACCTGTCATTATCTGTGTCCTGTCCATCGCCCGTCGGTAAGCTCCATGGGGACCACCTCCTTGTCTGTTTTGGTTCCCGCTCTGTCCCCAGGGGGTAAGGTCGAACCTGGCACATAGTAAGTGCTCAATAAACCGTTGGTGGGCGAATGAATGGTTTCCCAGGAGGCCGCTGGCATCCAGGGCCTGCCATGTTGCAAACGACCAGGGACCTGACAGGGACTCCTTTGAACCTTGAGTTTGACCTCAGCCACCGCCCCCAGCATCCAGCACACCCTCTGCTGGCTGCCTTTCTCCCACCCCCCTCTTGCTCCTTGTCTCTGGCTTCATTGACAAGCATTTCCTGTGCCCCCCAAATCTCTACTCAGGTTACACCAGGCGTGTATGGAGCCCCTTCCAGATGAGGAGCACGTGCTTGCCTGGTGGACCTCAGGCAGCCTTGTGAAATGATGCTGCTAAACCCATTGCACAGGTGAGGAAACTGAGGCAGAGAAGGAAGGGCTTGGCCGAGGTCACACAGTTGGCGGAGCTGGGATTGGAGCCCAGGCCCACGGGGCCCAGAGCTGGGCTTCTCTCACGTCACTCTCAGCCTCCGGGGAGGCGGGGCCTGAGCCTCAGGGGAAGTGGAGCCCCCAGTTCAGGGGGGACACTGGGTGTGGTGCGAGCAGAGGACGAGGCCATGAGGACCCACTGGGTGAAGCCCAGGGGCAGTGAGGTCCCTGAGGGGGCCCTGGAGAGGAATGGCGGCGCAGGGGTCAGAATTCTAAATGGCCCCCAAGATTAAGGTGACCAGATTTTAACATTGGTAAAGCGGGACACCATTGACCGGGGGGGGGGGGGTCCTTTTTTTAAAAAAATATATTTTATTGATTTTTTACAGAGAGGAAGAGAGAGGGATAGAGAGTTAGAAACATCAATGAGAGAGAAACATCGATCAGCTGCCTCTTGCACACCCCCTACTGGGGATGTGCCCAAAACCAAGGTACATGCCCTTGATTGGAATCGAACCTGGGACCCTTGAGTCCGCAGGCCGACGCTCTATCCACTGAGCCAAACCGGTTTCGGCCCGGGGGTGGGGGGGGGTGTGGGGGGGTTCTTGATTAAAAATTTGGTCTATATTGTAATCGCTTTTGGTTTTTTTAATAAAAGGAAATTCACTTCTTAGCTCATCGTTGAATTTGCATCCTCTTTTCATACTCATTATGTTAAAAATCTAAAAAAAATAATTTAAAATTATATTATAAATTATTATATACATGTTGCTTAAAAACACAGTAAGTAGGTACATAATTACATGAACATATTTTATTGTTAGTTTATAAATTAAATTAATTTGATTGTTATAAAGTAACTATATTTTAAAAATTATTTTAATCCTATATTTCTTTCTAAATAATAACAATACTAACTTGTATTATTTTTCCTCTGAATTTGCCGTAACGTAAGTCGTAAGTGTCACTTTCAAGGCCGGCACTAGACTTTTTGCCGCCACTATAAAATATAAATAATATGAGTACTGTCTGCTAAATTCAAGAAAATTTATGTATTTATGAAATAAATAAATAATTACTTACCTAAATTATCTGAATAGCTGATTTGTAATGACATCACTTCTTTAACTAGCTTACTAGCACGAAGTACGATGTGTATCGTCTGAGAGACAGTTACAAAATGTTTTCGTCGTTGCCAATCCCAAAAAATGCCATTGTTCATTAAGTCCAAACAATGGTGGTCGAATTCTAACAACCGATCAACAATGCGAACTTTGATAAGCAGTTCTCGATAATCAGTTCTCAACAATTATTTGTTATTATTAAAGTTTAACATTATAAAATTAACAAAAATAATATAAAACTCATATCCTGGCTAAATAGCCACATGGCTGCCGAAAATCGTATATTCCCTTCCCGTTCTCCCGCCGTTCCCTAGCTTGTCATACATTCTTTCCAAAAATCGGGACTTTTTTAAAACGCCGCGGGACGCGGGACAAATTGTTAAAAATCGGGACTGTCCCGCCAAAAGCGGGACGTCTGGTCACCTTACCCAAGATGCCCTGCCCTGACCCTGGGACGGGATGTGGTGATGCGAGGCCCGTGAACATGTGTCACGTGGCAAAGGAAGTGATCACGTGACTGATCAGCTGACTTTGAGCTCATCATAGGGGGGTTAGCCAGTGGGCCTGGCCCAATCACATGAGCCCTTTATTTCTTTTAAAATATGTTTCTATTGATTTTAGAGAGAGAGGATGGGAGAGGGAGGGAGAGATAGAAACATTGATAGGCCCAGCCGGTGTGGCTCAGTGGTTGAGCATCAACCTATGAACCAGGAGGTCACGGTTAGATTTCCCCGTCAGGGCACATGCCCGGGTTGCGGGGTCGACCCCAGTGTGGGGCGTGCAGGAGGCAGCCAATCAATGATCATCTCTCATCATTGATGTTTCTATCTCTCCCTCTCCCTTCTTCTCCGAAATCAATAAAAATATGTTTTAAAAAGAAAAGAAACACTGATGAGAGAGAATCATCCATCAGCTGCCTCCTGCACGCCCCCAACTGGGGATCAAGCCCACAGCCCGGGCCTGTGCCCTGACCGGGAATCGAACTGTGACCTCCTGGTTCATGGGTTGACCCTCCACCACGGAGCCACGCCGGCCGGGCACGTGAGTCCTTTAAAAGCAGAGTGTGCTTTGGCTCATGGCAGAGGGGTAGTCAGAGAGACTCAGAGAGTAAGGTGGACGTGCCCGTGCCAGCTTCAAAGGCGGCGGGGACCTCGCGGTGAGGAGTCCAGGGGGCACCCGGGAGCCGAGAGCCACCCCGTCCGACAGCCAGCAAGGACATGGGGACCTCAGTTCTGTAGCCGCAGGCCCTGCCTCTGCCCCAAGGAGCCTGGATCCTTCCCAGCCCCGGTGAGGGGCGCCTGGTCTCGGGGACCCTGAGCAGAGCCCCCTGCGGGACATGCTGCCTCTGGCCCGGGAGCCCAGGCGTGTGCGAGCGGAGCCCCCGGCGATAGAAGACACACACAGTCCGATCTGGGCGCGCAGCCTTCGGGGCAGGAATCCAGGGGACGGACCGGCTGCTGGCGCTGAGGGCGTGGAGCCCAGGGCAGACTCTGGGAGCAGACCCGGGTTTAGGGGCGCTGGGAGCCATGGAGGGCTTGAGAGGCGGCTGGATGGAGTGTCTCCCGCTTGCCGGCCGGCTGGCTCCTGGGATCCCCCGGGCGCCCTGGGGAGGGGCCGCGAGGGTGCGCCCGGCCCCCCGGCCCCTTGGACACGTGCACACGCGGCTGAAGGTTCTGAGTCCACATCCCAGACCCGCTTCGTGCGCGAGGTCTTCCGCGTCCCCTTGGGGTTCCCAGCCCCCTGAGGGGCAGGGCCCGCGTGCGGAGGGGTGGCTCCCATGGGAGGCGCAGGGCACCCTCCGGTGAGACAGACCTGGAGCCCACCCAGGGGAAGAGGTCGTGGGAGATGGAGGAGTTCCGGGGGAGCCTGAGAGAGCCTCCGGGGAGCCCCCCCACCGCCCTCGGGGCCAAGGCCTCCCCCAGGAAGGGACCGCCTACAGGCCACCCCCAGAGCTGGGCGCGACTCCACAGGCACCCTGGAGCCCCAGGACCCAGCGTGGGTGCACCCAGAATACACCCTCTGACCTCTGACCTCTGGCCTCCCTGGGGGTTATGGCTCCAGGAGGAGAAGCATCAGGTGGAGGCTCAGGGCCGCCTGGTGAGAACTTGCTGTTTGGCTCTGAGGTGCCAGGGGCTGCGGAGGGGAGGGTCGTTGCCTTGGTGACTGGCTTGCCCTCCGCCTTGTCCCAGCTCTCAGTGGGGGCCATCGCCCCAGGTGCCAGGAGCCGGAGGGGCACAGCAGCCCGCCAGCCCCGGGAGAGACGCCCCCTCTGCTGCGTCCACGTCACCCTCCGGGGTGAGGGTTGCTGTTCTCGCCGCCAGGGGCACCTGCCTGACCACGAGCCCTGAAGCCAGAGGGCCGGCAGCACAGGCTGGGGGGGGGGGGGGGGGAGAGCGGGGGACAGGCCGGCCGCGCACCTGCTCAGGCGTCTGGTCACAGGGTGAGCTGCTCCCACTGCCTGCAAACCCGCCTGCTCCGCTGGGATAGAGCAAAGCCTCCCCAGAGCAAGGCACGCAGGGAAATGTGCCCGGGACCCCTCGGCCTGCAGCGGAGTCCCCCCTGACGGCCCAGGCCACCACCTGCCCCAGAGAGCCACAGGGTGGTGATGGCCGGAAGTGGTCCCGAGTCAGTCCTGCCTCTGCGCCCCTCCCTGCTGTCCCCCACCTGGACGCTCCCCTCTCCTCCCCTCCCCTCTCTCTCCTCCCATCTCCCCTCCCCTCCCCTTCCCTCCCCCCTCTCCCGTGCTCAGTGGACTTGGACACTGGCCTGCGGAGCCCTGAGGCTGGGCCCCGCCAGGAGGGACGCTGAGAGCCAGGCCGAGGCCTTGGACGTGTCCCCGCGAGGGCTCGAGGCTGGGCCGGGGCCGCCCACCTGCGCCGAGGCTCCTCACCCGCGGCTCCAGGGGCACCCGGCCCTCGTCCTCTCGGTGCTGGGTGCTGTGCTGGGCGCTGCAGGGGGCGTGGCCTCCACCCACTAAGTGCCTGTAACACACACACCACTCGCCCAGGTGCGGCCACCCACCGTGTTCCAGGCACTGAGAACCGGCTCTGGCTGTGAGGCGCGGTTCTGTGTGTGGAGGGGACGGGTCTGTCTTCTTGCGTGGACATCCCCAGGACGCGGCCTGGTCTCCTGGGTCTGCCGGGCTCTAGTGGGATCACGGGCACGCCTGAGCTCCCGCATGGGGGAGCAGAGAAGTCCAAACAAGAAATTTCCCTTTGCCCTAACGGTGTGGCTCAGTGGATAGAGCGTCGGCCTGAGGACTCAAGGGTCCCAGGTTCGATTCCGGTCAAGGGCATGTACCTTGGTTTCGGGCACATCCCCAGTAGGGAGTGTGCAGGAGGCAGCTGATCGATGTTTCTCTCTCCTCGATGTTTCTAACTCTCTGTCCCTCTCCCTTCCTCTCTGTAAAAAATCAATAAAATATATTTTTTTAAAAGAAATTTCCTTTTAAGCCAGTGACACGGCATCCACATCCCTCTGCCCGCACCCCACTGACGCCTCCCCTGCCCACACCCCACTGACACCACCCCTGCCCGCACCCCACTGACACCACCCCTGCCCGCACCCCACTGACACCACCCCTGCCCGCACCCCACTGACACCACCCCTGCCCGCACCCCACTGACACCACCCCTGCCCGCACCCCACTGACACCACCCCTGCTCGCACCCCACTGACGCAGCCCAGCCTATGGCCCCGCGCAGCTGCTCTGGGGCTGGGAACCCTGGTCACAGCTGGGTGCCGGCCGGGGCCGCTCCCACTGGACAGAACAGGCGGCACCCAGACACCAAGCGGGGGACGGGGACGATGGATGGTGGAGGAAAACTGGCAGCTCCTCACATCCCTGTAGATGCCAGTCCCCTCCCCGGTCCTCCCCACACGCCCGACCCCCCCCCCACACACTACTCACTATTCTTTTCTTTTTTTTTAATATATTTTATTTATTTTTTACAGAGAGGAAGGGAGAGGGATAGAGAGATAGAAACATCGATGGGAGAGAAACATCGAGCCCTAGCCGGTTTGGCTCAGTGGATAGAGCGTCGGCCTGTGGACTGAAGGATCCCGGGATCGAGTCTGGTCAAGGGCACATGCCCAGGTTGCAGGCTCAATCCCCACTGGGGGTTTGGGGGGGGCATGCAGGAGGCAGCCGATCAATGATCCTCTCTCATCATGGATGTTTCTCTCTCTCTCTCCCTTTCCCTTCCTCTCTGAAATCAATAAAAATATATTAAAAAAAAAAAGGGGGGGGGAGAGAGAAACATCGATCAGCTGCCTCCTGCACACCCCCTACTGGGGATGTGCCTGCAACCAAGGTACATGCCCCCGACCGGAATCGAACCTGGGACCCTTCAGTCCGCAGGCCGACGCTCCATCCACTGAGCCAAACCGGTTAGGGCTCTATTCACTATTTTTATGGGCCCTCCAGGCCTTCGCTTCTACCGCTCCTGGTCTAGAGGGGGCGGACCGAGCTCCGTGGCTTAGTCCAGGAGACCTTGCCCCCAAGGCCAGCTCCTGCTGACCTGCCAGCCATCCCACAGCGCCATGTGATCCACGCGAGCTGTATGCGGCCCCACGAAGGCCGTGCCTCCGGCTCCCGCACACGTAGTTGTCTTCTTTAAGCGTTCTTCCCAATACATCAGTCAGCTCTAATGAGGTTTGACCGCATAGTGTAGCAAAACTCAAAAAAGCAGTTCTTAACTACGATTAATGTGTGCGTTTCTTTCCCATAACAGATGTCTGCCGGTGGTCTTGATCCGCCATCTAGAAGGGGTCAGGAATGTGGAGAAGGCGCTGCTGTGTGTAAATTAAATAAGAGTCCAGAGACGAAACATAATTTCGGAAGGCATTTCGGGGGCCAGAGGAGCCTGGCTGAAGAAACCAAGTTCCCTTGTCTCAGGAACCCTTGCTTTTTATTAACACAAACTGTCCTAAGGCAAAGTAAACATACACTTCAAAGGCCAGGGTTCAGTACCCAGAACCCATTGTCAGATTGGAAGAATTACCTCCGGCTGTTCAGGTGTTTGGCCAGCAGGAGGCAATAACATGTAGATTAAGATGCCCTCGGCTGTCTGGCAGCAAGCCATCATTTTTGCATCCTTTTCAGGTTTGGGGAAATGCCCTCAGCCATCTCCAGATGATTCAGCCCTGCTGACCTGCTGGAACTGGCTTCCGGCAGATGTCCAGAGGTAGATACGAAACCAGGGCTTGTATAAAGGCCACACAGGTCATCAGGGACCCAGGCTCCTGCCAGCTTGTTGCTCTGCCTTCCAGAGCACGCGGCCCTTCACCTCAGAGTCCTAGATGGCTGCTGGAGGCCTGCCCTCACCGTTGCTCTCCAGGCCGCTGGGCAGAAGAAGGACGAATAAGGGCCTGCCTCGCCCCGTTCCTGAACACGCCCACTTAATTCTCATTGGCCAGAACCGGGTCACATAGGCAGATCTCGCTGCAAGGAAGGCTGGGAAACGCACCACACCCAGCTAGAATTGGAGCTCAGATAGGGAAGTGCATATTGGGGCGCACAATCACCCACTTCTCCCCATCCCGTGATCTGCTCAGGTGGCCCTGTCCTGGATCCACCCAGCCTGTGGACCACGGATGGTTCAGCCTCTTCGCTGGGGGCTCAGCTGGGCCCCAGCCCGAAGCCAGGCCCCAACGGCTGTGCTGAAGGAGCACAGGGGCAGGTGGACACCCCGCCTTCCCGCCTTCAGCCAGCCCTGCGCATAGAGTATTGAGCCGTAGCCGGTTTGGCTCAGTGGATAGAGCGTTGGCCTGCGGACTCAAGGGTCCCGGGTTTGATTCCCGGTCAGGGCACATGCCTGGGTTGTGGGCTTGGTCCCCAGTGTGGGGTGTGCAGGAGGCAGCCGGTTAATGATTCTCATCATTGATGTTTCTATCTCTCTCTCCCTCTCCCTTCCTGTCTGAAATCAATAAAATATATATATATATATATATATATATATATATATATATATATATATATATATATATATATATATATATATATTTTAAAGAAAGAGTGTTGAGTAAAGCCAGCTGCTGGCTGATCTGACTGGGCCCGGCCTGGGCGGTGCAGGGAGAGGGCCATTGAGGACGGCAAGCACGTACATTTCCTCTCATGGTCACTCCGCCTCATGCATTTTTCATGCCTCTTAGGCCTCAGGGAGGGCTGGCCGGTCAGCTGGGGAGGGGAGCTCATTTCTGAACCAGGTACGAAGCGGGTTAACTGTCTGAAATGTAGTTACATCTGCAGCCGTAATCCCATTTGCCAGATGGGTCTCCCGAAAGCAATGGGTGTCTGCTCTGTCTCAGAGCCCCGGCCCCAGGGCTGAGGGTGGCTGCACGACCCCCACCCCGGTGACTCAGGGCAGCAAACCCTGACTCAGGGCAGAGCACCTGCGAGCCGCTGGCTTTGAGGGCGGGAGGATTGCGGCCCCGGCTCCGGGGGCAGGACGGCAGGGTCACCCAGGGGCCAAGCAAGGGCCGGAAGCCAGCGTGGTGGCCCCCGCATCCAAGGGGGTCCCCTGGGTTCTTGACTGCACCCCGCCATGGCTACAGCAGCCACTCCAGCGCTGGATGCATGGCCCGGGGTCCCCGCTCTGGCCACACGGCCTTCCTTTCGCACCCGTTGGTCCCAGGGAGGCGCAGAGCCGCAGGGAGGTGGCTCACAGACCAGGCCTCCTCAGGACCCCGCCCTGGGGGCTCCTCATCTAGAGGCACAGACCCCAGAGGGCGGCACCCGGGTCGGGCAGGTGGCCGTAGTCCTGGCCCAGAAAAGGCCATTGTGTGGCACAAGCTCTGGGCCTCGGTTTGCTCAGCTGTGAAATGGGAGGTTGCCAGCCACACTGAGGCCGTGGCCAGCGCTGGTGCCGTTAGCCTTGTCTGCACAGCCCACGGCGGGAATGAATGAGCAAAGAGGTGATGGACCGGCCGTGCCCCTGGGGCGCTCCCTGCCGCCCACCCTCCACTCAGGGTCCAACAGAGGAACGCAGGCTGCTCAGAGCCGGGTGCCCAAGGACCCCGGAGGCTCCAGCCTTCAGAGCTGGTTGGCCCGGCCTCTCCTCACACTCCTGGTGGGACTGGGAGGAGCCTTTCCTCCCAGGAGCCTCCACGGGGAGGCTTAAGAAGGCAGGGTCTGCCCTGGCTGGGTGGCTCAGTGGTTGGGGCACCATCCAAGCACCGAAGGGTCAGGGCACATACCCAGGTTGAGGTTCCATCCCTGGTCGGGTTGCATGTGGGAGGCAACCGATCCATGTTTCTCTCTCTCTGTGCCTCTCCCTGCCTCTCTATCAGTGAAAGGAAAACAAACCGCATCCTCTGGTGAGGGTTAAACAGAAGCCGGTCTGCCCTGGCCGGTGTGGCTCAGTGGATAGAGCGCCAGCCTGCAGACTGAACGGTCCCGGGTTCGATCCCGGCCAAGGGCACAGGCCCGGGTTGTGGGCTCGATCCCCAGTAGGGGGCGTGCAGGAGGCAGCCGATCAGTGATTCCGTCATCATTGATGTCTCTCTCTCCCTCTCCCTTCCTCTCCGACATCAATAAAAATACAAACAAGAAGCGGGTCTGCAGTGCCAGGTGGGAGGCAGCTCTGTAGGCCGCACAGCTGGCTCCCGGCTCACACGGACCCAGCGGAAAGGGGGGCGCAGGTCTGGGGGCAGGGACTGTGACTCTGAGCCTCGGTTTCTCCACTGGGGACCCTGGCCCTCCTGAGCTGTCAGAAGCATGACCCCCAGCTGGGGCCTGGCACTGAGGGAGGGAGCAGGTGACCAGGCCTCAGCCCTCTCCTCCAGGGGGGCCCTGTGGAAGGACAAGGGGGGTGCTGAGAGCAGAGCCCAGCCTCTGGGAGAGTGGGTCCCGCTGACACACACACCCCTACACCCCCTGACCCCCCACAGAGCACACTGCAGCTCCCACCCCCCCTACACCCCCTGACCCCCCACGGAGCACACTGCAGCTCCCCACCCCCTACCCCTACACCTCCCTGACTCCCCACGGAGCACACTGCAGCTCCCGATCCCCCTACACCCCCTGACCCCCACAGAGCACACTGCAGCTCCCACACCCCCTACCCCTACACCCCCTGACCCCCACGGAGCACACTGCAGCTCCCCACCCCCCCTACCCCTACACCCCCTGACCCCCACGGAGCACACTGCAGCTCCCCACCCCCCCTACCCCTACACCCCCTGACCCCACGGAGCACACTGCAGCTCCCCACCCCCTACCCCTACACCCCCTGACCCCCCACGGAGCACACTGCAGCTCCCCACCCCCCCTACCCCTACACCCCCTGACCCCCACGGAGCACACTGCAGCTCCCCACCCCCTACCCCTACACCCCCTGACCCCCCACAGAGCACACTGCAGCTCCCCACCCCCTACCCCTACACCCCCTGACCCCCCACAGAGCACACTGCAGCTCCCCACCCCCCTACCCCTACACCCCCTGACCCCCCACAGAGCACACTGCAGCTCCCCACCCCCTACCCCTACACCCCCTGACCCCCCACAGAGCACACTGCAGCTCCCCACCCCCTACCCCTACACCCCCTGACCCCCCACAGAGCACACTGCAGCTCCCCACCCCCTACCCCTACACCCCCTGACCCCCCACAGAGCACACTGCAGCTCCCCACCCCCTACCCCTACACCCCCTGACCCCCACGGAGCACACTGCAGCTCCCCACCCCCCCTACCCCTACACCCCCTGACCCCCACGGAGCACACTGCAGCTCCCCACCCCCCCTACCCCTACACCCCCTGACCCCCACGGAGCACACTGCAGCTCCCCACCCCCCCTACCCCTACACCCCCTGACCCCCACGGAGCACACTGCAGCTCCCCACCCCCTACCCCTACACCCCCTGACCCCCACGGAGCACACTGCAGCTCCCCACCCCCCCTACCCCTACACCCCCTGACCCCCACGGAGCACACTGCAGCTCCCCACCCCCCCTACCCCTACACCCCCTGACCCCCACGGAGCACACTGCAGCTCCCCACCCCCTACCCCTACACCCCCTGACCCCCACGGAGCACACTGCAGCTCCCCACCCCCTACCCCTACACCCCCTGACCCCCACGGAGCACACTGCAGCTCCCCACCCCCCCTACCCCTACACCCCCTGACCCCCACGGAGCACACTGCAGCTCCCCACCCCCCCTACCCCTACACCCCCTGACCCCCACGGAGCACACTGCAGCTCCCCACCCCCTACCCCTACACCCCCTGACCCCCACGGAGCACACTGCAGCTCCCCACCCCCTACCCCTACACCCCCTGACCCCCACGGAGCACACTGCAGCTCCCCACCCCCCCTACCCCTACACCCCCTGACCCCCCACAGAGCACACTGCAGCTCCCCACCCCCTACCCCTACACCCCCTGACCCCCACAGAGCACACTGCAGCTCCCCACCCCCCTACCCCTACACCCCCTGACCCCCACAGAGCACACTGCAGCTCCCCACCCCCTACCCCTACACCCCCTGACCCCCACAGAGCACACTGCAGCTCCCCACCCCCTACCCCTACACCCCCTGACCCCCACGGAGCACACTGCAGCTCCCCACCCCCTACCCCTACACCCCCTGACCCCCA
>NC_137077.1:752500-785929 GCF_951640355.1 Cnephaeus nilssonii | reverse complement strand
ACCTGTGCCCGGAGACGGGAGGGACACGGTCACCTGTGCCCGGACACGGGAGGGACATGGTCACCTGTGCCCGGACACGGGAGGGACACGGTCACCTGTGCCCGGACACGGGAGGGACACGGTCACCTGTGCCCGGACACGGGAGGGACACGGTCACCTGTGCCCGGACACGGGAGGGACACGGTCACCTGTGCCCGGACACGGGAGGGACACGGTCACCTGTGCCCGGACACGGGAGGGACACGGTCACCTGTGCCGTGGCCCAGCCTCCGACGGCGGAGGACACTGGCCCCGGCTTCTCCCCGGGACGCACTGGAAACCGGTACGAGGGCCGTCAGTGGCGGGTGAGCCAGGGACGGAGGCGTGGAGAGCGCCGAGGAGGGACGAGGAGGGACGAGGAGGGACGAGGAGGGACGCCCGGCCCCGGATAATTAAGAGCCAGTCACTGAGGCGGCTCAGGGGGGAGCCGATCACAGGCAGGAGCCGCCGCCTCGCTCAGCCCTGCTCCCGCTCGCGCACACGGCTTTGCTGCAAAGAAGCACTTTGTTCTCGTCCCGCACAGACTGTGATCTGAAGGGAAAGCGCTGGTTGAAGTTTAGCCGACAATTGACCTCGCACAGATTTCTGGGGACAGACCGCTCCGAGGCCGCGGCCGGGCCGCCCCTTCTAATCGCAGCCTCGCTCAGCAAGGCCCCCCGAGCCTGCGATCGTGCCTCCGCCCGGCACCCCATGATCAATCAATCCCCCTGCCCTGCTCCCCAGAGCCTGCACCCCCCCACCCCCACCCCCGCCCAATGCCCAGAGGTGGGCAGGCGCCGCTGTCCTCGCCCTGGCAGCACTGAGCCTCCTGGTGGGTGTGAGGGGCTGAGTGGCGGCCCCAGAGGCGCTGAGGGCGTCACCCCAGAACCTGTGGGCGGGACACACACAGTCGTGGTAAAGGGACCGAGGAGCCTTCCCCAAAGCGTGGGAGTGGAGCATAGAGTGATCACTTCCTGTTTGAAATATTGAAGAAGGTGGCTACAGCCCAGGACCCGCTAAAAATTAGCACCGAGCGGGACAGACACACAGAGAAGCCAGCTGACCCCGCGTGGACCTGGGGGAAAACCAGGCACCTTCATTTTTATTTTTTTTAATTTGTATTAAACTTTCTTTTTTTAAATCTGTTTTTTACTAATTCCAGAGAGAAGAAGGGAGAGGGAGAGAGAGATAGAAGCATCAATGCTGAGAGAGCATCATGGATCGGCCGCCTCCTGCACGCCCCCCACTGGGGATCGAGCCCGCAACCCGGCATGTGCCCTTGATGGGAATCAAACCGTGACCTCCTGGTTCATAGGTCGACGCTCAACCACAGAGCCACGCCGGCTCTCATCATTGATGTTTCTATCTCTCTCTCCCTCTCCCTTCCTCTCTGAAATCAATTTTTTAAAAAAATTCTTAATAGAAAGTTGATTCGAGTTTTCCCGGAGCACGGGGAGGAACCTGGGGGGCGGGGAGGGGCCACGCTGTGCCGCTGGGTTCCTGAAGCCCTTTGGTTTGTACACGGGGTGTCTCCCTCCATCTCTCCCCGTAGAACACGAGCTCCTTGAAGGCAGGGCCACAGCGCCTCCTTCCGCCTCAGGGGCAGTGGCAACATGGTTGCAATAACAGTCATTACTTCCGACCGCAGGGTGAGGGGCCCCCGAGCCCAGCTGGGCGGCCAGAGAAGGCGACTGGAAGGGGTAAAAGCAGCGACCGGGGCTCCGTCCCGCCCTGGAGGGAGCGAGCTCAGAGCCAGGGCGAGGGCGCTCAGAGGCCCTTCGGGGGCTTAGAAAACGCCCTCGGGGTTTGCAGCATGGATCGGGGTCCCGATGTGTCTGATCCTTTCTTGTCTATCGAGGTCACCCTGGTTCTCGTCCTTTGTTCTGTCAACAGGAGTGACTGAGGATGTGAGCAGGTTCCTCCTGGGGTCGGCTCTACTGGGTCAGAGGTCAGAGTTCGTCCTTCGCTGCAGTTGGACCGAGCGGCGGCCGTCTCACAGAGCGTCCCCTTGTCTGTGTCCATAAGACACTGGCCCCGACCTGCTTGGCTCCTGAATTACGCCCCGTGCTTTGGTCTCGGTGAGATGCGGCCTCCCAGTGGGCGGGGAGGCATTCCCCCCGTCACTTCCTGAGAGAAGTTGTGTGTTTTGACGTTATTTGTCCCTTAAGGATCTGCTAGAATTCTCCGCAAAGCCTTCTGGGATCGGGCTTTTCTTTGAGGGTAGATTGTTTGTTTGTTTCCAAGTTCCACTTCTTTTATTGCTAGAGGGCTATTTACATTTTCTAATTGTTTCTTTTTTATTTTTATTTATTTTTAAAATCTTTATTGTTGAGATTATTACTGATCTCCCTCTCCCCCCTCCCCCCAGTTGCCCCCCTTCACCCAGTTCCTGCCCCGCCCCAGGCCTTCCCCCTGTTGCCTGTGTCCGTAGGTAATGCATACATGCATTCGAGATCTTTGTCCAATCTCTTCCCGTCCCCACCCCCTTCCCTCTGACAGTCGTCAGTCTGTTCCATTTCCATGCCTCTGGTTCTATTTTACTCACCAGTTTATTCTGTTCATTAGATTTCTTATTTATCTTTATTTTTAGACTCAATTGTTGATAGATACGTATTTATTGCCTTTTACTGTTCCTATTTTATATCTTTTTTTTTTTCTTCTTACGTGAAATGTTGGAGGGCATTCTTTCAGAAGAGGAAGAAGAAGGAAAAGAAAAACATCTACTTGTTTCCTGTAAGAAGGCGGCCTGGCTGGAGCAGGGCCCGCAGGAGCGAAGGCGTCACGGAGGCCGTGGGAGGTGTGGCGAGAGACGCAGCGGGCCGGGGTCCGCCAGGAAACGCCGGGTCAGGACACAAGTCCCACTGACAGACTTCCACGTCTCTTCGTTTCCGTAACACCACGTTCTGGGGCAGAAAAACGTGCGGCTGCTGCAAAGGCCCGCCCGGCGTTAATTTCCCGTTTACAGCGTGAGTCTCGACACGTCAGTGAGAGCCGGTCCCGTGGCTGGCTCGCGGGCTGACGCCTTGATCCATGGTGCGTGCGCCTGGAGCGCACATTTTATTGCCGCGTTATAAAGTCTTAAAGAATAGTGCCGCTCGTAGGTGTACTCGACAGCAGCTACGACACTGGTACAAGCGTCATTACGCGCCCGGCACCCGGGGGAGGGCGTGTGGAGTCGGGCGCACTCGTTCTCTGTGTCGGAGTTTTCATTTCTCTTTAAATAAAGGCTGACGCACCTCGGAAAGCCAGTTCCCCGCAGGGGTTCACGCGTTTCGCTGGAGGCTGCACCACAGTAGTGAGTCGTGGGCAGGGGCGGGTCCCGCGGGCCAGGACGCGGCTCTGAGCCACGGCTGGCACTCACCTGCCCGCTGCACCTGCCCGCTGCCCTGGGGGCTGTGCCCCTCGCTCAGCAGGGAGGACCTCTGGGGAATGGCACGTCCATAACGGGGAAGCGAGTTGTGAAGGGTGAGCCTGGGCCCAGGGACTAAATCCTGTAAGAACGGGAAATTATTCACCGGACCACACATGGAATTTGACATTTATTGGGTCTCATTAGAGGGAAATTGAGAGCCTGTTACTGCAGTGAGTGTTGAGATGTGTTTATGTCTCTCTTCTGTGGCCCCGACAGGTCTCCAGGTCCCTCACGGAGATCTGTTTCCTACTGTCCAACATATGCACTCCTGTGTCCTGTCATCCACTGTCACAACCATCATCTCTATCACCACTCTGATCATCCCCAGTCTCCACCGTCATCATCATCCCTATCATTGTCCTGGTCACTGCCACCACCACCATCATCACTACCATCTCCATCATCATCACCACCATCATCACCACCACCATCATCACTACCATCTCCATCATCATCACCACCATCATCATCACCACCATCATCACTACCATCTCCACCATCATCACCACCATCATCACCACCACCATCATCACCACCATCATCTCTATCACCGCTCTGATCATCCCCAGTCTCCACCGTCATCATCATCATCCCTATCATTGTCCTGGTCACTGCCACCATCACCATCATCACTACCATCATTATCATCATCATCATCACCACCATCATCATCACCATCATCACCACCATCATCATCACCATCACCATCATCGTCATCACCATTATCACCACCATCATCATCACCATCATCTCCATCATCACCATCATCCCATTGCACCCACTGCCCAGGATTGACAGGGAGCCGGGCCTGGGGGGTTATTAAACACCAGAGTGTAATTCCTGTTAACATTTCCAATGTGGACACCTTCAATAGAGCGGACGTGTATTTTGGCCCGACATCCTGTGAGGAAATTAGTTCCTTTGGCTAAAGTATCTTAATAATGACAATGACATCAAGGTTAATTGCTTCATCTGGATCCTCACGGCTGCTCAAGTCCCCACGCAGCCTGTGCCAGGCCTGGGGCCCAGGCGGCCGCATTCTGAGCCACCTTCACGGAGCGGCAGCCAGGCCAGGACTCCGGGCGGCTAACCCATCAGGATCTGTGATCCGTGAAGCTGGTGGCCAGAGCACACAGGGGTGGGGAGCCAGGGCTTAATTCTGGTCAAGGCCACATACCTGGGTTGCAGGCTCGATCCCTGGCCCTGGTCGGGGCGCATGTGGGAGGCAACCAATCAATGAGTCTCTCTCACATCGCTGTTTCTCTCTCTGTGTCTCTTCCCTTTCCTTCCACTTTCTCTAAAAAAATCAATGGAAAAAATATCCTCAGGTGAGAATTAATAAACCACAAAAAATAGTAATACATGAAGTATTGGCTGTGTGAGGGGTCGGTGCCCCCTATGTTGTTCAAGGGTCAATTGTATCATATAGACACTTATGCCAAGTCTGAAATAAAACATTAACAAATTTTAAACTAATTATGACTAAAGACAACTAAAAATCACATACATGATTATGTGGTGAGAGCTTAGGCTGACATGCAGTAGGTCAGTCAACACGTCTATTACTAGAAACATACAGAGATGGCCAAAGGGTATGTGAAAAGGTGCTCAACATCACCAATCACAGGGAAGTCAAACTAAAACTACATGAGATATCACCTGATACTCGTTGGAACGTCCATCACCAAAGAGACAGGAGATCACGCGTGTTGCCGAGGATGTGGGGAAAAGGGACCCCTCACACAGGTGGTGGGTGGAGCCACGATGGAAAAGATGTGGAGACGCCTCAAAACACTAAGAGTAGAACTACCATACGACCCAGCAACGCCACTTCCGGGCACAGATTCAAAGGAAGTGGAATCACTATCATGAAGAGACCTCTGCAACCCCATGCTCACTGCAGCATTCCTCCAACAGCCAAGACGTGGAAACAACCCAAGTGTCCGTGGATGGGTGATGGATGGATGGATGGATGGATGGATGGGTGGGTGGATGATGGATGGATGATGGATGGATGGTGGGTGGATGATGGATGGATGGATGGGTGGATGGATGATGGATGGATGATGGATGGATGGTGGGTGGATGATGGATGGATGGATGGATGGATGGATGGATGGATGATGGATGGATGGATGGATGGATGGATGGGTGGATGATGGATGGATGATGGATGGATGGTGGGTGGATGATGGATGGATGGATGGATGGATGGATGGATGGATGGATGATGGATGGATGGATGGATGGATGGATGATGGATGGATGAATGGATGGATGGATGGATGGATGATGGATGGATGGATGGATGGATGATGGATGGATGAATGGATGGATGGATGGAGAAGATGTGGTTCAGGCACATAGTGGGACCTAAAAGCCTGAACTTGTAGAAACAGGGAGTAGGGTGGCTGTGTGGGGACTGGAGTGAGACATGGGTGAAGCGGGTCTAATGATACAGAGATCCAGTTATCTATAATCATAAAAGCATAATATGCAAATCGACCAAATGGCCAAACAGCAGAAGGACCGTCCGGATGACCTTCTGGATGAAGCCGGGGCTGTGAAGGCCTAATCTTGCACGAATTTCATGCATCGGGCCTCTAGTAGGTGAATAATTCTGGGGACTCCATGTTCAGCATGGTGACTATGGTTAGCAAACTGCATGATATACGTGGAAGTTGCTAAATGTTCCCAGCACACACAAAACTAACTGTGTGAGATGAGGGAGGTGTTAACCAAGCCAATGTGATCATCACCTCCCAATATCTACGGGAATCGAATCACCGTGTCTGCACCTTAACATTACACAGCGTCATCGGTTATCTCTCAGTAAAGGTGGGCTCCCCGTGACCTGGGAGGGGACGGGCAGCGTCACCCGGACTCCCTCTGACGGGCAGTCACCTCTGTCAGCAACGCCAGGTGTCGGATTAGCAAGGCTGCGGCCAAAACCGTGGGACGCAGCCATCCTCCCGAGCAGAAGAACGGCTCGGACGCCAAAGGCGCGCACCAGGAGTTTGCGAGCGTGTGGAGACACAGTTGTAAGAGCAAAATGCCATCATTTGCCCAACATGATTATTTTCTTGGAAACACCCGGTGATTAGGAAGGCACATTGAAAAGACGCTTCTGAGCCTCCAACTCCGTCTCTCCAGCCTAATTAACATGCCGGGAACGACGTTGAAAATGTACATTTCATGAAGCCCAAGTTACTTGTCACAGCCCACAGGAAGGAAAGGAACACGTGAAGCATGCCACAGCCATCCGCTCGGAGGCCGCGTTCCCGGCACGCGCTCTGGTCCTGCGGGCGCCGGCCTCCGAGGGCGCTCAGCACCCAGCCCTCCGACCGGGGTCTGCCCCCCGTCCTGGCGGGGCCCAGCAGGCAGGCAGCAGCCGTCCAGATCCATCTCCCATGGTCAAACCCAGGCCTGTGAGCACCATGCTGACCGCCAGGACCCGCCCTCCCGTCCCACATGTGACACGGAGTAGCACGTGGTAACACGCTGATCCCCCAGAGCCGAGGGCAGGCACCATCAAACGCAAAAACGCCCGTGTCGGCAAACGCAAGCCACACGCTGTGTGTTTGAAGCCTGGCACCTGGCCAGAGGCACCTGCTGGGCGCTCCATGCGCTGTATTGGCGGGGCGACCGGGCGACCGGGCGAAGGCGGCCAGGATAGCCCGCGTGAGGCGTCTCTGCCCGGAGCTGCTGGGAGCTGCCCCCAGGGGGCAGGGCAGTCTGTGGAGATCTAATTCCTCTTCCTGTTGTTAATCTCACCCGGGATATCTTGCCATTGATTTTTATAGCGTGTGGGAGGGAGGGGGAGAGACAGAGAAACTTTGGGTGGTTGCCTCCCGCACGGACCAACCAGGGCAGGGATTGAGCCTGCCAACGTGGCGTGTGCCCTCGACGGGAATCAAACCCGGGCCCTTTCAATCCACGGCTCGAGGCTCTACCCACGGAGCCACACCAGCCAGGGCCACACTCTACCTCCTCAAGGGACCGTGGAGGCCCAGCCTGGGTGCTGGCACGTCCCGCTGTTTGTCGTGGTGAGAAACCCTCGGAGCTGCAGCCCGCTCGCACTTGAAGGGAGCAGAGGGAGCCTTCCGGAAGGCCGGCCAGCAGCACCCCAGGCCGGGTCCGAGTCTGCGTCAGCCTCCTCGCCCACAGGCCCTGGGCCGCCGAGGGTCTGGCCGGGCGCGGGTGCCCGTCTGCCATGCGGATGCGCTGGCCGCCTTCACCCCAAAGCCACGGCGCCCTCGGAGGAAGTGGGCGCTGCCCGGAGCCAGGGTCCCCCAGCTCGGGCGGGAGGGAGGCGCCCCCTGACGCTCCCCTCCCAGGTCTCGGGAGCCTCCCTCGCAGAGAACTGGGACTCGGGGACTTTCCACGAGAGGGAGGCTCGGTGCACGGACACCCCCTTCTCTAGCCCCGCCCTGGCCATCCCTCCACAGGATCAAGTGCACGAACCTGCCCTTGTCACCACAGCGGCCACCCCCGCCTCAGGGCCTCGCGTGGGAACTGCGGGTCACTAGGCCCTGGGGTTCTTCGTCCCCCCCATCAGCAGCTGCGCCTGGACAGCAGGGTCCGAGCCCCGCCCTGGCCCCTCCCGCGGGCCCTGGGGCTGGTGCATCCCCAGGCGGCTCATCAGCGCTGGTTCCTGCAGGTTCCCACGGGCGTGGGACAAGCCTCCCGGGCGGTGGGAGGAGGCCGGCTCCAGCGCCGTGCAGTCACCTGGGAGGCCCGGGATCTTAGCACCTTCTCTGGGCACACGGCCCTCCCAGGGCCTGTCCGCCCTCCCCGGGCCCTGTCCGCCCTCCCCGGGCCCTGTCCGCCCTCCGCGGGCCCTGTCCGCCCTCCGCGGGCCCTGTCCACCGTCCGGGCAGGTGAGGACTGAACCTTCCCGGGCGGGCGCCAGGCAGGCGGGGAGACGGGAACGGCTGGTGGGCGGAGCACCCGTCCTTGCCCGCACCTGCTCACCCAGCGCCCCCGGGACAGGACTGAGGCCCGCTGCCCTGTGAGCAGCCTGGCGCCCGAGCGCAGAGCCCCGCCCTCCCTGTCACGGTGGGTCCCGGACCCCCTCCTGACCGCGCACGGCGCCTCCACTCAGGACTGAGCAGCGGTTCCTGCAGCGGTGGCTCGGACCCTGTGCCAAGCCCCTCCGCGCAGGCCTGGCGCCCACTCCGGCGAGTGGAGCTGCCGCCAAGGAGGAGCGGGCACGGGTGGGCTGGAGCCTGCCAAGGTGCACTTGTGCCCGCCGGTGCCCCGCCGTGTGCCTGCCGCAGCCCGGGTCACGGCGCCCAGGGAGCCTGCCCCGCCCCCGCCTTGTGCCCGGACCTGGAAGCCGGGGTAACAGAGGCGCGTGTGAGCCCAGGTCCTCGGGGGCGGGGCCAGGTCCTCGGGGGCGGGGCCAGGTCCTCAGGGGCGGGGCCAGGTCCTCGGGAGGCGGGGCCAGGTCCTCGGGGGCGGGGCCAGGTCCTCGGGGGCGTGGTCAGGTCCTCAGGGGCGGGGCCAGGTCCTCGGGGGCGAGGTCAGGTCCTCGGGGCGGGGCCAGGTCCTCGGGGGCGGGGCCAGGTCATGGGCGGGGGTCGTCCCTCAGGACCCAGATTCCTGGGCAGGAGTGGAGGCATGTTCTGCAGGTTCTGTTTCTCCCCGATTCTTTTTTTGGGGGGGGCGGGGGGCGGGGTAAGCCTCAGCACCTGCCCTTCCCGCAGGAGAGCAGAGGACCGGCAGGTGGGCCCATGGGACCCACGGGGAGGCTGGAGCCTGCGCGTGTCCCGCTCCGAGCTGCTGACTCCGCGGCCAGAGCACCGAGTTCCAAAGCGCCCGCGTCCTCGCAGCCCGTCCTGTGGAGGGGTGGCCCCTCGTGGGTGCCGGGTCCTGGGGAACTGTGGGTGGCAGCACGCGGGAAGCCCTCCACGTCCTCGGGGCCCCGTGTCCCCAGTGCAGACCCGGGGCAGAGCTGAGTACCCCCAGCAGAGAGGCTGTGAACCCCAAGTCCGCCTCCAGCTCCCACAGCTGCAGAGTGGGTGTGGGTCCCCGTGCTGTCGGGGTGCCGGTCGTGCTGAGGCCACTCCCCACTCCCCACACCCCTGCACCCCACTCCCCTGCACCCCACTCCCCACACCCTACTCCCCACAACCCGCACCCCACAGCCCCACAACCCACACCCCGCACCCCACACTCCTGCATCCCACTCCCCTGCACCCCACACCCCTGCACCCCACACCCCACATCCCACTCCCCCACTCAGCCTGCCTGCCCTCACCTCACCTCTGCTGACCCTGGGCTGACCCTGGGCTGACCCTGGGCTGCACACACAGCCGCCTCCATCACTCGGTGACCACTGAGCCAGCTGAGCTCCCAGCCCTCCACGGTGGACCCCGTCCAGGGAAACCGGGTCCTTAGGGGGAGAGTGGCCCCCTCACAGGTGCTGCTCAGGCACAAACCCGCTCACTTCCTAAGTCTGCGCGCCCCGCCCACACCACCCAGCAGGCTGGGGAGGCCTCCACCCCGGAGGCCCACTCACCACCCAGCTGGCCCAGACTTCCCTCCAGCGGGCCCGGCGCCGGGCGGGGGGCCCTCAGCCAAGGAGGCGCCGCGCGCGCCCACGCCCTCCCCCTCTGGGTGGGAAAACGCTCCCCCACACGCCGGGGAAGCACCATTCAGTCTGTGGCTGCCCCGCAGGGTGCGCCCCCCACGCTGCAATGCCCCCGAAGCCTGTGGGGGGCCGAGCCTCTCTCACTGCCCCTGTAGTCGGGGCGCCCACGCCCCAGAGAGGGACCCCGACTTCAACCAGGGATCGGCCTTCCTGGCGGTCCCGCCCGCGCTGCGCCCCCACCAGGCCCTCAGGCAGCGGGGACCTGCCCACGGGTGCCGCCCGCCAAGGGCTCACAGGGTCCCCCTATCTTCCCACAGCTCACGGGCTCCCCCTCTTGTTCCGCAAAAGGACACTCGCCCGCCCTCACCCCCCACGCCCCCCGCGCAGCCCCCCTCCCCCACGCAGCCGGGGCGCAGGCCCTTGGGCTCCATTTCAATTGCAGACAATAGAAGAGTCAACGAGATGCATTGTGCTCAGCATCAATAATTCAAGAGGAAAAGAGGAAAACCAGGGGTTGAATCCATCACGTCGGGGGAGGCTTTTAATTAGGGGCTCGGGGCTCTGCTGAGGGCGGGCCGGCGGGACGGCCCCAGTCTGCACAGCCACCTGGGAAAGAGGCGGCTTCGGCAGGAAATACATCAAAACAGGAGCAGGAACCTTCCGTCTCCGGCAGCCACGTTGTGATGATTTATTTTTAATTTTATGCCTTGTGTATTTCAGTGTTTCCAAGCCCTCTTTAATGAGCTTTTCCTTTTTAGTTGTAAAATAAAGGAGTGTTTTGAAGTGAGAATAAGTCAAAGATGAAGGCTGTTCCTTAAAAATACCTCGTGCGAGGAGGCTGCTGCTGCATCAGCGCACCTTCCGGGGAGCAGGTGACCGGGCGGGAGGGGAGGGGCTTGTGGTGGGTGGGAGGGGCTTGTTGGAGTGGGTGGGAGGGGCTTGTTGGAGCGGGGTGGGAGGGGCTTGTGGGGGCGGGTGGGGGCTTGTGGTGGGTGGGAGGGGCTTGTGGGGGCGGGTGGGAGGGGCTTGTGGTGGGTGGGAGGGGCTTGTGGGGGCGGGGAGGGAGGGGCTTGTTGGGGTGGGTGGGCGGGGCTTGTGGTGGGTGGGAGGGGCTTGTTGGGGCGGGTGGGAGGGGCTTGTGGTGAGTGGGCGGGGCTTGTGGGGGCGGGGAGGGAGGGGCTTGTTGGGGTGGGTGGGCGGGGCTTGTGGTGGGTGGGAGGGGCTTGTTGGGGCAGGTGGGAGGGGCTTGTGGTGGGTGGGAGGGGCTTGTGGGGGCGGGGAGGGAGGGGCTTGTTGGGGTGGGTGGGCGGGGCTTGTGGTGGGTGGGAGGGGCTTGTGGGGGCGGGTGGGAGGGGCTTGTGGTGGGTGGGAGGGGCTTGTGGGGGCGGGGAGGGAGGGGCTTGTTGGGGTGGGTGGGCGGAGCTTGTGGTGGGTGGGAGGGGCTTGTTGGGGCAGGTGGGAGGGGCTTGTTGGGGCGGGTGGAAGGGGCTTGTGGTGAGTGGGCGGGGCTTGTTGGGGCGGGTGGGAGGGGCTTGTGGTGGGTGGGGTGGGCGGGGCTTGTGGCTGGTGGGCGGGGCTTGTTGGGGCAGGTGGGAGGGGCTTGTGGTGGGTGGGGTGGGCGGGGCTTGTGGTGGGTGGGCGGGGCTTGTTGGGGCAGGGCTGGCCCACGTGCCGCCAGGACTGACCTGACAGGACTCCCAGCCTAGAGGACGAGGGGGGCGGGCAGACCCAGGAGGAGGCAGGGGAGGGGCAGCCCAGCCACGGGCTCCGGTCCAGACACGCGGGGTCCACGGACGAGGGCCACGGGGACACGCGTGGAAAGCTGGTCGGGGCTGCCCTTCGGGGAACCCTAGGCCCCAAACCCCGGCAGTGGTGGTCCTGGCAGGGGTTAGGGCTGCAAATGCACCCGATTCGATTCTACAAAACACAGCTCCTCGCCGGCCCCAACCTGGGCGCCCACCCCCTCGGCGCAGGGGAGCCCTCGTCTGGGAAGCCGGGCGCGTGGGCGCGGGGGAGGAGGGATTGTCCCGCGAGAGGAAAGGCGGGTGGGAGCGGCGGGAGCCCCGCACACCGGTGCCCGTGTGGACGCACCTGCAGCAGAACCTGCCTCCTTGAGAGACGGCTGTTCCGGAACTTTCCACCATTGCCACGAATTGGGGGGCTGGGGGGGGAGCCCCCTTTCCAAGGCCGCGCTTTCTGTCAACAAGAAGGCTAAGGCCGCGGGGCCTGGGCTCTGGGCGGAGCGCCCTGCAGACGGAGGCCGGCCGGGCAGGGGGGACGGACAGGGCACCCGGAACCGCACCCCAGACTGTGGCCGGGGCGCCCGCAGGACAGACGGCCGGGGGGGGGGGGGGGGGGGCGGGGAGGACCGCCCAGAGCCGACCCCGGGCTCCGAGCGGCCCAGCTGGGCCGTCCGACGGGAGCAGCGGGCCGCCGGCTCCGGGCCGCGTTTCCTGGGTCAGTTGGGCCAATCCCACGGCCACGGCGGGTTCCGCACACGTCGCACAGGACACGCGGGTGGGAGCGGCCTCCGAGGCACCGCGTGGCCACCGGCCGGGGGTCCACGGGGGTCGGAGAGCCGTTCCGGACACGGAGCACCCGGCGCCACGCGGGAATCCTCCCGGGAAACGCAGGACTCCGCTCAGAGCCTCACCGGAACCGGTGCTTCCGCATCCCGCACCCCGGGAGCTGGAGGCCCCCCCGCAGGTGACCCCCCCGCCCCCTCCCCGAGCGAGGCTGGGGCAGGACGCGCTGCACACGGAGGCGGGGGCTTCCCTCCGGCGCCCCCTCACCCCACCCCACCCCCCTTTTCTCCGCGGCCCCGGAGCCTCCCACGGGCAGGGTGAGCGCTGGGCCGAGGGGAGTGGCTGTGACGGGTCTGACACGCCTGGAGGACACGGAAAGGCCTTGCTCAGATCCCAGGGAGGGACGGCTGAGGCTGGAGGCTGTTTTCCTAAATTAATTTTTCAAAATCTGATGGCAACTCTTGCTCGCGCTTTGGTTTTGGTAAACGACTTTTCCTTTCCTTGTGTGAAATCCCTTTCGGTCTGGAGATAACAGCTTCCTAGACAGCAAGTGCTCTGGGGTCTTCAAGGAGGAGTCAGAGCTGGTCACTGACGATGATTCAGGCATTTTCCTATCAGCTCACCCACCCACCCATCCACCCACCCACCCATCCACCCATCCACCCATCCACCCACCCATCCACCCATCCATCCATCCACCCACCCACCCACCCATCCACCCATCCACCCATCCACCCACCCACCCATCCATCCATTCACCCACCCACCCACCCACCCATCCACCCACCCACCCACCCATCCACCCATCCACCCACCCACCCACCCATCCACCCACCCACCCATCCACCCATCCATCCACCCATCCACCCATCCATCCACCCATCCACCCACCCATCCATCCATCCACCCACCCATCCACCCACCCATCCACCCACCCACCCATCCATCCATCCACCCATCCATCCACCCACCCATCCACCCATCCATCCAACCACCCACCCACCCATCCACCCACCCACCCATCCACCCACCCATCCATCCATCCATCCATCCACTTATTCATCCACCTACCCATCCATCCACCCATCTACCCACCCACCTATCCACCCACCCACCCACCCATCCACCCACCCACCCACCCATCCACCCACCCACCCATCCACCCATCCATCCACCCATCCACCCATCCATCCACCCATCCACCCAACCATCCATCCACTTATTCATCCACCCATCCACCCACCCACCCACCCACCCACCCACCCATCCACCCACCCATCCATCCATCCATTCATCCATCCATTTATTCATCCACCTACCCATCCATCCACCCATCTACCCACCCACCTATCCACCCATCCATCCATCCATCCATCCATCCATCCATCCACCTACCCACCCATCCATCCATCCATCCACCCACCCACCCATCCATCCATCCATCCATCCATTCATTCATTCATCCATCCATTTATTCATCCACCCATCCACCCATTCAACCACTCACTCACCCCACCCACCACCCATCCACTCACCCATCCATCTATTCATTCATCCATTATTCATCCATCTATCCACCTACCCAACTCCTCAATCATCCATCCTTTCATTATCCATCCAATTATTCATCCATCCATCCATGAATACACTCACTCATTCATCCATTCACCCACTAAACCATCCATCCAAACATACATACATCCACCCATCCATCATTCATTGAAATATTCATTTATCCACCCACCCATTAAAAATCTAGCCAGCCAGCCATGTACCCATCCATGCGTTGATTCCAACACAACACACAGTGACTGAGCACTGGCCATGGCAGCATCCTGGGCAGGGGTGTGCGGAGTGACAGATGGGACAGGGCTGCCCTGTGTTGATGGTCTTACGGGGCTGTGGTTGGAAGCTCAGGGCCTAGAGTCAGGCAGATCCATTCACCCATCACTTGGCTGTCAGAGGAGTGGCCTTCGGCAGACGGCCACCATCTCTGAGCCCCGAACCCACGTCTCTAAATGGGGACAATAAGTGGACTTCCAGGCATCATTGCGAGGGTCCCAGGAGACAGGGCAGACTGGGCGTGGAGGGCGGAAGAGGCCCCGTGGGTCAGAGTCAGCCACGCCAGCCGTCTCCGGTGCTGGCCCTCCTCTCTGCTGCCCCCCCCCCCCCCGCCCCGATCCTGGTCACAGCTCCCCGGCCCCAAAGGAGGTGCCAGTGAGCGTGGCTGAGCGAGGAGGGGACACTCAGCTTGAATATGACCTTAGACCTGTCCCTCCCCTCCACGCCCACGCCGGCCGTGCCTGCGGGTTCACTGGGCCAGGGAGGATCCTGGCTGAGTGAGCGGAGGCAGCTCCTGGTGCTCCCGGCCTGACGTTCCAGAGGCCCCACCAGCACTGGGGTGCACTCCAGTGTCCAGCCTGTGTTCCGGCTGCACAGCTTCTGCCCCCAGTGCCCCGCGGGTCCCTGGCTGGGCGTGTCCTCGCCTGGCCCCACCAGGAAGCCCCTCTGAGTCTGTAGGCAGGACTCAGGGGTCTGTGTTCCATGGCCCCCCCTTCGGGGCCCAGCCTGAGAGGAACCACGTGGAGGGGAGGAGAGGAGCTTTGGCGACCCGGCGGGGACGGGGACGGAGAGCCACCCTCGTCCAGGCTGGGGCCCCAGCGGCCACCCCGAAGGGCAGCCGGTGATGCCAGCAGCTCCGACCTCTTCCCACTCCCTTCCCGGCACCGGCACCGGCGCCCTACGGGCACTCACCTGTCTGAGTCCGGAGGGAGCCCTGCTCCCAGCCCAGGGGCCCTGACCCCCACGCTGGGCCTCGCTCTGCAGGTGGGGACAGCACAGTGCACCGGGGGTCAGCTGAGACACGTAAAATGGAAAAAATTAACACTCAAAGGTTAAGGCAGGTGGCCTGGGTCCTGGGAAGCAAACTCTTTCATTTTCCCAAACGGCTCCATGTAGTACCTCGGAGAATTTATTTGAATTTCTAGTGGCTTGAACCTTTTTCATTTCCTTGTTTATTAAGGAACTCAATTCCCGGCCAGAGCACCTCAAAGCTCATCAGCCAAGCTCATATTTTCTCTTCACAATTCGCTCTGGGCCCACAGGAGGGGGGGCCCGCAGGAAGGGGGCCTGCAGGAGGGGGGCCTGCAGGGGAGGGCTCACAGGAGTGGGGGGCCCGTAGGAGTAGGGGGCCTGCAGGAGGGGGGGCTTTGCAGGAGTGGGGGGCCCGCAGGAGTGGGGAGCCTGCAGGAGTGGGGGCGTCCAGACTCCCGGGCCCGCCTGGCATAGGAGCCCCTGCAGGGCCAGCAGTCCTCGGGGCTCCTCCCCTCAGGACGCCGACCCCCACCTCCGGGGGAGCAGCAGAGCTGCCTGGGCTCGGGACCCTGGCCGTCTCCGCACCCCGTCCTGGCCCCCCACGGGCCTGAGCTCTGTGGGGTGGGGTGGGTCTGTGGTGTGTGCCGCGTTCCACCCACGCCCTGAGCAGCGGGCGGTGATGTGACCTCACGGTCCTGCGTCAGCTGCGAGCAGGCAGGTTACCCCATCGCGGCCAGCGCGGGGGGAAGCTGAGCCGGGCGGCCCGAAGCCACCGCCCTCCAGCGGGTCTGGTCGCAGCGCCAGCCTCTGGCCCCGACCAAGGACCCGGAACAGGGCTTGGGGGGCAGCGGGGAGGCGTCGGGTGTGGCGGGACCACAGATGCTCTGGAAGGAGTGGACGTGGCCTATGGGACGGGGAGCCAGGCTGGGCTTTCAGGGGACCACATGGAGATCCACGTGGAGAGAAGCCTTTGGGGTCCTCGGGCCACTGGAAGCAGGAGGCGGGGGTTCAGGGAAGGGTAGGGGTGCGGGGGCGCCAGCATCTGGGACACGGAGGGGGGGTGCTGCCCGGCGGCCTGAGGAGGGCCCTGCCTGGGGGGCAGACAGCTGCTGGCCCCTCGTGGACGAGGCTTCGGGGTTTTGACAAATTGGAAGCAGACGGTCAGCGAGCCTGTGCCCAGAACTAACTCCGGAGATAATGGTTCGGGGGCAGCTTGGCGTCTCCCCTGAGCCCAGGGCCTCCGATCGGAGAGTGGTCTCCGAGGCCCTGACACCTGAGTGGCACCTCCATCCCGGCCGCCGCCCGGCCGCCGGTTTACGGGAAAGCGTGAGCTCCTGGCCGAGGGCTTGGCGCAGAGTGAGCTGTGTTCCCGCTGAAACTGGACGCGGCTGAGGCGGGTGGGGCTGCGGGGGGAGGGGAGGCCCGGGACACCGGAGCCCTCGAGGGGCACAGAGGCACCCACAGAGCCTCACGCCTCAGGGGGGAGAGGGAGGGGGGGGATGTGCAGACACCATTTTCTTTTCTTTTTTTTTTTTCAATCCTCACCTGAGAGTATTTTTCTCATTGTTATTTATAGAGAGAGTGAGAGGGAGGGAGGAAGGGAGAAGGAAGGGAGGAGAGAGAGAAACATTGATGTGAGAGAGACACATCGATTGGTTGCCTCCTGTATGCACCCCATCTGGGGCCGGGGATCGGACCTGTGACCCGTCAGTGTCCGGGCCGACGCTCTACCACCGAGCCACACCGTCCAGGGCAGACGCCGTGTCTTTAAGGGCAGGATCTGTTCTTTGGGGGAAAACCAGGCACCAGCCAGCAGAAGTGTCTTAAATCTGAACAAAAGGTGGTGGGCCAGGCCTGGGTGGCCCCAGGGAGGTGCCCCGGAGCCGCCTCTGCCCCCGTTCGGCGCGGGAACGGCGCAGGCTGTGTCTGCCCAGGGGACACACGGACCCTACAGGTGACGGCGAGACGCTGCGGCCTGCGCCTCCCACCGCGGGCCCACGCGCAGCCGCGTGCTGCACCGGGTGGTCGGGAAATGACGCGGCTTCTCTGTTGGGAGAGAGACGCGTGCTCACAGTGTAACGGCTCTGAGGGGCTCCTCAAAAATGGGAGAGAAGGCGGGGACACAGTAAAGCCGAGAGCCGTCAGCACCGCAGAGAGGCAGCGACTGAAGGGCAGGGAACATGTGCAAACGATACACCTGCCAAGGGGCTGAGGTCGGAAACACGCAAAGAATGTGACGTCGGCAGCAACACGCCGTCGGCTGACAAATGGGCGGAGCGCCTGGAGGACACCCGGCGGCCCGGGCGCGGGGCAGGTGCACGGCGGCGCTAGTTACCAGGAAGGCGCGAGTCAACCACAGGGAGACGCCCCGCTCGCCTGGCAGAACGGCCGGCCTGGAGGAGGTAAGGAGGCGTCGGCGAAGAGGAGAGAAAGCAAGCCCGTCTCGCTCTGCCGAGACGCCGTGTGGACGTGACCATGGGGGCGCGAGCTCCTGGGCGGGCCGTGACCCTCCCGGTGCCCAGGACCGAGATGAGCTCGCCAATGCCCCGCCCACGTCCTCGGAAGGGCGCCCTCGCCACGCTGCCGAACCCACCAGGTGTGTACAGCTCAGGACACAAACCCCTCCTCCAGCCCCCTCCCCCCATGGGCACCACTCCGTGGGTGACCTGCTCTGTCGTGTCCACGTGTGCAGACCCGGACCTCCAACACCCAAGGTAACGGCGGGCGACCCGGGAGTCCCGCTCTGCCTGGCCCGGGCACTCCTGCCCCCACCGTTCAGTTAAACCAGGGGTCCTCAAACTTTTTAAGCAGGGGCCAGTTCACTGTCCCTCAGACCGTTGGAGGGCCGGACTACAGTTTAAAAAAAACTATGAACAAATTCCTATGCACACGGCACATATCTTATTTTGAAGTAAAAAAACCAAAACGGCAAAAACACCCGCATGTGGCCCGCGGGCCGTAGTTTGAGGACGCCTGAGTTAAGTGACCCTGGTCCCCCGGGCACTCCTGCCCCCACCTTTCAGTTGAGTGACCCTGGCCCCCCGGGGACCCGGGCCCCACCGTTCAGTAAGTGACCCTGGTCCCCGGGGACTCGGGCCCCACCGTTCAGGTAAGTGACCCTGGCCCCCCGGCCACTCCGGCCCCCACCGTTCAGTTAAGTGACCCTGGTCCCCGGGGACCTGGGCCCCCACCGTTCAGGTAAGTGACCCTGGCCCCCGGGGACTCGGCCAGACTCCGGCCACAGGTAAGGACCGTCCCTGCCTGTGGCACACACCTAGCTGCCCGCTCTCCGGGCACAGCTCACGCCGCCTCTGACCGGCCCCGCCGCGTCCCTGCTGCCCGAGGCGGCCATTCGGTCCCGCACACCCAGCCAAGCACCCGGCTGTGGTCCCGTCTCCCAGGGACCAGCTCTCCTGACACTTCCCAAAACCGGGTCCTGCTCAGCCGTGGGCCTCTCACGCCACCCCACCCCCCACCCCCGGGAACCCATGTGTTTATGGGACTCGCTGGGAGCGGCCTGCACACCGGGGGCCAGGTGCCTCGTGGGGGGAGATCATTGGCCACAGGCCCGGCCCCCACCGGAGGGCATGACCAGGACAGCGGCAGGTACAGATCCCCATCGGCGCTCCCTGGGTTTCAGGAGGAGGATCCGTTCCTCTGGGGGCTCTTAGATTAAGTTAAACTGTCAAGGGGGGTGGGGGGGACAGGCCAGGCTCCAACCCTGTGGTTCCCTGCCCCACCCCACCCCCAGCCCCCAGGACTTCTCCCCGGAGCCTGCCTGCCACCCCAGGGACCTCTGCCCGCCTCCAGGCCTCTGCCCACTCCCTTTCTCATTTCCCTTCCGCCGGAACCCCTGGGACCGGGTCTGTCTGCTCCTGCAGCGTCTGAGACAGCTCCCGGGGCAGGCGCTGAGGTCCAGGGAGTAACCGAAGGTCAGGAAGGCGGCCTGAGGCAAGGAGCCCAGCCCAGGTACCAGGGCGCTTACCTGACGACCCTGCTCAGGTGTGCGGTGCAGGGCCGGACGCCGCCAGCAGGTGGCGCCCGAGGCGCTCCTCTGCAGGGACGAGGCCGGGAGCTGACCTCGCAGCGGGTCGGGCTCCCACAGGCAGGTCCCGTCCCAGACGCTCGGACAGACAACCGCGTGCGGGTGCCCCGTGGGGACGTGAGGGGCAGCGGCTGGGCCGGCCGCCAAAGCGAGGAGGCGGGGTCAGCCGGGGTCAGCTGTGTGCGCCCGCCCAGCCTGGCTCCCTCCTCCAGAGGCAAACGCAGGCCCCCACCCAGCCCACCCACGGCCTCCGCCACGTCACACCCTGAGGACGGGCCCTTTACCGAGGGTCGCCCGCGGAAGCACGGCCCCGCTGGCTGAGCCTCCTCCCCGAGGACCGAGGACCGGCGCTGGAGGGACAGACAGACAGACCTTCGGGCCCCCCGGCTGTCAGCGCCCCTGCAGAGCCGCGGGGCTCGGCCCACTGTGCCCAGAGGCGGGGGAGTGCGGGGCGCGGCACGGAGGCGGGACCACGAGCCCCCGCGCCTGCCGAGGGCTCGGGTGGGAACCTGGGCCGAACATGGATCACCAACCGGCGAAGCCCGCGCAGACCACACTTCCTCCGCGGAGAGGACAGCGCCCCCGGCCGGCCGGGAGCAGTTAGGCTGTGGGTGTGTTTAAGCCGCGGAGAGGCCTGAGGGCTCTGGGGGACGGAGGGGGGGGCAGGGAGTTCGGTGACCTCGCAAATTCATGGGAGCTGTCCGCGCACCGCGGGAACCGCAGGAGACCCCAGGCCAGCGGGAGAGCTGCCCGTGGATGTGCAGGGGAGCCCCGCCCACAGGTGAGCCTGTGTGCAAAGCCACGCCCACAGGTGAGCCTGTGTGCAAAGCCACGCCCACAGTTATGCTGTGATGGTGAAGCCCCGCCCACAGTTAGGGTGTGTGGATGAAGCCCCGCCCACAGGTGAGAGTGTGCTGAAGCCACGCCCACAGCTAGGGTGTGAGGGTGAAGTCCCGCCCACAAGTTAGGGTGTGTGGGTGAAGCCCCGCCCACAGTTAGGCTGTGAGGGTGAAGCCCCGCCCACAGGTGAGAGTGTGCTGAAGCCCCGCCCACAGGTGAGGGTGTGCTGAAGCCCCGCCCATAGTTAGGCTGTGAGGGTGAAGCCCCGCCCACAGGTGAGGGTGTGCTGAAGCTCCGCCCACAGGTGAGGGTGTGAGGGTTAAGCCCCGCCCACAGGTAGGGTGTGGGTGAAGCCCCGCCCACAGATAGGCTGTGAGAGTGAAGCTCCGCCCACAGTTAGGGTGTGAGGGTTAAGCCCCGCCCACAGGTAGGGTGTGGGTGAAGCCCCGCCCACAGTTAGGCTGTGAGGGTGAAGCCCCGCCCACAGTTAGGCTGTGAGGGTGAAGCCCCGCCCACAGATGAGGGTGTGCTGAAGCCACGCCCATAGTTAGGTTGTGAGGGTTAAGCCCCGCCCACAGGTGAGGGTTGCTGAAGCCCCGCCCACAGTTAGGCTGTGAGGGTTAAGCCCCGCCCAGGGCGGGCTCTGCTGGCCGCAGGGTGGCTGCGGCGGGCCGTTTCCGGTTTCCGTGCCACCAGGGGGCGCAGGTGAGGCTGGGGAGGCAGCAGACCCGCCCGCCTGCGGCATGGCAGCGGCCGGCACACCTGGGCTGCGGGCGCTCCCTGGAGGGAGAGGACCGGACCGGCGGGTGGGGCACGGCTCCGGGCACCCACCCTGTCGGCCCTCGTGTCCCCCCCACCCCACCCCCCTGCTCCCCGGCTCCCCTCCCGGGAGCTGCCGCCTCGCCCACGCGGTGAGCAGGAGTCACACAAGCAAGAGGCCGGTGGCCACGGCCGAGCCGCGGAGCCAGGCCGCGAGGACCGGGGTCCGGGCTGGAAATCTGGGTCCGAGGGACCGAGCTGTCCAGCTGCCGAGCTCGGCAGGACCAAGGGCTCAGCGGGCCGGGCCGGGGGCACCGGGCGCCAGAGAGGCGGGGAGCTCGGGCAGAGCAGTGCGGGAAGGCTGGACAAGGGCGTGTGCGGTTCTGGGGACCCCCAAACCCGCGGGGCCGGGGCCAGCTCAGGCCGGGAGCTCTGTTTACCTAAAACGCTTCTAGCGGTGCCGGGTTCACCGACGTTAATCCGCGGTGGCCGTGTGCTCGGTTCCCTGCGCCGTGAGCTGCCCCCCCCCGCCCCCCACCGGGGGCCAATCACCCCATTTCTCACTTCCTTTTCCTTGAAAACCTCAGAGGCTCTCACCTCCCGGGTGCCGCTGCCTGTGAATCGCGACCCGTGGGAGCAGCGGCTCACCCGCGCGCTCTGCGTGTGTCCACGCCGCTCAGCCGAGCCCTGCTTGCGCGTCTTTTTTTTTTAATCAAGAGCATTTTTTATTTTATTTTATTTTTTTAATATTTTTTTATTGATTTTTTACAGAGAGGAAGGGAGAGGGATAGAGAGTTAGAAACATCGATGGGAGAGAAACATCGACCAGCTGCCTCCTGCACGCCCCCTACTGGGGATGTGCCTGCAACCAAGGTACATGCCCTTGACCGGAATCGAACCCAGGACCCTTCAGTCCACAGGCCGACGCTCTATCCACTGAGCCACACCGGTTTCGGCTGCTTGCGCGTCTATGTCCCTTCCCTCCCGTCAGCTCCTTCCCCGTTGGGGTCCGGGCCAGGGGGGCCTTCCTCGCCCACGGTCCGCAGACACCCCTCTCTCTGCGGTGTCCTTGGCCGCGGTCGCCCGTGAACGCGGAGGTCCATGCCTGCCCTGTGCCCCCTCGGGGCGCCTGGGGGCCGCACGCTAAACCCCATCTGTTCACCCAGCCCTCACCCCCGTCTGGACGGGAACACGCACCGGAAGGAAGGAGGGAAAATTATGACCACGTGCCGATGACGTCATGGCGTCTGGAAACCCGAGACTCCGGGACCAAAACCGCCAGAAGCAGCTGTGACCGGACACGCGGAACCGGGTGACGGCTGCTCGCTGTCACGAGTGGGACGGCGGCCTGGGAGGGAGGCCACGTCATGGCCGGTGCACAGGGACACGACGTTTCAACAAGAAACTTCAGGAAGAAATTGCAAACCTGTGCGGGCCTCTCACAGCCTCACTGCAGGGGGACCCGGTGCAGGAGCCCCGGGCCGGCTGCACCCCCAGTGCTGGTGCGGATGGTCCCGGACTTCTGAGCCCTCGGGTGCCCACGGAGAGGAGCCGGCAGCGAGGGGTCAGGGTGACCCTTGGCACAGGGAGGAGAGGGGGAGCAGGGAGGGAGGCCAGTTCCTGAGGGGCCCCACGGCCTCACCGAATGGCATCCACCCCCCTAGATTCCAGGGGCCCTGCAGACCACCCGGCATGGGTGGGTTCTGCCGTGGGTGGGGGAGCAGGCTCCCCCGTGCACTGGGTCCCCTCCTGCCCGGGCACCGGACCTGCCAGCCAGCGCCTGCCCTCGGCCTTTCCCACGCTCTTGGGCCCAGCGACTGTGGACACCTGTCTCCCTCCCGGCACTCCCACCCGTGGGTGAGTCCCAGAACCTCCCACCCTCATCCCGGCCCCGGCCCCTCCCTCCACCCGTGCCGTTCATCAGACGTGGGCAGCCAGGCCGCCCAGGAGCCCGGGGCACCTGCCCCCCCCCCCCCCCACACACACACACACACACACACAGGACAGGGGCTCGGTCAGAGCCCTCGGCCTATGAGAGTCATTGGAAAGGGGGGCAGTCTGCCGTCGTCATCTCGCCCCATCGGGGACACTTCCTGAGCTCCCGCTGGGGAGCGAGGAGGCTTCTTGGAAAGGGCGGCCCTGACCCTGCGAGACAGACGCGGGGCGTCCTAAACGGCATGGTTAGCTCGAAAATCACCGTTCCCGCCGCTAAACTGAAGGAACACGGACCCTGCTCCGAGGCATCCCTAACGCCCCTGGAGATGGATCCCGCCCTCCACATCCATTAACCTTTCCCCGCGGCCCTCCTGATGGATGAGCTGCCGCGGGACGGCGGACGGTTTGACCTTTACTCGGCTGAAAGCAGGGGCCCCCGGGGTTAAGTGGATGCCACTCCAGGATGAAATTGATCCCAGAATGAGGATCCGCAGCGCGCGTTAGATGATGTGATGGGAAATAGACTCGGGGCCTCGGGCTCGAGGGTAAATTAACCAATTCCCGCGCAGATGGCGGCTTCCCTGCTGAGTCGCTTTAAAGCAGAACCGGATTCCCTGCCCCCACACTCCACGCCAGGGAGAAGCCCAGGTCCCAGAGACCCAGGGACTGCACGAGGAACCTCTGGGATGTCGGTTAGATGTGCGTGCCTTCGCTCTAAGGTAGCTCCACGCAAGAATGAACTTGAATCTGAAAAAATATGAAAAAAACGTAAGAGTACATTGGAAAAATTAATGGGCCCAGCCGGTGTGGCTCAGTGGTTGAGCGTCAACCTATGAACCAGGAGGTGGAGGTTCGATCCCAGGTCAGGGCACATGCCCGGGTTTCGGGCTCGATCCCCAGGGTGGGGCGTGCAAGGAGGCAGCCGATCCATGATTCTCTCTCATCATGGATGTTTCTATCTCTCTCTCCCTCTCACTTCCTCTCTGAAATCAATAAAGATATTTTTTAAAAAGAAACACAGGAAAATGCTATATCAGTGAGTAAACAGGAAATCTTTGCAGGCAAATAGAAAGCATAGAAAACGGCATTTATAAAACTGGTGACTGCAGTAACCAACACAGAAACCTACTGGGCACCCTTGATGACCGTTGGGAGGAGGGAGTGATAGAAGCTGTCAGATCCAACGCAGAGAGGAGAAAGGATGGGAGAAACACCAGCGGAACCGCGGAGACCTGGGGGACACCAAGCCCCAGTCTGGGCCCCATTGCCCCATTGCCCCTCCCACCACCAACCACGTCCTCCTGCCCTAGCGGGGCTCGGGTCTGCCGGCTGTGGCCCCTGCTGCTCCCGCTGACCACTTCAGCCTTCTAAGGGCCACACCCGGGAGCTGGGCAGGACGGGAGTCCACTCACAGGCCTCAGCCCCGGAGGGAGGCCGCGCCGAGCCAGCCCCGGGCGCCCGGGGAGAGGCCGAGCTGCTAAGTGCAAGGGCCGTGACTTCTCGCCGGGAGTGGGCCCAGCCCCGGGGCATGTCGGGGTGACTGTCTTCCCCTCGGACGGGCTTTGAGGGGGGTAGAGGGCAGCAGCACCTTCCATCAGGCTCCGCACCAAGCCAGCGGCCTCCCCTCCCGCCCCGAGGGGTGCAGGCCGCAGCAGCCTCCCGCAGGGCGCCGCCCGGGCCTCAGGGACCCGTTCACCGGCCTGGGCTTGTGCTGCCAACAGAAGGCCCCGGGGCCACAGGGCAGGCCGTGGGCGAGCAGAACGGGGAGCCCACCCCCGGCGGCGCTCCAAACGGCTCCGTCCACGGCCCGGCCGGGTCTGGGTCTGGGGTGTGGCGTTGTCGGGCCTGAGCCTTGCTCTGACCCAGGACCCAGCCCCTGGCGCGCGCACCCCCCCCACCCCCCCGACCTGGGAAGTTGGTGCGAGAAATCCAGGCTGCCCTGGAGGCTGCAGGCCTGGCTGGGGGTCTCTCCCTGGTCCCTGACGAGGGTGGCGCCCTGCCCAGCCGCCATGGCAAACCCGCACGGGGAGGGCGGACTCCGGTCACGGCCTCTCACTGTCGGTCACTGGGCGGCCGGCAGGGTGCTGGGCGAGTTCGTCAATCGATGGCCCGTTGGGAAAGCGGGCACCGCTGAGACACGTTCCGTCCAAACACCCAGTCCACCCAACAGCAGCAGGTGCTGGTGGCCATCCTGCCCCATCGCCCTCCCGGACCTGCCCACGCACAGGCCAGGGTGCCCTCCTGACCCGCAGGGCTGGCCTTGCTGCTTCCCGCGCCCCGGGACCCCACGCGGGTCAGGGAGCGGGATTCCTACTGGAGCCCTGCCCCCCTCAGGCCGGCTGCCTGCTGCGTGCGATCACCCTCCACCCGCTGAGCTTGCCCAGCACGGGGTGGGAGGCAGGGGGGGTAATGGGGGGGGCTCTGCCTCCTCCTCGGCTGCCTCCCTGGAGGCCGGCCCTCGACACGCCCTGCCCCCCTCCCAGACTCTGAGCCCCCTGAGGGCCTGGGCCCAGGGGCTGGCTGGTGCCGGTTACACTTGGTGGGCCGGGGACCCGGTCAGAGCTATGACTCCTGCAGCCGTCCTCATACACCCCCACCCGGGCTGACTCCCCATATACACACCCCCCGGCTGACTCCCCATATACACACCCCCCAGCTGACTGCTCATCTGATGTCTGTGACTTCAGCAGAGGTCAGGACCTCGTAGTCCCTGAGTCCTTCTTTCCATGTCTGCCTTTTTTGAGCAAAAGCAGCTGCTTCCGACCCCTCCACCCCCCCCCCCCCACTCCCTCACACACACACACACACACACACACACACACACACACACCCGGCCTCCCCGCTGCGCAGAGAGCCCCACCAGGCCCACGGCAGCAGGAAGGAGCCTGGAACGGGCTTTGCCGTGGAGGCGGCTCGGCCCCGAGGCCCACGGCAGCAGGAAGATGTCTTGGATGGATCAGATCATTTTGGCGGCAAGCTGTCCCCGGGACCGGGCGCCCGACAGCTGCCACGTCTGATTAAACCGTGATGCACTGAACGCGACTCGACTCGGCAGCCCGGCCTGTTAGCGCGGGAGCTGAGGAAGCTGGTGATCCGGAAAGAACGGCGCCCGGCGGCTGCTCTGTCCCCAGCGCCCTTCTCTGCGCCAGGAGAGCCGCCTGCATGTGGCCGCGGGGTCTGCCACATCAGCCACCGGAGGGGAAGGGTCAGAACCACCTCGTCCTGCAGCCCCGTGTCCTCTGCCGCTGTCCTCCGAGCTGCTTGCCGGTTGGCAGGGCTGCCGGCTTCGGGCACGTGACCCTGGCTTCCCGCCCGGGCCTCAGCTGGGCAGCCAGCAGAGAGCACCTGCCTCCTCGGCCCCGATGGCGGGCACCCGCCTGCAGCACGGGGCCCGGGGGCCTCCTCACCCTGGGAGCCCTCCAGGCTTACCCTCCTGCTGCCTCCTTCGGAGGGCAACAGAGGAGTCGGCCTGTGTCCCACCGGGTGCCCGCCGGGCCAGGGCCGGGGCCAGGCAGTCGGGATGCGTGAGGTGAGGCCTGCAGCACGTGGAGCTGGGAGGCACCGCAGAGCCAGCGGGTTCCGAATCCTCAGAGGATGGGGACCCCGCGTCCCGAGGGTGGGGGCAGGGCGAGCAGCCGGCGGAGAGCACTGAGGCTAGAGCGCCCCCAGACTCGGCCAGCGGGGCCCCGAGGAAGAGCTGACGGTGGGACGGGAAGGAGCTGCTGGTGCCAGGCGGGCTGCAGGCCGCACCCCCTTCCCCTCTCCCCACGGCCTCTCCTGGTCCCGGCTCTCAGCACTGGGTGTTCACGCTCAGCTCAGAGGCCTGCCCGCTGCTTGCTCCTCCTTCTTGGCCGAGAGGGGGATGGTGCTGGCTGCACACGGGCATGGCTGCGGGTCAGGGAGCCTGAGGAGCCAGGGTTGGGCCCGTGGGGTCTGCAGGCTGGGCCTGGCGCCAGGCAGGGGCGGAGCTCGCCATGACCCTCCGGCCCGGAAGGTGCCCTGGACAGTGGTCAGCCCAGGGAGGCCGGGCCAGCACTGTCCCAACGCTGGCCACCATGCCTCCGGGACCCGGGTCTGCGAGGCCGGGAGAGCGGGGCGGGGACAGGACCGGAGGAGGACAAGGACACGCGCCGAGGGCTAGAGAGGTCTCGGAAGGAAGGGCGCTCAGAGGCCAGAGCTCGTCCGCCCGTCCCACGTCCCACGTCCCACGTCCCCCGGCTCCAGCCCACAGCACCGCGCCCGCCAGGCCTCGCACGTCACCTGGCGCGTGCCTGTGGGGTGTGCCCGCGCCGTGGGTCAGGGAGCCTGAGGAGCGAGGGTCGTCCTCTCTCTGTCAGCCTCCGCACCTGCCCGCACCGGGCAGCAAGCCACGGCCCCGAGCGTTCAGGGACTGCGCTGTGATGAGATGCGGGAGCAGCCACACGGCAGACCCGACACCTGTCCCCCCAAACCCACAAGCTCTGCCCCCCTTCAGAGTCTCTGCTCTAAACGGCCCTGCTGTTCGGAGATAATGAGGACTGCACCGTGTGTGCCTGTGTGTGTCTGTGTGCATGTGTGCCTGTGTGTGCGAGTGTATGTGTGCCTGTGTGTGCAAGTGTGTGTGCCTGTGTGTGCACCTGTGTGCATATGTGTGTGCCTGTGTGTGCCTGTGTGTGCATTTTGTGTGCATGTGTGTGCCTGTGTGTGCGAGTGTATGTGTGCCTGTGTGTGCATGTGCAGGTGCGGGTGTGTGTGTGCCTGTGTGCATGTGTGCCTGTGTGTGTCTGTGTGGTGCGAGTGTATGCATGCCTGTGTGTGCCTGTGCATGTGTGAGTGGCCACACGTGTGCACCTGGATGGCGTTGGTCACCTGGACAGAGGTGGGCAGTTTCATAGCATCACACCACGGTCCTAGTAGGTTCATAGCATCCCACACAGGTCAGAAGGAGAGGAGTGGGGGTTTCCACCGGCACAGCCGGCCGGTAAGCCAAAGCGATGCCCCCGTCACAGAACCTCAACTACGAGACCCCCCGAACAAGGTCAGGGCCGCCGTGGGGCGCTCAGGGGACAGGAAGACCCCACACTGGTGTCCTGGCCCCACCCAGCCCCGCTGTGTCCATGGTCGACTGCAGTGGGGAGGCCTCGCGGGACAGCAGCCTGGAGGTGGGGGGGAGGGGGCTCGGCTGACCAAGTGGGCAGCTGGTAGCACCTGCGTCGCTGCTGAAACCTCAGCCCGAGACCGGGCACCAGGAGGGCCCCAGCCTCCGGCCCACCCCCTGCATCGCGTGCACTTGGCTCCAGCTGGTTGGACCCATAGACCCCTTAACCAGCCGTGGCTGGCCCGTCCCTCCGTCAGGATCGCGGCTGCCACGTCCCGCTCGCGAAGCCTTGGGGACTTTAAGACGCTCCCAGCCCACAGTCCTTCCTCCACTGCCCGGATCTGGACAGCACCCCGTCTCCACCAGTGCTCCTGCCCGCACCCCTCCCCTGGCCCTGAACACCGCCAGGACCACAGTTGCCAAAGGACCTGCCCAGACATCCTCAGCCACCCTCTGCCCAGGGCCTGGCCCTCGGTCCCTAAAGCACCGCCCCCCAACCCGTCTGCCCCTCCCCCACACAGGACGCACAGGCCTGTCCCCCTCCCTCCCTCCCTGGCTCTCTCCAGGGTCCTGAAAGAGGCCTGTGCAGCCCGGCTGGGGTGGCTCAGTGGTGGAGCTTCGACCTAGGAACCAGGAGGTCACGGTTGGATTCCAGGTCAGGGCCCAGGCCCAGGTTGTGGACTCGAACCCCAGGGTGGGGCGTGCAGGAGGCAGCCGATAGATGATTCTCTCTCATCCTTGATGTTTCCATCTCTCTCTCCCTCTCCCTTCCTCTCTGACATCAATAAAGATATATATTTCTTTAAAAAGGGCGGGTGTCCTTCCACGCTCAGCCCACCCCCGGGGCTCCTCGGAGGCCCAGCCCCGCCCCAAGGGGGAAAGCCGCCTGTCGGGAAGGGGCTCCCCTTTCTGTGTTCACAAATCCCCGCGAGCGCGCACATTCTAGAACCCTGCGCCCAGGCGGGTCTCCAGCCACACGGGCGGGTGCGCGGGGGAGGCGGGGCGCAGGGGGCGCGCAGGGACCGCCCGGCCCCTCCTCCCCAGCGTGAGGCCGGCGCGAACCCCCACGCACAAGGCCCCCCCGCGGCCGCGCCGCATGTGGTTTGTGTGGGACCCCGTGGGCCTCGCGTGCGCCGCGGCCACGTGGCTGCTGCTGCTGAGCGGGTGGGCGGCGCTGCTGAGCGAGCTGCTGGGGCCCGCGCGGGGCGGGGCCGAGGGCGCGGCGCACGGCGCGCTCTCCACGGCGCTGGCGGGCCTGGCGCTGGCGGCGCACGGGCGGACCATGCTCACCGACCCGGGCGCCCTGCCCCTGGGCGCGGGGTCCGGCCTGGGCGCCGAGCCCGGGGACCCCCGCTGCTCGGCCTGCGGCCTGGCCCGGCCGGCGGGCGCGCACCACTGCTCCGTGTGCGGGCGCTGCATCCGCCGCGTGGACCACCACTGCCCGTGGGTCAACAACTGCGTGGGCGAGGACAACCGCAAGTTCTTCCTGCTCTTCACGCTGTACACGGCGCTGGCCGCGCTGCACGCGCTGCTGCTGCTCGGGGCGCCCGCCCTGCGGGGCCACGCGCCCGGCTCCCCGGCGCCCCGCGGCGCGCTCCTCCTCCTCCTGGTGGCGCTCTACGGCTTCCTCTTCGCCTCCGTGATGCTCGCCCTCCAGCTGTGCACGCTCTGCACCGACCGCACCGGGAGGGGGCGCGGCGAGCGCGGCTGGAGGGCCGCGTGGATGAACCTGGCGGACGCCATGGGCCGCCCGCCCTCCCTGGCCTGGCTCAGCCCCTGCGCCTCCCCGCGGCGCCCGAGGGCCGGTGCGCGCTACGCCGAGGTCTGAGGGCGCCCGGCGGCCACGGGCTGAGCCTCCAACAGGTGTCCAGGGGACGCGCCACCACCGTCAGCACCAGCCAGCTTTTCGGGGTGCACCGGGAGGCCAGATGGCGGGCCATGTAAAAGCCGGGGGTCCTCTTCTGCCCAGAAGGGGGGGGGGGGCAACAGGTAAATCCACCGCAGCTGTGAGTGAAGCATCGTGAATGGGTCACCACGAATCCGTGGGCGCCTGTCAGTGGGGGGCTGGCGATGGAGGTGCCCCGCTGTGGGGTGCGTCCTCGGAGCCCTGGAGTGAGGATCGCCCCTTAGCAGCCTTGGGGGGGGGGGGGGGGCAGCGGTGAGTCACCTGCCTTGGGTGGGAGGGCGAGTGGATCTGACCACCTGGGGGTGAGAGGGGGGGGACAGGAGGTCCACGCCGCCCCCCAAAGCCCCCAGCAGCCTCCTCCCGGCTCCCTCCGAAAGGGACACAGCTGAACCCGGGCAGGGCCTCCGGCGGCATCTGTGGCAGCCGGGAATCAGCCTCCTTTCATCACGGAAATCTGCAGCTTTCCACATTCCTGCCCAAAGCGGGGTGGCTCCCAGAGTGCCCATGGCCAGATGGGGGGGGGGGGGGGTTCCTGGGAAGGTGCTGGGGCTCCCGGGGCACTGAACGGTGCCTGTGCCCACAACGGCCGAGCGTTGTCTCCCCAGACCCCCTGCCCCCCTCACCGGAGCCCCCACCGCCTTCCTGTCACCCGGCTGCCTGGGGCCCTTCGTCAACAAGACCGAGCGGCCTGGCCGCAGGGGCTCACACCACCGCCCGACACCTCCAAACAGATGTTCTTCCCGCCGCGGGCAGACCCCTGAGCCCGTCCGCGGGGCTGGGCGGCGGGCAAAGCGGTCCGTCCGGCTGGGTTAGAGTGGGGGGCAGCGGCCGTGGTCTGGGGGAGCTGGGAAGTGAGGGCACAGCGAGCTGGATCCCGGGGTTGTCTGTTCAGCCCTCGCCTTGGCGTGTGGCTCCGACCTGGCGCCCTCTGCCTTCTCCCCGCCCCCCGCCTCTCTCCCCAACACCGTCTGACCAGACGTGCCCGGGTCATGTGTGGGACATGCGTCCATCCCTGATGCCCGGGCGGGGCTGAGAAATCCCGGCGCCTGGGGAAGCCGCCGTCCAGGGGCGTTTCAAGGGAAACCTGTGAAAACAAGCACTGAGTCTGCTTTATGAATGTCCTGCTCGCTTCGAGCCAAGGCCGCCTGCTTTTTGTTTTGTTTTTTAATGTATTTGTATTGATTTCAGAGAGGAAGGGAGAGAGAGAGAAACATCAATGATGAGAGAATCATCCATCAGCTGCCTCCTGCACGCCCCACCCTGGGGATCGAGCCCGAAACCCAGGCATGTGCCCTGACGGGGGATTGAACCTCGACCTCCTGGTTCATAGGTCGATGCTCAACCACTGAGCCATGATGGCTGCACAAGGCCTTCTGCTGTTAACCAGCCAACCCACCGACACGTCTCCCCACGTGGCTCCCACGTGGCTCTCACGTGGCTCCGGGGTCTGTCAGGTGACATCCTCTCAGCCAATGGGAGGGCGTAGTCTCCTGTTGCAGAGCATGTCCTTCCTGGTCTCTGGCGGGGGATCCGTGACCCCCCCACAGCTGGCTCCAAATCCGTGCTCCATGGGCCTGGCGCCCCTCCCCACGCTCGGTCCCGTCCCGCTAACCACACGATTGCCATGCCGCACCCTCCGCAGGAGGCTTTGCGTGGATTGTGCTCAGTTAACCACATGTTGGCTCCAGCGTCACGGGGAGGGCGTTTACACGCAGGCCGACAAGCAGGTCTAACTGCGTGTTTAGCCCTGGGCTTGAGAACCGGTGGGGAAGGGTGGTAATGAGGAGGCGGGAGGCCGACGCCCCGCAGGCAGGATTCCCAGGACCCGGGCGCTGTGCGGGGTCTTCTCGTGTGAAGGACGGACGACGTAGGGGAGCCGATGGGGTGAATTACGGGATAACTTTCCCGCGGACAAGAGCCCGTCAAGGCCCGGGCAGTCGCGTGACTTTGGAGAGAAGCGGGTCTGGGTGACGTCGATGCCGCAAGCTCGCGGGTCTGGCCTCTCGCTGGGGCCTCTGAGCGAGTCCCAGGCCGTTGGGGGCGTGGGACCCCTTGTCCGGGCAGCAGGGACGGTCACCTGGGGGTTCCGAGGGACCGGCTGGGGGTGCACGGAAAGAGGGTTCAGATAGACACTCACACCTGGAAATGGTGGCCATGGGCCCTGGCCGGTGTGGCTAAGTGGGTAGAGCGTCGGCCTGTGGACCAAAGGGTCCCGGGTTCGATTCCGGTTAAGAGCATGTACCTCGGTTGCAGGCTCCTCCCCAGCCCAGGCCCTGGTCAGGGCGCCTGCAGGAGGCAACCAATCGATGTGTTTCTCTCACATCGTGGTTTCTCTGTCTCTCCCTCTCTCTTCCACTCTCTCTAAAAATCAATGGAAAAGGATCCTCAAGTGAGAATTAAACATTTTTTTTTAAATGGTTACGATGGTCAGTCCAGCTCTCGTGGCGACGGAGGTGAGGAGTCCCAGGTCCTCGTCACCGTCTGGGGGCCCGGGCGGGCGGTGGGGGAGGTTCCAGTCCGAGTCTGAGCCCAAAGCCAGGGAAGGCCTGTCCCAGCGCGGGAACGGCAGACGGAGTGTCCTGCCCCTCGCTCCGCCTTCCTGCCCCACAGGCCTCGGGGACGGGGCGGGACGCCCACCCTCAGGGCCTGTGCGTTACTCAGTCTTACAATTTTTTAAAAAAATACGTTTTTATTGATTTCAGAGAGGAAGAGAGAGATAGGAACTTCAGTGATGAGAGAGAATTATGGATCGGCCGCCTCCTGCACGCCCCCTACTGGGGATGGAGCCCGCAACCCGGGTATATGCCCTGACCGGGAATCGAGCCGTGACCTCCGGGTTCATAGGTCGATGCTGAACCGCTGAGCCACGCCGGCCGGGCTCAGTCTTCAGAGTTAAATGCTAATCTCACCCAGCGTCGTAGACATGCCCTGGAACAGGTGCAGCCAGATACGTGGTCGCCGTGGCCCAGGCACGTCTACACATACTATCACCCAGCACGGGGCAGAGGCACAGTGGGGGGGTCCACGGGGGGGGGCAGGGGCACAGCGGGGGGGCGGGGGCACAGCGGGGGTGGGGCACAGCGGGGGTGGGGCACAGCGGGGGTGGGGCACAGCGGGGGGCGGGGCACAGCGGGGGCGGGGCACAGCGGGGGCGGGGCGGGGGCACAGCGGGGGCGGGGGCACAGCGGGGGGCGGGGGCACAGCGGGGGGCGGGGCACAGCGGGGGGCGGGGGCACAGCGGGGGGCGGGGGCACAGCCGGGGGCGGGGCACAGCCGGGGGCGGGGCACAGCCGGGGGCGGGGCACAGTGGGGGGCGGGGGCACAGCGGGGGGCGGGGCACAGCGGGGGCGGGGCACAGCGGGGGGCGGGGCACAGCGGGGGGCGGGGCACAGCGGGGGGCGGGGCACAGCGGGAGGCGGGGCACAGCGGGGGGCGGGGCACAGCGGGGACGGGGGCACAGCGGGGGCGGGGCACAGCGGGGGGCGGGGGCACAGTGGGGGGCG